>NC_058091.1:245160000-245463030 GCF_020171115.1 Neogale vison | reverse complement strand
TAGGAGTGGAATTGCTTAGTCATAACACTAATTCTGTCTTTAGTTTATTTTTTTAAGGAATTGCCAATTTTCCTCAGCATTTAGACCATTTTACATTCTGATCAACAGTGTATAAGGGTTTCAGTCTCACCACATCTTTCCTGAGGCTTGTTATTTACTACTGCTTTATATTAATGTATTTTCATCATTTTGATTGTTGGAATGAGCAATAGATTTTTAAAAAAAATGGCACATGTTAACCGTGTAAAGTTCTCACATGTTGATGACCATTTCCACATTTATACCTGGTTGGATAGAAATGACCTTAGCTTGTATTTTTCCCTTGATTATCTTGTTTATTTCTTTGAAGTTTTTTTTTAAGATTTTATTTATTTGTCCGAGAGAGAGCACAAGCAGGCAGAGTGGCAGGCAGAGGCAGAGAGAGAAGCAGGCTCTCTGCTGAGCAAGGAGCCTGATGTGGGACTCGATCCTAGGACCCCGGGACCAGGACCCTGGGACTATGCCCGAGCCAAAGGCAGCAGCTTAACTGACTAAGCCACCCAGGAGTCCCTGAAATGTTTTTTTTTTTTTTTTTTTAAATATTTATTTATTTGACACACACAGAGAGATCATAAGTAGGCAGAGAGGCAGGCAGATAGAGAAGGGGAAGCAGACTCCCTGCCGAGCAGAGAGCCCCGATGGGGGGCTCGATCCCAGGACTCTGAGATCATGACCCAAGCCGAAGGCAGAGGCTTAACCCACTGAGCCACCCAGGCACCCCGCTAAAGTTATTATTATTATTTTTTAAAGATTTATTTATTTATTTATTTGACAGACAGAGATTACAAGTAGACAGAGAGGCAGTCAGAGAGAGGAGGAAGCAGGCTCCTTGCCGAGCAGAGAGCCCGATGCGGGACTCGATCCCAGGACCCTGAGATCATGACCTGAGCCGAAGGCAGCGTCTTAACCCACTGAGCCACCCAGGCGCCCTAAAGTTTTTTTTAAAGTAAACTCTATACCCACTGTGATGCTCAAACTTAAAACCCTGAGATCAAGAGTCACATGCTTCCATGACTGAGCCAGCCAGGGTGCCCCTTTACTCGATTATCTTAAATGGAGTAATAATATTATTTGGCATATAGCATTCCTGTTTAATTGTAACAGTGTACTTTTCAGTTATTTGTTATTTGTTCTTTTTGCTAGCTGCCCCCGTTTTTTTTCTTTTTTCTTCTCTGGAAAGTCTAATTTACCAGGATAAATTGGGTTTTGTTGCTGGTTGTTATTGATCTTTTTTTCCCCAGGAATGCAGTGTGTGTTTTCAATATGTAGTTTCACAGCTATTTAAAAACCAAGGAAGTTTTCTTGAATTACATTGTTCAGTATTTGTTCTGTTTTTGTACTTTGATTTTATTCTTTCAACGCTCTTATGTAAGTATGCTGGATCTTTTTTGCTTGTGGTCTGTATTTGTCATTTTCTTTCCATTCATCCCTTTATGCCACTATTTGGGCAGTTTGTCCTTGTGTTATTTCTAGGTTATTTTTCATGTCTGACATTTGTTCTTTTATTTCTAATTCTTCGTTTTTCTAATTCTTTTAGCTCTTTCAATTTCTTTATCATTTTTTTGTTGAGATGCAATTCATATACCATAAAACATGTAAAACTTCAAGAATTCAGTGCTTTCAGTATACTCACATGGTTGTACAACAAGGACCATGATCTAATTTTGATATGTGTTCATCAGGCCAAAGAGAAACCCGTATACCCATTAGCAGTCATCTCCATTCCTCCCACACTAACCATAAGCAATTACGAATCTTCCTGTCTCAGTGGATTTGCATAGTTAGTCTCATTTTTTTTGTTTTTTATTTTATTTAAGATTTTATTTTGAGAGAGAGAGAGGACAGGTTAGGGGAGGGACAAAGTAAGAGGGAGAAGCAGATTCCCTGCTGAGAAGGAAGCCCAATGTGGGGCTCCATCCCAGGACCCTAGGGGTCATGATCAGAGTCCTTAGGCAGGTGCTTAACCAACTGAGCCACCCATCACCTGTGGTTGTTTTGTTTAGTTTTGTTTTTAAAGTAAACTACCCCCCCTCCCCAAGTGGGGCTCAACCTTAGGACCTCAAGAACAAGAGTAATACGCTCTACTGACTTGAGTCAGCTAGTCCCCTGTCTAGTCTCATTTTTATGTAAAATCTATAATATTGCTGAACCATTTTTTAAAAAAGTTTTACTTATGAGAGGGAGTGTGTCAGAGAGAGTGGCCTTGTGGAGAGAGGCAGAGGGAGGAAGAGAGAATCTTCAGGCCAACTGCTTATAGAGTGGAGCTAATGCGGATCTCAATCTTATGACCCTGAGATCATGACCTGCGCTAAAACTAAGAGTTTGATGGTCAACTGACTGAGCCACCTACGCAGCCTGCCCCCCCTCCCTTATGTTTTTTATTATTCCTGAAATTTTAGACTGGAAATGTGATTTAAGAGTTTTTCCGAATTCACTGCTCCATAGTGCCCTCTTTTGTTTTTACGAAATGTTTTTAAAATGTCTTAACCTTATGTTTTTCTTTATTCTGTCTTCTTTTGTCTCCAGTGTTCTCTTTGTTTCGGATTTTATCAGTAGTTCTTCCTCACTGTGGCCTTTTTTCTTTTCTTTTCTTTCTTTCTTTTAAAGATTTTATTTATTTGACAGAGATCACAAGTAGGCAGAGAGGCAGGCGGAGAGAGAGGAGGGAGCAGGCTCTCCGCTGAGCAGAGAGCCCGATGCGGGGCCTGATCCCAGGACCCTGGGATCATGACCTGAGCCAAAGGCAGAGGCTTTAACCACTGAGCCACCCAGGCGCCCCTGTGGCCTTTTTTCTTGAAAGAAACTTTTTTTTTTAAAGATTTTATTTATTTGACACAGATGGGGGGAGAGAGGGAATTACAAGCAGGGGGAGTGGGAGAGGGAGAAGCAGGCTTCCCGCTGAGCAGGGAGTCTGATGCCCCTAGATGGTGACCTGAGCTGAAGCCAAATGCTTAACCACTGAGCCACCCAGGTACCCCTGAAGGATTTAACTTGAGCATTTACTGGTTCCTATTCCGCATGGTTCTTAATGTACCGCATTGAGGACCTTTTTTATATTCTCTTACTCTTTTGTTCTAGAGTATGCCAACCCCTCCTTGACTTTACCTGCTGTTTTCAAATTGACCTTCTGACTTTTGGTTTATTTTTTCAGGTCTATTATATTTTCAGGTCCATTATATGTCCTGTTGTTTTCCTCTTGCTTCCTTTTGCACAGATACAGATACTTTGAAGGAATTGTGTAATTATTGATGGTTTTTCTTTACCCATTTGTATTTTGGGGTTTGTGGCGAGTATTGTGTTAACCTGTTTTTGTTGTGTTGATGGGGTTTTGGTTTTGCTATTCTAGTTGCTGTGTATTTATTTGACAGGACATGAAGAGATTAAAAAACTGTACTGTTTGTATCCAGAATACACAGAGGTGATTACAAATGAATAGTAAAATGACAATCCAATTAAAAAATGGGAAATGAACCTGAATAAATATTTCTCCAAAGTACATACAGAAATGGGCAGTTAAGGGTATGAGAAAGATGGTGAACATCATTAGCCCATTGGGGAAATGCAAATCAAAACCACACAGTTCACACCCACCAGGATTGCTGTTGTCAAAAGCCTTGAAGAGGCTGTGGAGAAGTACTTAAACACTGCTGGTGGCGGTCAAAATGGTGCAGCCATTTTGAAAACAGTTAAGCAGTAGCTTAAAATAGGTTAGAGGTAGAGTTACCATATAATTCTGCAGTTCCATTCTTTGGTATACATTCAGAGTAATAAAACACATGCACACAAAAATTTCATGCATGAATGGTCATAGTAGCACTACTCCTAATAGCCAGAAAATGGAAGCAGTACAATGGAATATTGTTTGGCAATTTAAAAAATGTGATACAGATATATGCCATAACATGGATGAACCTTCACAACTTTATGTCAGGTGAAAGAAGCCAGTTGGAAGGGACTATATTTTTTATCATTCTGTTACATGGACTGTCCAGCATGAGTGGGTGCCTAGGGCTGAGGGGTAGGTGAGGGTGTCTGGGGAATAATGGTTAATGGTGACAGAAGTGTTATAAAATTGTGATGATGGTTGCACAGCTCTGAATATACTAAAAGCCATATAATTATACATTTTAAATAGTTGAATTTTATAGTTGTGGGAATTAGTTTTCCAAACAAAATTTAAAAAAGAAAAAGGCTCTACTACTGCTGTTGCCATCTGTTAAGACTCCTCTCTACAGGATTCTTTGCTTTTTTTTTTTATGATGGAGATTTTTAAACATGCAACAAAACAAAGACTTTTATAGTGAACATCCCTATCCTGCTTTTTGGGTTCTTCTACTTAAAATATTAACTGTACCTATTTATCTATCCATCCTTCTATCTATCCATCAATTTTACTTTTTGCTGCACCTCAAACTAAATTGCAGACATCTTATCTATATATGTTTCCCCATGTACTAAAATATGTATATTAATCAGAATTCACTGTTTCATAGTTCTTGTTTTATTTTTATATAATGACAGACTCAAGTTTGAAATGTTCTTTTGCTGAGTTTTGACAACGGACCAGTACCCTTTTCAGGAGACAGTCCATCATCTCCAGAAATGTTTGCCCAGGCCTTCATCTCCAGGGATAGCTGCCGAGGGGACTTTTCATTTTAAGGGGTCGGATTTAAAAATTGCCTGTTCGAGGGCTTCTTAGAAATGCAAACATCCAGTGTGTAGTCTTGTGTAAGGCTTGGTTTGCTCAGCATAAAATTTGAGATTCATTGAGTAGTTTTATCTATGATTTGTTCCTTGTGTATTGCTGACTAGTGTGCCATTGAGGGTTGGTTTTCTCCTCTTGATGGCACTAGCTTTTTCCAGTTTTTTTGTTATTAGGAAAAAAACTCATTTTAAACTCTAATCAACATGTAGGAGTTTTAGCTGTTTACATCTTCACCAGTATTGCTATAGGTGGTCTTAAATTTTTACCATTCTTTTTTATTTTTATTTTTTTAAAGATTTTATTTACGTACTTGGTAGACGGAGATCACAGGTAGGCGGAGAGGCGGGGGGTCGGGGGAGGGGGGGAAGCAGGTTTCCTGCTGAGCAGAAAGCCTGATGCTGGCTGGATCCCAGGACCCTGAGATCATGACCTGAGCCAAAGGCAGAGGCTTAACTCACTGAGCCACCTAAGCGCCCGAAATTTTTGCCATTCGTGTGTAAATTTATTTTGTACCCCAGAGATAGAATTAATAAAAATCACACTTCTTTTTTTTTTTTTTTTTAAGATTTTATTTATTTATTTGACAGAGATCACAAGTAGGCAGAGAGGCAGGCAGAGAGAGGAAGGGGAAGCAGGCTCTCTGCCGAGCAGAGAGCCCGATGCGGGGCTCGATCCCAGGATCCTGGGATCATGACCTGAGCCGAAGGCAGAGGCTTTAACCCACTGAGCCACCCAGGCACCCCTAAAAATCACATTTCTAAAGTGTCTGATGAGTGGCTTTTAATATAGTCACAAAATTGGGCAACCATCCCCACAACCCAATTATAGAATATTTTCATCATCATAAAAAAAAAAACCCGAATGAGTTGTTGAGGTATAAAAAGACTTGGAGGAACCCTAAGTGCATAATTAATTGAAGCAGAAGAAGCCAGTTTGAAAAGATAATATACTATTTGATTTCACCTATATGATCTTCTGGAAAAGATCACCTATATGATCTTACGGAGGCTCTGAAACATCAGTGATCTGCAGGGGTTCCGGGAAAGTGAGGGATAAATAGGTGGAGCACAGAATTTTAGGGCAGTGAAACTATTCCATGTGATACTATCAAGCTGGATACTTACTATACATGTCAAAACCTATAGAGCACACTTTTTTTTTTTTAAAGATTTTATTTACTTGACAGAGAGAGATCACAAGTAGGCAGAGAGGCAGGCAGAGAGAAAGAGAGAGAGGAAAGCAGGCTCTCCGCTCAGCAGAGAGCCCAATGTGGGACTCGATCCCAGGACCCTGGGATCATGACCCGAGCTGAAGGCAGCGGCTTAACCCACTGAGCCACCCAGGTGCCCCTAAAGAGCACTTTTAATACTGTCATGTGTTAGTGTTGGCTCATCACTTGTTAGAAATGTGATCACAGCCATGAAGATGTTTGTAGGGGAACTGGGGCAAGAGGATGAGTGGAGGGTATGGTATTTGAGAATTCTCTGTCCTTTCTGTTTATTTCTCTGTAAACCTAAAACTGTTCTTTAAAAAAAAAAAAAAAGTGTGTTGAAAAAAAGAAATTGTACCCAACAGCGTCTTTCATCATCTGTTCTTCCAGCCCTAGGAACCATTAATCTACTTTCTGTCTGGGGATTTACCTATTCTGAACATTTCTTGTAAATGGAGTCATATGATATGTATTCTTTTTTGATTGGTTGCTTTCACCTTCCACAATTTTTTGAAGGTTTATCCATGTTTTAACAACTATGAGCCTCTTACTGTATTCCTTTTTATTCCTGAATGTTACTTTATGGAAATGAGTTCTTTTTCCACTTTTTTGGCTGTTGTGAGTAATGCTGCTATGTGAAGAACATTTATGTGCAAGTTTTTGTGTGGATATATGTTTTCAGTTCTTTTGGTTATATACCTAGAATGAAATTGCTGGGTCATATGGTAACACTGTGTTTAACATTTCGAAGAACTGCCGAATTCTTTTCCAAAATGGCCACACCATTGTATAGTCCAGGAATGTATGAGGGATTCATGTTCTCTGCATTCTTGCCAGTACTTGTTAAAACCTGCCTTTTTGATTATAGCCATTTATACTCCCACATAAGAGTGGAATGTGATTTTAAACCTCTTGCCCTTTTTTTCATAGGGGCAAATTTCTGGAGATGTGCGATGATCTCTTAGCTAGAGTGGAGCCACCGCTTCGTAGTGTTTTGGAACAAGCCAGTAAGTATTACCATGACTCAGTTGTTTGTATAATCATGGCTCTTTGGAAAATGTTACTTTTTTTTTTTTTTTTTTTAAGTTACACAGATTTTCATTGTATATATCACTTAACTTCATTGCTGTATTAAGCTTCTATGTGTATCTTTCCTCTGGATCACCCCCCGCCCCGCCCCACCTCTTTTGATAATGATGTCCTGGGAAATCTAATAGTTTTCTCGAGAAAGCTAATTCAGGGGTGCCTGGTGGCTAGTGGGTTAAAGCCTCTGCCTTTGGCTCAGGTCATGGTCCCGGGGGCCTGGGATCAAGCCGCACAACCGGCTCTCTGCTCCGTGGGGAGCCTGCCCCCCCCCAGCTCTGCCTACTTGTGATCTCTGTCAAATAAATAAATAAAATCTTCTTTTTTTATAAATATTTTATTTATTTGAGAGATAGTGAGAGAGAGCATGAGCAAGAAGGTCAGAGAGAGAAGCAGACTCCCCGTGGAGCTGGGAGCCCAATGCGGGACTCGATCCCGGGACTCCAGGATCATGACCTGAGCCGAAGGCAGTCCAACCAACTGAGCCACCCAGGCGTCCCAAATAAATAAAATCTTAAAAAAAAAAAAAAATTCACCCATTTAAAAAAAAAAGAAAGCTAATTCAGACTCAGGTGGATATAAATATCGCATTTATTTTATAGTGGTAAAAATCATCTTTTGCATTGCTGCTTGTGGTAGTTGTACAGGGTTTTCTGTCTGAATCTTTTGCTGACTGAGAAATACAGCCACAAGAGGATGTCACCACATAGTTACTTTAAAAGGATGTTTTAATTTTATCTCTAGCTAAAAGTAGACGTTTGATTTAGTAATGTATCACTCATTTTCCTGAAACCTTCAGCATACTTTTACTTGGAGTCCACTGTTGTGTTGGTTGCTAAGTATTTCAGTGTTGACATGTACTGTCATCTTGACAAAGGTCAGTTCTTAAATCAGAGTGATTATGATAAACTGGCATTTTCTTTCCATACTGGGATAGCCCATTTCTTTAAAGAGCCCTTCAACATATCATCACTGTTTGTTACATAAAATGAGACCAGGAAATCAGGTGGTGTTGGGAATATTCTCTGAGTGAGTGAAGAGCTTTGGTGTGCACCTTCTTTACTTCTTTAAGGTGGAGGCTGTACCTGTGTTAATAATCTACTGTGCCTGTGTTCTGGATGAAGTGCTCATGTGCCTAGGTGTGCTTTGAATACGTTTTTCTTTCTTTCCCTTTCTTTCTTTTTTCCTTCCTTCCTTCCTTTTCATGTCAGAGGTAACTCAGTATTTCAAGGCCCTCTTATTTTCCCTGTGGCTAACTTAAGTATTGATGTTTTAACAATTTTTTGCATGGGATTGTTTCAGAGATTATGGGGTCTCTGTGCTGTAGGGCATTTAGTATTCATGCCTCTGTCCTCTTGAGTTCACGAGAAGTTCCACTATTGTGCCACCCTGCCCCTGTTTCTTGGTGTATCAGAACATACCTATTTTCAGATGCTACAACTGTGTGTGTCTGTATGTCTGTGTGTATGTGTATGGTGGTGATGAGGGGGTGAAGGAATGGCTGGGTTTTGTTATAGATCTGTAAGTTACTTTGTTGTGTTAAGATGTTACATTGCTCTCTTATTTTGTTGTAAAATACTAATTTAAAAGTTGTTTTCTTGGGGCGCCTGGGTGGCTCAGTGGGTTAAAGCCTCTGCCTTCGGCTCAGGTCATGATCCCAGGGTCCTGAGATCGAGCCCCACATTGGGCTTTCTGCTCAGCGGGGAGCCTGCTTCCTCTCTCTCTGCCTGCCTCTCTGCCTCCTTGTTATTTCGGTCTGTCAAATAAATAAATAAATCCTTTAAAGAAAAATTAAAAAAAAGTTGTTTTCATCTCAATGTCTATTCTAATAATTTAAAAATAGAGTTAAAGAAAGAAGATATTTATGCAGTGGAGATAGTTGGTGGCGCGACACGAATTCCTGCAGTTAAAGAGAAGATCAGCAAATTTTTTGGTAAAGAACTTAGTACGACACTAAATGCTGATGAAGCTGTCACTCGAGGCTGTGCATTGCAGGTGAGCTTTCTCTCATAGGGAGCATCCATTTATAGGTCATTGTGCCTAGATGGGATTGCTTTTTCTGTATCCAGCTAGTAATCTGAGGTTAGCTTATTAGCCTGATCTCTGGGTGTAAGATTCTGAAATTTTAGTTTTATAATGGATATCAAAGATGGTGTTAAATGGAATTGTACTCTGTAACATGTAGTAAGCTGAATTAATTTACTAGAAACATAGGTAAACCTGAAACATTACTAGAATTTGGCACATTATCTGTTGTCTGTATATGAAGTAGCATCATACATCAGTTAAGTAAAGGTTTGGGTTAATGGAAAAATGGTAAGTAATGGCTAGATAATTAATTTGACAAATGATAGAAGTTTTTAAAACCATTTACACATCATTAAATTATTAATGTGAACACCTAAAAACCGTTGATGGTGGTTTTTTGAAGTCATTTATTTATAGGCCTCATCATAACATAATGTCTGTGTGTCTCATATGGAATTTTTAAAAATTACTATTCTAGTGTGCAATCTTATCGCCTGCTTTCAAAGTCAGAGAATTTTCTATAACTGATGTAGTACCGTATCCAATATCTCTGAGATGGAATTCTCCAGCTGAAGAAGGGTCAAGGTAATAACATTTACTAATTATTTTTATACTTAAAGTTAGTGTTAAGTAGAGTAAAATACTCCCTTCCATTTAAACTTTTGCAGATTTGTAGCATTTCATTACAGTGCATGAAGGAAAAGTGATGCCTTAGTCTCGAGAATAAATTTTGTGTCCTTACTTAGTTTTATTATAATTGATCCTGCTGAAGTAATTAGTGCCTTTTACTTACTTACTTACGTACTTCCTTTTCTTAAAAGTGATTTCATATATCTGTCTATGGATATATATGTAAGTCCCCTCATCCCCCCTTTTGGAACCTCTTATATCCCGGAAATGATGACAGATGAGAGAGCATGAGCCATGCAATAATTACAAATGTAGAGTAAATTGGTAAAAGTTTTCAGGAATATCTTAAATTTGTGTGTTTTTGTCTTTTTCCTCCCATCTAGTGACTGTGAAGTCTTTTCAAAAAATCATTCTGCTCCTTTCTCTAAAGTACTCACATTTTATAGAAAGGAACCTTTTACTCTTGAGGCCTATTATAGTTCCCCACAGGATTTGCCCTATCCAGATCCTGCTATAGGTAAGTAGAATTTGAAACTTTAAAAAATGAAAATTTATGTACTTAGAATTGGGAGAGAGCAAGTATTCTGAAATTTGGTATTGAAAATTCCACAAAAAAATCTCTTGTAGGTTGTGACCAGTTCACTACTAGCAGGATGGTTATTTTTTAATTTGATCTCTGTTGTGTGGGCAATATTTCTTGGTTAATGCGTATAGTGGGTATACCTTGTACATAATGTGATAATACGTAGATACTGAAAAGGAGTTAAACTCAATGTTGACCCTAACACAGAATTAAATGATGGACGCAGAAAATCATTAGAAAATTGTTATGTCGGTACCCTAGGATATGGAACCATGTTGGCTAGAGTCTTTATAGACCCTTAGAAACTCTTAAAATAAGGAAATTGTACTAGCTGAGGAAAGAAACTAGAATTACATGATCATCACAGACTTAGAATACATGAGTAAAGTATTAGGAATATCCTGAATGGCACTTAGAAGCCGTGGGAAGGTTAACGTACTCTGTTTTCCTTATTTGTAAAACAGGAATAAGAATGAGAAATTATATTTTGTGAATTAAAAAGCAAGTAAAAGTTTGGTGTAATAACTGACTCTCGATGTATGTCAGTTTCTTCATAAATGACAGAAACGGTATGGAATCACTAGAGTTTTTTTCAGTAGAGGAGATTTGACCTTGGTTTAGGAACTTCCCTGGCAGTGGCATATAAAGATGAATTGGAATAAGGGACAAGAGGTAAGAAAATGTTCATAGGGTTAGGAGATGTGTTAGTCCTCAGCTGGGACAAGGTACTAAGAGTTTGACTATTTATGAGAGAAGGAGGAGAAATCTGATGATATGGTTTATTTGAAGTGTCGTATTACTGACCTGTCACTGAGAAATGGGCATAACCTGGCCGTATGGGCATATATTCATGTTTGAATTCATCTTCACAGGTTATGTCTTCTCTTTTGTTTCATATGTCCCTAGCTCAGTTTTTAGTTCAGAAAGTCACTCCTCAGTCTGATGGCTCGAGTTCAAAAGTGAAAGTCAAGGTTCGAGTAAACGTTCATGGCATCTTTAGTGTGTCCAGTGCATCTCTAGTGGAAGTGCTCAAGTTTGAGGAAAATGAGGAACCGATGGAAACAGATCAGAATGCAAAGGAGGAAGAGGTAATCTGGCCATTTTATACATTTTAAATTAATGATGGTATAAAGGTGACTTGTCTAGAAATTCTAAGATTGAGTGGGTGGCAAGTGAGGAACCTTGTGACAGCTGCCGAGAGTGCACTGTGTCCCCTTATCCCACCACTGATGAACTAGCAGAAGCTCTTCATGCAGTCTATCTAATAGAAATGAAATATAGTGGGTTCTCTCTTTAGACCATGTAGTTCTCAAGTTGAGTTGTTTTCGATTCTCATTACTGAAGAATGCTTTGAATCTTGGTTGATTATTTTCATAAGTTGATTTTACACTCATTTATTGGAATCATATCCTGGGTCTCATCCTTACTGTGCATCAAAATCAAGCTTTATGAAACTACAAGTGTTGGAGTCTCCATAGGTCATATTGAGTTTGTCTGGGTTAAGGCCCAGGTGTCATTTATAAAAGCTTCTGGAGTCATTTTAAGGAGCTGCAGACATTGAGAGCTGGTGATTCAAGTCTCCACAAACTTTTTCCTTCTTTGTCACTAGTGTCAGGCTTTTTTTTTTTCCCCCTAAAGATTATTTAATTAAGGGAAAGCATGCATGTATGCATGCAAGTTGGGGGAGGAGCAGAAAGAGAATCTTCAAGTAGGCTTCCCACTGAGTGGGGAGCCCAATGTGGGGCTCAATCCCACAACCCAAGAGATGATAACCTGAGCTGAAACCAAGAGTTGGAAGCTCAACGGACTGAGCCACCCAGGCACCCCCATTCTGTTCTTTTTTAACAGAATTCTCAAGGTGTTCACCTACCCTAATGTGCATAATGGTTGTACTTGTGAGGATGAAAAGACTAATTTAAAAACTGCTTGAGAATGTTGAGACTTTTGAGAGAAATTTACTCACGAGGGAGCATGGAGAAACTCCTGCTAGCTTCAGAAATATTGTGTAAAATATTAAGATGAGTACTGCTGTGGTTAACAAAGCATTTTTACAGCCACCCCTGTGTGTATATGCTAGGGTAGGGCAAGTGTTTACTCCACTGTACAGATTTATTAACTGAGAGACAGGGAAGAGAACTTCCTGTTAATAGGTAACATGTGTTGTAACTGGAATTTCAGTCTAAGCATCTTGATGGCTGGTAATTGATTAGGAATTCCATACCATGGTATTTTGCCAGTGTATCATGAAGGTTGCTTAGTCTTTTGTTAGTATTTCCTACTTTGAGGATTCGATGTGACCTGTTTTTCAGAAGATGCAGGTGGACCAGGAGGAACCACATGCTGAAGACCAGCAGCAGCAGACACCAGCAGAAAATAAGGCAGAGTCTGAAGAAATGGAGGTATGAGTTGCGTTTTAGAGTAGGATTTGTAATCTCTTTACATACATGAGATGCTATGTCTTAGAAGGTAGTTACACAGTTGACCCTTTTACAGTGTGCAGATTAGGGGAACTGACCCTTGTGCAGTAAAAAAATCTGCATATAACTTTTGACTCTCCAAAAACATTACTAGTGGCCTATTCTGTTGACCAGAATAACATGAATAGTTGATTAACTCCTCTTTGTTATAGGTTACATACTGTGTTCTTACTGTAAGGTAAGGTAGACTACGGAAAAGAATATGTTACTAAGAAAATCATAAATCAGAGAAGATACATTCATAGTACTGTACTGTTATTTACCTCTGCAGCTCAAACCTGTTTTGTTTAAGGGTAAACTGTATTAGGAATTCTTTACATAAATGAAGTTTTTAAGTAAGATTTTGTAGTGAGTTTGGAAAGTATGTTTGGCAAAAACTTTGAACTCTAATCCCTTTGGAATTTTGGAAGAATGCACTCAAAAACCATAATTTGACCAGGCTGGTGATTGGTTCATGTTGGTTTCTGAATGGCTATTACTCTTTTTCATCCTGTCCATAATTTATTCTTTTCTGATAAATGAGATGTAATTTTTTCAAATTTTGTTACCTCTCTCACACTTGTCTTCTGTCTAAAGATTTTTTTAAAATTTTTATGTATTTATTTATAAAGAGATTTTATCTTTTTTTGAGAGAGAGCATGAGTGGTAGAAGAGTGGAAGGAAAAACAGACTTCCTACAGGGCATGGAACCCAATGCAGGGCCCTGGGGTCACAAACTGAGCCAAAGGCAGACACTTAATGTACTGAGCCACCCAGGTGCCCCAAAGATAATGTTTGTTTTTATTTATTTTATTTTATTTTACTTCTTATTAACATGTAACATATTATTTGTTTCAGGGGTACAGGTCTGTGATTCATCAGTCTTAAACAGTTCACAGCGCTCACCATAGCACATACCCTCCCCAGTGTCCGTCCATCACCCAGTCACCCCATCCCTCCCACCACCCACGACCGCAGCAACCCTCAGTTTGTTTCCTGAGATTAAGTGTCTCTTATGCTTTGTCTCCCTCTCTAGTTTCGTCTTGTTTCATTTTTTTTGTTTTCCCCTGTGATCCTCTGCCTCGTTTCTCAAATTCCACGTATCAGTGAGATCATATGATAGTTGTCTTTTTCTGATTGACTTATTTCAGTTAGCATAATACTTTCTAATTCTAGTTCCATCCATGTTGCAAATAGCAAAATTTCATTTTTGATGGCTACATAGTATTCCTGTGTGTGTATTGTGTGTATACACACTTCACATTTTCTTTATTCATTCATCTGTCTGTGGACATCTAGGCTCTTTCCCTTTCCCTAGTTTGGCTATTGAGGACATTGCTGGTATAGACATTCGGGTGCATGTGCCTGAATAATTTGTATCTTTGGGATAAATACCCAGTAGTGCGATTGCTGGGTTGTAGGGTAGCTCTATTTTCAACTTTTAGAGGAACCTCCATACTGTTCTCCAGAGTGGCCTGCACCAGCTTGTGTTTCCACCAACGGTGTAGAAGGGTTCCCCTTTCTCAGTACCCTAGCTAACATCTGTCATTTCTTGATTTGTTAATTTTAGTCATTCTGACTGGTGTAAGGTAGAATCTCAGTGTGGTTTTGATTTGTTATTTCCCTGATGCCCAGCGATGTTAAGCACTTTCTCGTGTCTGTTGGCCATTTGGATGTCGACTTTGCAGAAATGTCTTTTCATGTCTTCTGTACATTTCTTGATTGGATTGTTTGTTCTTTGGGTGTTGAGTTTGATAAGTTCTTTTTTTTTTTTTTTTTTTTGAGTTTGATAAGTTCTTTATAGATTTTGGATACTAGCCCTTTATCTGATATGTCACTTACAAATAAAAAGTATTTTTTTTTTAATATTTGACAGAGAGAGACACTGAGAGAAGAACACAAGCAGGGGGAGTGGGAGAGGGAAAAACAGGCCTCCTGCCAAGCAGAGAGCCCGATGCGGGGCTTGATTCCAGAACTTTGAGACCATGACCCAAGCCAAAGGCAGATGCTCAATGACTGAGCCACCCAGGCACCCCAAAAGATAGTGTTTTAGATAATTAACTATTTACATTTACATATTTACATTTTGTAGATAGTGTAAATAATAAATTTATCCCAAGTATTTATTTAAATGACTCCGTAACATTTTTGAATCCTTTACAATCCTGTTTTTAAATTCTGACTGCCATGTTTTCATGTTTAAGTTTGGTGCCAGTATTGGCACCAAAATTTAAAAGTTTTTAATTTTTTTTAAGATTTTATTTATTTGACAGAGAGAGATCACATGTAGGCAGAGAGGCAGGCAGAGAGAGAGGGGGGAAGCAGGCTCCCTGCTGAGCAGAGAGCCTGATGCAGGGCTCGATCCCAGGATCCTGGGATCATGATCTGAGCCAAAGGCAGAGGCTTTAACCTACTGAACCACCCAGGTGCCCCTGAAAGCATGTTTTTTTCTCACATTATGACATTGCAGTATATAGTCTCAGTTCGTGGTATTTCTGATTGTGGTATTTAAAAGTTTTACAGAGCTTGTAGGTGGTTTCAGTCTGTTACTCATTTTCATATTAGTTAATAAAATTCAGTTACTTCCATTTGGCTGTGCAAGTACTCATAGAATAGAAAATATAAGAAAATTGAAGGTTTAATAGTGATGATGTGCTGATTGTGGGGTTATGGGAGGGTGTGTGTGTGTGTGTGTGTGTGTGTTTACATAAAGTGCAGTAGTAGTAAGTATATTTATGCTGTGGTGCAGCCAATGTTCTGAACTTTTTCATCTTGCCAAATAGATACTCTGCCCATTAAACAAAAACTCCCCAATGTCTCTCTTTCCCTCCCCCTAGCCCTTGGCACCCACCGTTATTTCTGTCTCTGTGGATTTGACTACTCATATAATACTTTAAGTAGTATAATACTTACTGTAAGTAGATATTATAAGTAATCATCCCAGATTATTTATATCATTAGAAAACTAATAAAAAACCAAAGCACTCTTGAAAACATGACCCATTTAGAAGTTTAAGATAGTCTGTATGCGTGTTTGTTAATAATGATTTCTTGTTATTTTAGACCTCTCAAGCTGGATCAAAAGACAAAAAGATGGACCAACCACCTCAAGCCAAGAAGGCAAAAGTGAAGACCAGTACTGTGGACCTGCCAATTGAGAATCAGCTATTGTGGCAGATAGACAGGGAGATGCTCAACTTGTACATTGAAAATGAGGTGGTTATTTCAGTTCTCTTAAAGCAAGAAGCTAACAGATTAATGTGGCCGTAGCATTCAAACGCTTTGTCTAGTGACCTTTTATGCATTTTTAATTGTTCAGAGTTTAAGGCAATAACTTTAGATTTTTGGATACTTCAAGGGCAAATCCCATGTGATACCAACTCTTTTATGGTTTTATGTGTCTAGCTAGAAGCTCTCTTAAGAGATCTTTGACAGATCTTTGGTATAGGGATGGTATCATTCATGTTAAAGTTTGTGTGTGTGTTTGTTCACTTGAGAGTGTGGGATGTTTGAGGTGGTGGGTCTTGGATGTTGATCAGTAGGAGAAATTAAAGCATTAGTGGTAGTGCTGTTTCGTGTATTCCCTTCCTTATTGCTAGTCAGTGTTGAACTCTTGGTACTATGAGTAGTGCAAGGTTTGGCAGCCTGGTGCACGAATTACTGAATTGTTGTCTCTGAAGTTTTTCTGTCATGTATTCCTTGGATCTTAGATTTGTTTTACAGAACTGTAACATTTATACTATGAATCATTTGATTTTGTTGGTATTGTATAGTAATCCTACAGCAGAGTATACCACCTTGTGACATGGAGCTAATACCAATAGTTTCTTAAAGTTCTTGTTAAGTTCTTCTTATTTTTGCTTTTGAATTTCTAAATCTTGATATTTCTATTACTCTTTTTTTCTAAGATACTCACAGAGCTCACAGTTGATCTTCATAATTTATTGGGGACTAATACTTCCACTTTCCTTTCTTGGATTATTTGCAGAACTAAAAGGATTTGGGGAAGAAGGAATCTCCACTTTTATAATTCCAGTACTTAGTACTTAGGAGGATATTGTCTCACTTGTCTGAGTATCTCATTTATACTGTTCTCAGGGTAAGATGATCATGCAGGATAAACTGGAGAAGGAGAGGAATGATGCCAAGAATGCAGTGGAAGAATATGTGTACGAGATGAGAGACAAGCTTAGTGGGGAATACGAGAAGTTTGTGAGTGAAGATGTAAGTATGTGCCTACCTACTAGGTGTCTTCTGCGAGCAGCCTTAAATGTGGTAGGCACATTTGTTGACATCTGTAGATAGTCAGATGATTAAAAATGGTTTTTTTTTGGGGGGGGGGAAGTTTTATATATATATATATTTTTTTTATTTGACAGAGACAGCAAGAGGGGGAACACAAGCAGGGGGAGTAAAAGAGGGAGAAGCAGGCTCCCCCCTGAGCAGGGAGCCCAGTGTGGGGCTTAATCCCAGGACCCTGGGATCATGACCCGAGCTAAAGGCAGATGCTTAACAATGGAGCCACCCAGAGGCTCCAAGTTTTGTATTTCTTATAATGCATTGTTTCCCAAAGTCTTGTCTTCATATGTCACTTTTTTCTTTTTTGTAATGCATCACTTTTTGATACATTTGCATGCCATTATTTACCTGGTGTTTTTCCTTAAGTCAGCCCACCCTTCTCTCATGTTTTTGTATTTTAATTCACTTAAAAAAATTGAGGTATAATTGACAACATAACATTACTTTCAGGAGTACAATATAATGATATTTGTATATATTATGAAATGATCATATAAGTCTAGTTTAACATCTGTCACTATACACAGTTATAAAAGTTATTTTTTCTTGTTTATTTATTTAAATTAAAGATTTTTATTTATTTATTTGACAGAGATCACAAGTAGGCAGAGAGGCAGGCAGAGAGAGAGAGGAAGGGAAACAAACTTCCCGCTGAGCAGAGAGCCTGATGCAGGGCTCGTTCCCAGGACCCTGGGACCATGACCTGAGCCGAAGGCAGAGGCTTTAACCCACTGAGCCACCCAGGCGCCCCTTAATCCAAAATTTTAAACCTATCCCCTGCAGCAGAGAATAATAAAACTATCTGTAGTGATCAAGCAAAATGACATTGCCATTCTTGTCTGTGTCCCTTGTCTGTCCCCTCCCCCCACATCCCCTCTCAC
Organism: Neogale vison; assembly: GCF_020171115.1. Classification (NCBI taxonomy): domain Eukaryota; kingdom Metazoa; phylum Chordata; class Mammalia; order Carnivora; family Mustelidae; genus Neogale; species Neogale vison. The sequence continues at coordinate 245,445,116 of NC_058091.1, read as the reverse complement.
CCCGTATTTTAAAGCAAACTCAGATACTGCAGTCTTTGCCTGTGACTTCACTGGTCATTCAGCTGATTTTTGACTGACCCGACATCATATTTTCTTCATATTTAGGATCGTAACAGTTTTACCTTGAAACTAGAAGATACTGAAAATTGGTTATATGAGGATGGAGAAGACCAGCCAAAGCAAGTTTATGTCGATAAATTAGCGGAATTAAAAGTAAGTACTTCTTGGGGGTGCCTGGCTGGCTTGGTTGGTGGAGTTATGTGACTCTTGATATTACATTTGTGAATTCAAGCCTGATGTTGGGCCTAGAGCTTAATTAAATAAAGCAGGAGGATGGAGAGCATTTCCTTCTGGTTTTTTTTTTTTTTCTTTTTCTTTAAAAAAGTGCGTCTTGGACGCCTGGGTGACTCAGTGGGTTAAGCCGCTGCCTTCGGCTCAGGTCATGATCTCAGGATCCTGGGATTGAGTCCCGCATCGGGCTTTCTGCTCAGCAGGGAGCCTGCTTCCTCCTCTCTCTCTCTCTGCCTGCGTCTCTGCCTACTTGTGATCTCTCTCTGTCAAATAAATAAATAAAATCTTTAAAAAAAAAAAACGTGCGCCTTGAAAGCAGAAGTGTCTGAAACTCAAACCCATGCTGTAATTTCAAAGAATTTATCTCAAAGTTGGGAGGAATTCTCATATCAAGTACTGAAGACAGGCTGAAAGTGATGGAAGAACTATACCCTTTATCACATATGGTCATTTTCTTATTTTTAGAACCTTATAGTAAGAAAATTATTTTTCTGAACGTTCAGTTTGGATTTAAAATGTTTTTCTGAGCGAGATTGCATTCTTGGTGTGGCAGTTGAGACTAGAAAGATGTGACTTGTCCTAAAGGCACCTGTAGTGCAGTTGAGGCGGGGTTGTTTATATAGTTTTGATTTTCGTTAAAGTAAAGTATCTGGTTTTGTATTTAAGGAATCTGATCATTAACCGTTTAGGGTTAAAAGTACAAAAAAATGAGGGTGCTGAAATAGCTCAGTTGGGAGAGTGTTAAGCCGCAGATCTAAAGGTCCCTGGTTCATTCCTGGTACATGGAATGTTTTAGTGCACGTCCACCGTCATGGCTTTCCTCTGAGTTAGGGGCTGTAAATGAATGAAGTGATTGTTTTTACTAAAGTTTTTACTAAGTTTTACTAAACTTAAAGTTTTTACTAAGTTTTACTAAAACTTAATAAAAAAAAGAAATACAGGGGTGGCTCAGTGGGTTAAAGCCTCTGCCTTCAGCTCAGGTCATGGTCTCAGGGTCCTGGGATTGGGCCCCACATCGGGCTCTCTGCTCAGTGAGGAGCCTGCTTCCCCTTCTCTCTCTGCCTGCCTCTGTGTCTACTTGTGATCTCTCTCTGTCAAAATAAATAAATAAAATTAAAAAAATAAAAGATCTAAGGTTGAGGCCTTTGTTGGCAAAAGGATGCAAATGTACAAGAAGTTTTCACATTTCTGTGGATTACTTTGTCAAACTGACCACTTTGATGAACCTCTGAAATGGAATTGCTCAAGGATGGTGACTGCAGTCTTATTACGGAAGGATAAGAAGAGCTTCCAGTGCCATGTCTCCGAAGAAGTCTTTTGCTTTACTTTTTACTATAGGAGATGGCAAACACTTTGAAGTACAACAATAGCTTTAACGGTTGTCCGCTTATGGCCAGTTTTTGTTTCTTTTCTGTTCCCTCCCACTCCCATTTACTTGAAGAAAGTCCCTCATGTTATATTTAATCTGAAAATATTTCAATATATATTTAAAAGAAAATGTTGTAACCTTAAGCTATACTATTATCATGTTTAAGAAGGTGTCACCAGGGACCCGTGGGTGGCTCAGTGGGTTAAAGCCTCTGCCCTTGGCTCAGGTCATGGTCCCAGGGTCCTGGGATCGAGCCCTGCATCGGGTCTCTGCTCAGCAGGAAGCCTGCTTCCTCCTCTCTCTCTCTGCCTGCCTCTCTGCCTACTTGTGATCTCTGTCTGTCAAATAAATAAATAAAAATCTTAAAAAAAAAAAAAAAAAAGAAGGTGTCACCATGCATTCAGTTTTCATGTTCTAATTGTTTTATAAATTAGTTGTTAGTTTGACCAAGAAAATCCCCATAAGGACCGTAAATTTTTTTTTTTTAAATTCCTATATTATTTTTTTTTTAAAGATTTTATTTATTTAAGAGAGAGACAGTGAGAGCATGAGCGAGGAGAAGGTCAGAGATTGAAGCCGACTCCCCCATGGAGCTGGGAGCCTGATGTGGGACTTGATCCCGGGACTCCAGGATCATGACCTGAGCCGAAGGCAGTCGTCCAACCAACTGAGCCACCCAGGCGTCCCAGGACCATAAATTTTACTGTTTTGTCTCTTCAGTCTGTGTAGTTCTTCCATCATTTCTGCCTCCAACCTTCATTTATTTAAAAAAGTAGTTTAGATGTCCTAGGTCAGATTTTTACCTGGTCTGGATTTTGCTGATTTTCATTCTGTGCTATTTATTATGATCTAATTCATTTCTGTGCTATTTATCACCATCAGATAAATTGATGGTTAGAATTAGAGGCTTCATTAGATTTCGTTTTCAAAAAAAATTTTTGGCAGGTATGGTTCTTACTAAGGACTATATATCACATCAGGAGGCACCTCATTTTGGGTTGTCTCCCTCTCTGTTTTGAGAACTAGGTCTCCGGTGACAAGTTGAAGTGGCTCCACATGGAGTAATATAGAGGTATAGTCTCATATCTAGCCTTATGATAGATTACAGTGGGATGGGAAGAGATACTGGGTTTTTTACATGAAGGATATGGTGATGAAATGTACTTTAATCCATAGTAGATCTCAGTAATAGTAGAAACAATACTACTCTGATAGTTGAAGCATTCTTTCTTATGTTAAGAATCTAGGTCAACCTATTAAGATGCGATTCCAGGAATCTGAAGAAAGACCAAAATTATTTGAAGAACTAGGGAAACAAATCCAACAGTATATGAAAGTAATCAGCTCTTTCAAAAACAAGGTACATTTTTTTTTTCCCTACTGTTACTTTGGTAAAGTTATGAGGTATTTACATAGCAGTCTTTTGCTTTTCTAAAATTGTTGTTTAATAATACTGTTTTTGGGGATGTTAGTGTAATGTGTAGAATATTTCATACAGTCTCACTAAGAACCCTGGGATATGCTACTCTCTTTAATAGGAGAATCTGGAAGTGAGCAGTATTGTTCTCTTTCCTTTTCTTGCTGTGAAATGCTTCACCAGTGTCTTAACCTGCTGTATCCTGGTCTTTTTGAGAACCATTAGGCCATATGGTTTGGTTTGTTATGCAGATGTAGAACTGTCTGAATAGAAAACAACTTAGAAAAGAAAACAACTTAACAACTAGAAAACAAATTAATAATTTTTTGAGCACTGTGTGATGTATACTTTGCATAAATACATTATTTCATTAAATCCACAGAGTACCCTAATAGTAGGTAGGTGATCATGTCAGTAATAGTTACAGGTAACTTTTAACTTCTTTAAGCCTCACTGTCCTTAAGTAACACCCAAGGTTAATCTTGAGAGGTGGGGTTTGGCCTGAGGTCTGACTCTACAAATTTTGGGTTTCTAACCACTCCACTCTACTCCAGGTTCCTGATGGACGGTCATTGTAAGAAACTTACGAGAGATTTATTGGTCTTATTTTTTTTAAGAATTTTGTTTTCTAGAAGGTCTCTCTTAAAAAATTGTATTCAGGGGCGACTGGGTGGCTCAGTGGGTTAAGCCTCTGCCTTCGGCTCAGGTCATGAGCTCAGGGTCCTGGGATTGAGCCTTGCATCAGGCTCTCTGCTTAGCAGGGAGCCTGCTTCCCCCTCTCTCTCTGCCTGCTGCTCTGCTACTTGTGATCTCTCTGTCAAATAAATAAAGAAAACATTAAAAAAAAATAAAAAATTGTATTCATTATTGTTTTGGTTCCTAACTAGCTTGCCTAAACCTCTGCTTTCACATCTTGTGACTGTAATGTCCTATTTGTGAAATTACCTTTGTAAGTTGTATGTCAGGCATTTGCTTTTTATAACATTCAGTTCTTTTAATTGCTACCCTTATGTATGTTTTTGGCCCTTAAGTTGTATTTCCTGAGTGTTCTAAAAACTAGGGTTATGTTTTCTTAGTTGAATTTTTTTTGAAGGAATTCAGTGTCCATTTGGATGTTGAGGCTGAGTTTCCTTCATTTTTGGAAAGATTGTACCTTTTTGAAAGATGACTAACAACTACATATTTGGGTGGGGAGAGTATCATCCTTTGACACCTGCCTGGTTGTCTCCTGGTTGCAGGAGGACCAGTATGACCATTTGGATGCTGCTGACATGGTGAAGGTGGAAAAAAGCACGAATGAGGCCATGGAGTGGATGAATAACAAACTGAATCTGCAGAACAAGCAGAGTCTGACCATGGATCCAGTTGTCAAGGCAAAAGAGATTGAAGCTAAAACTAAGGTAATTTATGGCTTTGGGGCACCTGGGTGGCTCAGTGGGTTAAGCCTCTGCCTTCGGCTCAGGTCGTGATCTCAGGGTCCTGGGATCGAGCCCCGCATCGGGCTCTCTGCTCAGCAGGGAGCCTGCTTCCTCCTCTCTCTCTCTGCCTGCCTCTCTGCCTGCTTGTAATCTCTGCCTGTCAAATAAATGAATAAAATCTTAAAAAAAAAAAAAAGTAATTTATGGCTTTGAATATTTCATAGTCTTGTCAGCCTTGTTATTTAGAATTAATGGTCCTTAAAGTGACACTTAAGAGGGAACTTCATTAGTGCATTTTAAGTTTTTGGCTTCTGGTTGGGAGGGGTTGAACTTGGGTTTAAGTTGAGAATGTCATGTAAAATTTGTCATTTTTAAGAACCCACAGTTTCCTCTCCTCTGCATTCTAGGAGCTGATGAGTATCTGTAGCCCTATAATTTCAAAGCCCAAACCCAAAGTGGAACCTCCAAAAGAAGAGCAAAAAAATGCAGAGCAGAATGGACCAGTGGATGGACAAGGAGACAGCCCAGGCCCTCAGGCTGCTGAAGAGGGTACAGACACATCTGTGCCTTCGGATTCAGACAAGAAGCTTCCTGAAATGGACATTGATTGATTCCAACAATTGTTTATATTAAAACAGACTATTATAAAGCTTTAAGTTGTCAACTTTGTTCTAAATATCAACTAGAGCAATCAAGTACTGGAGATTTCTTAGTCAGTTTTTAGGGGATTTCGTGGGAGGGGATATAGGTAATGTATGGAGCATTTTGACTTCTAAATATGTTAGATACAGAAATTAAGTGCATTGTATCTTTTTCATAATGGTACTATTTAGAAGCCCAGTTAGTCTTACTTACCGAGCTTCTGCTTCACTCCTTTTGTGTTTAATCATGCTTACACAAGGATAAGTTTGTTTTGGAAAGCTAAGCTATAATAAGCAAAGGCTCTAACTACCTGTCAGGCAGACTTTTCATTGTGACCTATGTGGCAGGAACTCTAGAGATTGTGCTTCAGAAGTCTGATGTGGAGATTGCCATGAAGGCTCCCCTGCCTTGTGGGGATGGGGCTGGGGTCGCCTCTTTCCGAGGGCTAGAGCGTGGCATGGCCGGGATTAACATCTCAGAACATGAGGGGCGATTGCTGAGCTCCTTCACACTGTGCTGTTGCTCCACTTAGACTCTCACCCCTACCTCCCCCTCCACCAATGAAGGAGCTTCTCTTAGAAATGCCATGTGCTGCTCTTGGGAAAATAGACCCCTTCACCTGCAGCAAGTTGATAACAGGATTTTGGACCTGGAAGCTCTTCCGAGATAGTATTTTCCTGAAAGTGTGTGCACAAATACCCCAAACATCAAGTCTGAATACTTTTTTGCTTTGGGAAGTTTAGAATTGGATAGATGTACTTTTGGATATAGGTGTGGTAAATTGAGCGGAGGACCTGATTCTTGTTAACTATGGTGTAAAGATTTGTATCCTGGCCTGCTCATTCAGGTGAGAGAAGTTAACGTGTAAATTTGAAGTATAGCTTGAAGTCCTAGGACAAGAGTTAAAAGTTCTTTTTAGCTCATTCACATTCACTTGTATGTTAAGTGTTAATACCTGCCATGAACCTGCCAATTTATGTGTTAAACAGCTGACAGATATAAAAAAAACCCAAACCCTAAGATACACTGGACTGTACTGGAGGAGTCTGAAATTAGTGTTAAAGTAGCACGGTGTCTGACTTTAGCAGCACCACATTCTTACTGTGTGGCTGGTGTCAGGTGCACCAGAGCATTTCCTGTGACTGTTCTTCATGGCCGTGTTGATAGGAGGGAAGCATTTTGGAAACTCCAAGGGAAGCCTGTATTAGAGGCCATAGCTGGTACCTGCCTTAGAAACTGTTAAAAGCTTTGTTGGTTACATTTTGGATCTTTGTAATAATTGTTATCTGTGTAACAGAGTACTTCTCTGTTAATTTTGGGCTGTGTTAGAAATAAGATCTTTGCCTACTTAGAGTAAGTTTCTGTCCATCTCTGCACTAAAAAATTTTGGAGTGTTACCAGGTTCTGAAGTGCTATAGAGAAGCACTCAGAGGAGGAAGGTGGAAGTGTACTTATGTTGGTGCATGAGCTTGCACGGAAGCCTTGTAGCACCAGGACTTGTCCTTGTCCTTAGAGGCTCTATCCATTCTGTACCTGTCATGCTTTGAGTTTCAGCTGGCCTGCAGTGAGGCCAGGAGCTACTTTGGCGTGCTGGCTGCAGGATTAAGCCAATTCTTATGCAAATGACTCAGTCCACAATGGCCATTTCTTCTAAGAAAACTTTTTGTGTGGGGGAGGGTGTGGGTGTTGGGATGGGGGTGAAATCGGAAGTTTAAAGTTTAAACTAGAAATAAGATGATGTGGTCTGGTTGGTCTCTGTTAGACAGGCTTTAAGACCAATTGGATTTACTTGGAGGCCAGGCCAGAGAGAGTGTGATAATTGACGACTTGTTTGCAGTCCAGCATTTATCCAGGTTGCATTATCCAAATTGGTTTGTTAAAGCTCCAGGTCACATTCTTACACCAAGAGAAACTTTAAATAAACAGATGAGTTTAGGAAAAATTAATAAAAGAAACCTGTCTTACACTCAGGAATGGTTTCCTTAATTTCCTAATGAAGGGTGTGTGTGTGTGTGTGTGTGTGTGTACGTGTGCACGCGCGCCTTCAACGAAAACTCCAGAGGTAGGAGTCCTGTTAACTAAATTCCTCTTGTTGGGGCCCCTGGATGGCTCAGTCATTAAGTATCTGCCTTCAGCGTAGGTCATAGATTCTGGGATCGAGCCCCACATTGGGCTCCCTGCTCAGTGGGAAGCCTGCTTCTCCTGCCACATCCCCTGCTGGTGTTTCTTCTCTTAGCTGTCTCCCTCTGTCAAATAAAATCTTAAAAAAAACAAAAACACTTGTTAACAGCTGGCAAGAAGTTGTTCTTTTTCTGTACTCAGAATTCTCCCATGTTGACTGTTGGCCCAGTTCTCTGGTATGTTAGGAACCCATCTCTTGTCCATCCTTTTGAGGGTTTTGACAAAAGCAGAAGGTGGGTTATGGCCTAAAGAGGACCATTGCCAGGATTGATTCCTGCCCCTTTGAAGAACGCCACGGCCTGGAGTATGCTAGTAACACTTGCCACCATTGGGTGTGTAGCATGTATGTGTGCTAGTGTGTGTGCATGCACAAATCTGTCTGGGTGTGAATGTGGTATAGTAATGAGTGTTGAAAGGGGATGAAGCCATTAGAAGAGGCCTAACTACAAGGCCTAGGGCCTACCTGGGGAACTGAGTGGGATTTGAATTCCTGGAGTCCTGCCACTTAATAGTCCTGGTGCTATGTGTTAGGAGGAGCTGACCTGGCAGGGCCCACCATTAGGGCTTGGATCAGCCACCTTCAACAAATGTGTCTGCAGCAAGGTTGGCTTTGTTTTGGGTTCTGACCTTGGGAAAGGAGTGCGCATGTGGCATATTAAGTGGGCAGCCTGGAACCAGCTATCAGTCATCCAGAACAACATGGGTGTTGGGATCACATGAAAAGAGTAACAGTTCTATTTACTGAAGAGAGGAGCCAGTTCCCTGCATGTCATAGAGGAAGAAGGTGTTGGAGGTGAAGCCCAGGCTGGTGTGAAGGTTTTGTGGTGTGGCAGCTTCAGCTTGATGTGAAGAGCTTCAGAGCTCAGTGGGGTTGGTGAGGACTCATGGAGAGCTATTAGACCATTGGCCTTTGAGATTTTTTTTTTTTTTTCAAGCATCTGAAGTGTGTTATAGAGGTATTGGTGAAAGTGGAGGGGCTGAGACATCAAGGTTCTGGTGTTGGAGCCCTGGGGGCTATGGATCTTTTAGCCTGAGAGTGACAGTGTTTTAGGGATGCCCAAGTGATGTGTGTAGAATGAGTTGGGCCTGGGAGAAGCTAGAGGTAGCAGGACATTACAAATAATCCATGTTTGAGGGAATGAGCCAAACACAGGGGGAAATGGTAGGTCCTGGTACTGAGGAAACAGGAAAGATTTGAAAATAAGAACTCTCCTGGGCTCTTGGGTGGCTCAGTCAGTTAAGTCAGTTAAGGTTAAGTGTCTGCTGCTCAGGTCATGATCCCAGGGTCCTGGGATCCAGCCCCTTGTCGGGCTCTCTGCTCAGTGCAGAGCCACCTCTGCCTGCTACTTTGCCTGCTTTTGGGCTCTCTCTCTGTCAAAGAAATCTCTTTTTTTGAAGATTTAATTTATTTATTTGACAGAACACAGCTGGGAGAGGGAACACAAGCAGGGGGAGGGGCAGAGGGAGAAGCAGGCTCCCTACTGAGCAGGGAACTCGATGTAGGGCTCAATTCCAGGACCCTGGGATCATGACCTGAACTGAAGGCAGACATTTAACGACTGAGCCACCCAGGTGCCCCAAAATAAATAAAAACAACAACAACAACAACAAAAAACCTCTGCTGAAGCTGAGAATGTAGTTAGGCTGTGGCATGACACAGCCGCTTGATGAGGTTTTCTTGCTCCAGCTCTTGATAATGCTTCTGTGCACTTGATGTATTTCAATCCTTTTTTAAAAGTAGCTTTAACAGCAAGAATATTGTACTTTTACATGAGAAACGTAGGTTAGGAACAATATGCACAAGCTTCCCATGTTTGGGAAGAACATGAACTAGATTTGCATAAAAACCAGAATCAGATGGATGTTCCAGAATGAAATGGTTTCCTTCCACGGTGGAATTGTGGGTGACTGCTGTTTGTCCATGTTTGCTTGTTGACATTTTCTAAGGTATCTGTAATAAGCCTTTTGAAATTTCCTAATGCTGAAAAAACTGCTTAAAAGAATGGTTCCCAGCTTTTGAACCTGGCACAGCAGAAGTGATAGAGAAGTAGAACTTCAAGTGGGTAGAGTCCGTGGACAAGCTGGTGTGAGGTTGGTGTAAGTCTCCTGAGGGAAGGATTAGGAAGTCATTCTGATAGAGTTGAGAGATCCCAAAGCTACAATGGGTGTGGAACGAAGCTTTGGGGTTGGGGTGCCTTCCTGGTTTGGGGACTGAAAACTCGAGTTGGGATATGGCAGGAAGAGCAAGTGGAAACTTGGGAGGAACCGAGCTGCCGGAGAGGACCCGTCATGCATGAGGTGGGTTAGGGAACAGGAGAGTTTGAGAAGGGACAGTGGCAATGACTATGGGGGTGCTTTCAGGGTGTAGGAGCCAGGTTTTGGGCTCACAGTGAAGCTGCAAGAACTGTGGCTTAGTTGGAATGACAACTCAGCTTGGGGAGAAGAGAGATTGCATGGCATCCTGGGTCCCAAGTTTCTGAATGTGAATGGGACTTCTTTCCACCACTTACCTCTGGACCATGCTGTCTTGGAGTTGACCATGCATTCCTTCCCTGGGTGCTTCTCTCTTGCTTCTGGCTGCAGCAGCCTGGGACAAGACCCTCAGTGCCCTTGTCCTCCGTGATCTGGATACTGCTACTTGGAGTAGTGTCATAGGTGGAGAAATGAACGAGGGGACTTACTCAGGCTAGGAGGCAAAATGCAAACATGGCCACGTTGTGGTAGGACAGCATTACAGAAGAAGAGGGGGTAGAAAAGAGGATAGATAGATTCTGAGGGTTCAGGGCAGGGAAGACTCACAGAGGAATGGGCAAGGCACAGACTGCTTTCAGATTTGTCCAATAGCCATGAGCATGTGCCAAGTTCATCCTGACCCTGTCATTCCACTTTTGGCACGTGCTCTCAGGACAGAGAGGAAGAGTGGGGGGATATATATACTTTTAACTCCTCAGTGTGATTTCCCAGAATCAAACACAATGAGCAACAAAAATAGAGTTGGGTTGGGGCCATTTTCACGGGTTCTGTCTGGATGTATTTCCTTCAAAGACCGGGTGCACTGTTGTATTTGGAGTCCTGGATCCATGGAGGGACAGAGAACCCTTCAAATACTTTTTGTACCACTAGTTAGCAGGCCCTGACCTACCACATTGTTTTTTTTCTGCTTGCACTCAAAACTTTAAAATATACTCATCTATTCAGTTAACACTTGGCTAAATGCTTGGGAAAGAGAAAACTGGAAACGCTTGGAAAACCATCTCAATGGCTCCCCTTCCAAGATGTAAATCCCAGCGAAGCATTTCTGAGGATGAGCATCAGGAGTAGGGAGACTATTACGACTCAGGAGAGTTTGCTGTGGGGCCAGGAGACCTGTGTGGGATCAGACTCAGAAACTGGAGAGGCCCCTGCAGGAGTGAGAGGAGCCCCAGGCTGAACGGGGGTTGGGGGGGGGGTAAATTCCTCCAACTCAATCCTGTCTATTCTTCCTACAACGGGAAGGGTAGACCCTGCCTAGCTCGAAAGGGCCCCCAGCCAGCATGAAGCATGCAATGCAGAAGGCACCCAGGGAATGCCTGCATACGCAAGGGCAGTGTTTTCAATGAATAACAACCCCAAAGCATTAGAACTCTACTTCAAATCGGATCCCAAGCCCAAGGGACCTAAGCAGGTGAAGTGCACAGAGCAGTAGGATGACAGAGGGGGCAATCCCCGTACCAGCTGTTAGGACGAATGCTAATCTTCCAGAAAGTTGTATGTCTATAGGATGAGGCTTCTGCCCTCCAACAATGAATCGCCAAGACTATGGCATTGTGGTAGCAGCAATGTGGGAATTGGCTGGCCTTCTGCCCCTAGTTCTGTCGTGGCCTCGGAGGAGCAGTGGCATGCAGGCCACCACAGGAGGGCAGCATCGCTCTTCCTTTGCCTTGCGTCTGAGCCCTTCAAGCCTTCAATCTTGAAGCAGGCTCAGAATTTGGAGAATACAGAAGGCCAGCTCCCCTCGTTCAAGACAGCCCAAAGCAGACTAGGTGAGGTTTCACAAGCCCCTGGCTGGAAAACAGGGGCTCTTTTATACGCTTTTGCTAGTAACCTTCTAGGTTCCTACCGCTCCACTTGTGATAACCCTAGTTTCAGAAGAACGTGGGACTGGCCGCAGATCTCCACGAGTGAGCCAGCCCCGTGCTTTCCATGCTGGACTGGGGATCTTGCTCGAGGCAGACTCTGGTTCAGGAGGCTGGGGTGGGAATTCTAACCCTCTCCTGGTGGTGCCCATCACACACTGCATTCTCACTCCGAAAAACTTCAACTCTGGGAGGCTCAGTTACCTCATCTGTAGAATTGGGATCCCACCAGTCCCATCCACCACAAAGACGGTGGCTGGGGAAGACACTCACGACAAACCAGAGGGATAAAAGTATTGTGAACACCAGGCACGTGATTTGCCTTCGGAAGCCTCCTAGTCAGTGCAAAGAATAAGCAGTCCCAGGAACCTTCTTTCTTGTTCTTGCTTCCCTGCCAGGAACCCAGGCTAGCAATGCTGAAGGGAGGTAGAAGGGAGAGAGGCCTGGACCTCTGCCTGGGGGCGTGGCCTTTAGCCCCTGGAGGGGGAAGGGGGTTTGCTCCCAGTCCCTGCAGTGATACATGAATCCTTCCTACCTTGAGCCAGAGGTCCCACCATTCCTTTTGCTTTGAGCCACTCCTCCTGACTCTGTGTGATCCCATGAGTGGCCCCAGAACGGAGGGACACAGACCTTGGTAGGGGGTGGGGGGGTCTCAAGCTGTGGGCAAAGATTACCCGGAAACCCTTGCATGATCATGTGAATTCTGGGCCTCTGTGGCAGAGGAGTGATCAGTAGATTCAGAGCGACTGAACTGAAGGTGAGCCCCGGGACCCCTAATTCAGCCCTGGGACCTCCTTGCCTGGTAGTAGGGAATCCCACTTCTGAGTGGTAGGAAAGATGCGAGCTTCCGGGCTGTATGAGCGTGCCTAGCATTTTCCTCCACCTCCATCCCTTTAAAGAGGCTGTCTCCTGTCGTTGCCCAGCCTCTGAGTCTGAGTCTTGGCCAGCTTGTTTTCCAGGTTTCTCTAATGCCTCATCAGGAGAATGGATGCAAGAGACTGCATCGAGGCGGCAGGGGAGAGAGGGGTGGGGAGGACCCTTGCTGTGGATCAGCGGCTGGGTTCCCCTTTAGGGTAAAACAGTAGCTCCAAGGTGCCTCTGACTCTTCTGCAGCATGTGAAATACAGGTCATTGGGCCCCAGCTCAGAGTTTCGGATTCAGCAGATCTGCCCCCGGGTCAGCCTACTGGCATTTCTATCAGTTCCCAGGTGATGCTATTGCTTTGTTCTGAGGAAGGAGAACCTGGGTAATGGGCAAAGGGGAAATAAATGAAGCTGATTGATGAAATAAACAACTGGGGGTGAAGGCTTTGTGGGCAGGAGAGGGAAAGGGAGAGATTCGGGTACAGCCATGGGGAGTAGTAAGAGGAAAATGCAAAGTCTTCCTTAAGAAATGCCAAGTCAGGGGGCACCTGGGTGGCTCAGTGGGTTAAGCCGCTGCCTTGGGCTCAGGTCATGATCTCAGGGTCCTGGGATCGAGTCCCGTATGGGGCTCTCTGCTCAGCGGGGAGCCTGCTTCCTCCTCTCTCTCTGCCTGCCTCTCTGCCTACTTGTGATCTCTCTCCGTCAAATAAATAAATAAAAAATCTTAAAAAAAAAAAAAAAAAGAAATGCCAAGTCAGGTTTGAAATTTCTTTGAAGCTGCTTCTGAGGGCAGGACTTTGTGTCTCTCTGAATATTACTTCCGGTTTACCCTGACCCTGGGAGTGCTTTAGGTTAAATGATTTGCCCTGACTTGCCATCCCTCCTGTGTGATGACACCCTCCTTCTCCAGGCGACTGGTCTTTGGCTCATCTCCTTGGTGCATCCCACCGCCTTGGCTCATGGAGTAGGTAAGTCTGTGATCTCCTTCTCTGCGTGTGTCTCTGTCCTGGCCAGCCTGAGCGCTTCTTCAGGGTGGAGAAGCATTTATTTATTTATTTGAGTTGAGTTCCCTTCTCTAACTGGACCCTCAGTCTCCAAAGCCCAGCTTCACATATGCACACCCCTGTCCAATCTACCCCCTCCCCTGGGAGGGGAGCTCTGTGAGAGGGACAGGGCCTCACAGTTAATGGGAAAAGCTTTGGTGTATGGCTCTTCCCAGGTGAGACATAGTGTCACGCAATTTCCATTATATCAGACTCAGCTCTTTAGCCTGCTCTGCACAGCTTTTAAAGATGCTTTAAAAATAAGCCCTGAATGGGAATGAACTCATCAAGCAGCACTATCTGTTAATGAAATTGCTTCCTGTTAATTTGAGTTTACAAAATAAATGGCCCCTGTCTATCTGGCGTCACTCCTATGTGCCCACCTCTCGGGAATGGCCAGTAGTGGCCACTGGGGGGCGCTCCCTGGGAGCCGCGGCAACCACAGGAGGGGAGTAGGAGCTTATAGACTTCCGGGAGTCAGAACTGCATTCATTGGCTTATTTTTCCCTTCTCGTTCTCCCAGCAGCCATGGGGTGCTGCCTTGGCCTGGGGATACAAACCTCAGCAGGGCTCACAAATATCCTTATGTGGCTCTTAGTCTCGTGGGGCCTTCAAATGAGCAGTTAATTCACAACAGACGCGAGGGCGGACAGAACCATGGAGCAGACCCTTCGGGTAGGCCAGGAGCAGAGAAGCAAAGGATGAACAAAGTATAAATAGAGAGCGAGGGGCCAGTTTGACCAAGGGTGAGCAGGCATTGACAAACAGCTCAGGGTGCAAAGCTCAGGGCAGAGAATCTGCAGAAAGAAAGGGCCAAGGGTCAGAAAGGGCCAAGGGTCAGTGGGTGGAGTCACATAAAATGCCCCCCTTCCCCTCTTTGCAGCCTTTCATTCTATTTTTCTGGGGGGTGGAGAGAGAGATATAGAAAGATTGAGAGAAAAAATCTTTTTTTTTTTTTTAAAGATTTTATTTATTTATTTGACAGAGACAGATCACAAGTAGGCAGAGAGGCAGGCAGAGAGAGAGAGGAGGAAGCAGGCTCCCTGCTGAGCAGAGAGCCCGATGCGGGACTCGATCCCAGGACCCTGAGATCATGACCTGAGCCAAAGGCAGCAGCTTAACCCACCAAGCCACCCAGGCGCCGGAGAGAAAGAATCTTAAGCAAGCTCCACACCCAGGGCAGAACCCAACCGAGGACTCGATCCCACAACCTTGAGCTCATGACCTGAGCTGAAATCAAGAGTTGGATGCTTAACCACCTGAGCCAGGCAGGGGTCCCTATTCTATTTAATTTTTTAAAGTAGGCTCCATGCCGCACGTGGAGCCCAACATGGGGCTTGAACTCAGGACACTGAAATCAAGAGCTGAGATCAAGAGTCAGACACTTAACTGACTGAGCCACCCAGGCATCCCATGCGCTCTTAATTTTATAGAGGGGTTTGGGGCCTTTTGCAGTTGACGATGATAAACCATCAGAGATGGGGTCATAGTGAGCAAGGTCACATTATAGGAAAGCCCATGGAGACCCCCTCTCCCCCACCAAGAGTATAAGCTGTGCTGGACTCCGGTTTGGTGAAAGGGGAGGATGGGAGGATGCCTCCTCGCCTTGCCCCCTGTGCCTGCGGGTGTGTGTAGAGATGGATTGTCTCCAGATCTGCAACTCCTTGGCTCCAGGGACCTTTGCTGGGGGTCGCTGACACCTGAGTGTGGCACACTTGAATAGGCACAACAAATGGCCATGTAGGGCAGTGGGGCTGAGGGGCTCACATCTGTGGGGGCCACCTGTAACTGCCAGCCCGTACTCAGGGCATGTGCTCACGTCTGGTACTCCCCTGCAGGACACAGCAGGAAGGTCACCCATGCAAGCAGAGTGAGGTTCTAGCCCAGAGCATGCTTGGGCTTAGAACCCTTGTATCTTTCATAGAGAAAAAAGGGCTTTGGCTCCTCTCCCAAGGGTGTTGAGAAACCTTGGTAAAATTTCAAGCTGGGACACAGCTGGGTCTGAATTTCATTGTGGAGAGAGCCTGCTGTTGGTGTGGAGGGGAGAAGAGGGTGGGCTGGCAGCAAAGAGGCTGGCATGAAGCTGTGGCCATTTGTGGGTCCAGAGCAGAGGCATGCAGCCCTGGGAGACGGGTCCTGAGCTAGTTGGTTGGCTGTGAAGGAGAGTGGTCAGAGGAAAAACACAGTTTCACATATTAAGAAAAATGTGGCAGTGCACCTGGCTGGCTCAGGGGTAGAGTGTGAGACTCTTGATCTTGGGGTTGTGAGTCCAAGTCCCACACTGTATATAGAGATTACTTAAAAAAAAAAGTAAAATCTTAAAATAAGAGATAGGCACATATTCAGAGTGAGAAGCCTCTGAGTCACACGCAGAGTAATCTGTTTGGGGAGTTTCTTTTCTCTATAGTTCCAACTCCCTTAAAACAGGGGGAGTTGAGGGTGAGGGGGATAAGGATGGGGGTAGGGTATGGTTTGTAGAAGGGACTTTGGTGAAGATGCCTGTGATTTGTGTGACTGTGGGGCCAGGTCGGGCTCTGGCCCTGTGGTCTCTGGGGAGTACTCACTTGAAGATACGTTGGCCATTTCTTGTTCTTGTTCAACCAGACTACATAATTTCTAACGTGCAGCTATAAAAATGGGTTTGGTGGGGCACCTGGGTAGTTTAGTCAGTTAAGTTTCTGCCTTTGGCTCAGTTTATGATCCCAGGGTCCTAAGATCGAGCCCCACATGGGGCTCCCTGCTCTGTGAGGAGCCTGCTTCTCTCTCTCTGTTTTCCCCTGCTTATGATCCTGCTCTCTCTCTCTCTCTCAATCTGTCAAATAAATAAATAAAATCTAAAAAAAAAATGGGTTTGGCTGAGATTCCTTTGGCCATGCCAGCCCCCACTCCTAGCTGCAGTGACCAAGCTCATTGCCTGGCTTCCTGACAAATGAGTGACCTCATGTTTTTCTCTCAAGCTAGCGGGCTAGAGGAACATACCTGTTCTGGCTTGCCAAGAAAGCAGTCCAGAGGGGTGGTGTCACAGAACACAGGGTTGCTGTTCTGAGTTAGAGGACACACAGGCAGCCTTTGGCCGCTTGTTCGTGTCTCCTCTGCTTGGCCTGCTCTGTCTCTTCCTTGGTGGACCCATTTTCTCCTCCTGGCGAAAATGTAGATGGATGTCCTTACTTCTCACTCTGTGCTCTTGGGGAACAGGCAGGCAGGATATTAAGGTGATGTGTCCTTCATGTTGTTCTGGGGTTTTTCCTTCTTAATTCATAAGCCAGTTTAGTGGTGATTAAATGTTCTTTGCTTTTCAGCCCTATTTGCTGGAAAATAGCCCAGTTCCCAACTTCACCAAAAAGATGGGACTACACGAACACCTTGCTAATGTCCTTCCTGGAGCCTGGAGGAGGCTTAGGGGAGGGTAGCCTGCCTCCGCCTGGGACATCTGATGGGCCAAGGGCAGAACTCTGCCCCCTCAGCACGGTGGATAGCCTATTTCTGGCTGTATTCCTATCCAGCATGGGGTCCCGGGGATGGGGTGTATCTGCTTTCCGGGGTTGCCCTAACACCGTACCACACAGCATTCGAACTGAAGAGTTTATAACCTTTCCGTTCGGGAGGCCTGCCCTCTGAAGTCAAGGCATCCCATGGTTGGTTCCTTCTGAGGGCTCTGAGGGAGAACGGCCCTCTCCTGGCTTCTGTGAGCCACAAGTGTTCCTTAGTTTGGGGACAGGATATTTCCTTTGTCTTCACATCACCTTCCCTTTGTGTGTGTCTGTCTCTGTGTATTTCCCCCTTTTTATAAGGACACTGATTACATTGGATTAGGACGCATCCTAATGACTTCATTGGACCTTGATTAATACTGTAAAGACACTTTTGGCCACTAAGGTCTCCTCAGGGGTTGGGGGTTAGATCTTGAATCTTTAAATATTTATTTATTGGGCGCCTGGGTGGCTCTGTGGGTTAAGCCACTGCCTTCGGCTCGGGTCATGATCTCAGGGTCCTGGGATCGAGTCCCGCATCGGGCTCTCTGCTCAGCGGGGAGCCTGCTTCCTCCTCTCTCTCTCTCTGCCTGCTTGTGATCTCTCTCTGTCAAATAAATAAATAAATAATCTTAAAATAAACATTTATTTATTTATTTATTTATTTGAGAGAGAGTGAGAGAATGAGAGAGAAAGCGTGAGTGGGAGCCTCTCAGGCCGACTGCTCTGCAGGGCTTGATTTCACAACCCTGAGATCATGACCTGAGCCCAAACCAAGAGCTGGATTCTGAGCCATCTGCACGCCCCAGCAGCCCCTTTTTTGAGGGGACACAGCTCAACCCATAAGAGGTCTCTTTTTGTGTGGGCTCCTCAGGAGCTCCCAGAACACACCTGCTCAGAGATGGGGCTGGCTGGCAGAAGGTTTCTGGGCTTGTCCAGCAAGCAGGCCCAAGGGCTGGTCTGTTGGGAAGGGCTTCTGGACTTAAGCAAGGAGAGCAAGAAACTTTGTTGAGAGTTCTGGACAGGGGAGTTCCACCTTCCCAGACTCACTTTTCTGTATCTGTTGTGCTACCAGGCCTCCCCCTTACTGCACGGATGGTTGTGAGGGGAGGCACATGAGCAGAGCTGAGGATATGGCCGGCTTCCTGGCCGTCGCTGCTGTGGGTGGCCCAGGGTGATTCCAGAGAATCAGGTAGAACCCTCTATGGAAGTCCCACCCAAATGTTCAAGAGCCTACCTTCCTCCTTGGACATTAGAAATGTGCCAAGGGTCAGGCCGAGTGGGAGGGGCCTAATCTGCTAGTCCAGGTTTGAGTCAACCGAAGTATAAACCCCAGAGGTCAGGGGCTGGTGACACCCTTTGACCTGTGCTCCAGGACCCGGGGTGGCCAGTGGGGAGCCCAGGGCGGTACCTCCTCTTCCCTTCTTTGTGCTAGTTTTTCTGTGTATTTTTCTTGGAACCACAGAGTTAAGACCACATCACCAACTCCAAATGGAGCCTTGGCTTCACGTACATGGGACACATCGGCAACACCTGAATTTGCAGTTGTACATCTCACCGCGTCTAACATTTACAAGTGGCAATAAAAGCGAAGGTTGGAATCGTATCTGTGATTCCCAACCACAAGCCATAATTTTCCACATGCGAACATCTGTTGAAAGATCCCAGCAGAGAGTGTGGGGTAATTGGCTCCCTTTTGTCCTAGACCCATCAGTTAGGCCCCATCAACTTTATTATGAATTCTTAGGGATTTGTTAGTAAACAACATTTGGGGAGCCCGACACTGCCACACTGCAGTGGGGAGCTCCGAGTGTCTGGGCTGGGGCCTGGCAGTGTGCCCTGGACCGCTGCAGGCTTGAGTCCCAGGCTGCAGTTCGAGGAGACCCTCGAACTGCAGGAGGGAGGGGAGAGCAGCCGGAAGCCACAGCTCCCTAGGAAGGAGACAGTGAAGGCCTCCTTCTGCCTGAGGGACCCGGGGCTCTGGTGCTCCAGAGATGGGGTACAGAGGTGTTTGGTGCAGCCGAGAGGCTGAGGGACGAGGTGGAAGGCTTTGGACCTGAACAGGCCTGGCTGGGTCCCGGCTGCACCCGCCCATGAGCAGGGTCACTATGTGGGCAAGGCCCCTGAAGTTTTCTATGCCTCTGTTTCTTCATCTGTTCCACGGAGATGATGATAATCCTATCTGCTGGGGAGGGGGAGAGTATGAGGACTCACCAGAATTCATGGGAGGGCCCAGTACTGTTCTGGGCACCCACGAGTTGGCTATTCCTACCGGGGATGGGAAGGGAGAGAACAGAAGCAAACCACTGGGAGCAGGTAGCTGTCCACAGGAACCCTTGAGGGCTCTGACGTCGGTGGGTAGAAAGAGCTAGTTCAGCCATGGCTCTCTCTGGCTTCCCTCCTCACTGCAGTTTTGGGCCTGCACAGGACGGGGGGCATTGCTGATGACAGGCTGCCCCCGGGGCTGGGAGTGTGGGCAGTGTCCCTCAATTGCATGGCTCCTCACATGGCTGTCCAGGATCCCCAGTCCTTGGGCCACCCCGTTCATCTGATTCTTGGTCCACATGTCCTGCCTCAACTGCTGGAGGGGCAGAGGTGTTGAGCAAGACTGTGTGTGGCTGTGGTTCAGTGAAGAGGACCTGTCACGGGGTAGTCTTTGATGCCCTTTTCTCCTGGGGGGAGGTTCTGGCTGAGCTTCCTCTTTCTGTTTATGTGCTGTGGCTTTCCCAGGACCCAGGGATGACGGGGACCCAGCAGATCTGAAGCCTATACTCCAGGGTTTGACATGGTCTTGGGAGGAGGGATTCCCTGGCTTGGGGCCTCTCCTTTGGGTCTGTTGGTCTTGGCCTGGCTCTTCTGGTTGACCTGCCTCGAAGAGATGAAAGTAGAGCAGTTCCTTTGGGGAGCACATATCCCAAGTCGGCAGCTTTTATTTTTGTTTATTTAGAGAGAGAGAGTGAGCATGACCAGGGGTGCGGCAGGCAGAGAGAGAAGCAGGCTCCCTGCTGAGCAAGGAGTCTAATGCAGGACTCCATCCCAGGACCTTAGGATTATGACCTGAGCCAAAGACAGCCGCTTAAGTGGCTGAACCCCCCAGGCGCCCCGCCCCCCAAAGTCAGCTCCTTTTAGTCTGGTCCAGAGATCAGCTTTCCTCATCTTCCCTGAAAATGCAATTTGGTCTCCCTGGGGGGTTGATGAGGACTCCCTGACTCCCATCTGCTGCAGGGCATCTCAGGGTAATGGGCTTCGGGCAACAAACACAAGTGATCACGTAGCTCAGACAGCCCTGAGCCCAAAGGTCCGTTCCTCCGTGACCCAGCCCAGGAGCCCGTCACCTACTTCTCTGAACTCTGCTTGCTGATTTGTGACATCAGGGTAACTCTAGAATCTCCCCTTGAAGATGAAACAGGGTGGTGTGTGTGGAGGGCTTAGCACGGCACCTGGCACCTGGCAAGCCCTCAGTAAATGTTAACTGTTCTGATCCATCAGGTTAAATGAGCCATATTGGCATTCACCGTGAGATACAACCCCCCCCCATGCCAGTCCAGCTCTCTGTGGTAAAAAGCTGGTTTTGGTGAGCCATAAACAATGTAGACTGTGCTGTCAGATGGGGACCGGTTACAATCCTGCCCCAAACCTGTGTGACCTTGGGGAGGGACTTACCCTCTCTGGGGCTCCTCTCTCATCCGCAGAATGGGCGAAAGAACCTTGCCTCCCTACGAGGATGATTGTGCATATTGAATGTAAATCACTTGGCTCAGTGAATGGCAGTTTTACCGTTATTAATATGATTATTCACACTCCAGGGGCCAAGTTTTTTCTGAGCCCCGCTCTTCCACCTTCCACCCTTGGGACACAGTGCCCCAGTGCCTGTGGAGGGGTGAGTGAGGAGAGAATTGTTGGCCGTGTGTGGCACAGCCAATGGGCACGAGCTGAGGACAAAATTTCACCACTCATTTCCCGGAGATAAGCCTGCCTCCGTATTTCTCATCTTACCACTAAACTTGGCTCTCAGGGAACAGAACTGTGGAGTGTGGCTGGTCTGGAAGGAAAAAGACTTTTTTTTTTTCTGCCTGAGTGGGAAATGGGTGGCTGGAGAGGCAGCCTGGTAGGGACCTTGGGCCGGGTTGCGTGCCCCCTGGATTCAGAGGCGCCCTCCCGGGCTGCTGGGTCTCTAACTTCCCCATCCCCCACCCTGCCTGTGAACCTCCAGATGTATGGCACCCCACGGGGTGCACGAGAACTTTGTTTTCCATCAGCAGTAAGGCTTTATCTGATGTGACCTCCCCAAAGTCCCTGTAACATGCCAAGGCCCCGCCTGCAGGTGAGGAAATGGAGAGTCCGTGTCTACGGTCCCAGCCTGCCCACCTCCCACCAGAATCAATCTGAGCATTTCAGTGCCTTGGCTCAGGTCATCCTGAGGATTTTTTGTGTCCTTTCAATCAGATGCTCCCTCTTTTTTTTTAAATTTCCAGTGGAGTTAACATACAGTATTATGTTACTTTTGTGTGTATGATATAGAGGTTCAGCAATTGACTGTATTCTGCAGTGCTCATCAAGATATGCAAACCCTCCCTCTTTGCCAGGGAGATCTGGGTCTGGCATCCTCTCCAGCCTCCTCCATTCCCACTGCCTCCTTCTGCCTAGCACTTGGCTGACTCAGCCTTCCTTGCATTTCCGGATGCCACTGTCGCTTGGTTTTGCATCTGGGGCTTTGTGTCAAACTTTCTGCTGCCTGGGAGGCTGCTCCTCAGGGGCTCCCATGACTGTGGCTCCCTTACTTGCTTATTTCTGTTTTCTCTTCCTCCTGAGAAAGGCTGCCCATGGTTTCCCTAGGTATAAAAGGCTTCTGCCGGGACGCCTGGGTGGCTCAGTTGGTTGGATGACTGCCTTCTGCTCAGGTCATGATCCTGGAGTCCCAGGATCGAGTCCCGCATCGGGTTCCCAGCGCCACGGGGAGCCTGCTTCTCTCTCTGACCTTCTCCTCGTTCATGCTCTCTCTCACTGTCTCTCTCTCAAATAAATAAATAAAATCTTTTTTAAAAAAAAAAGGCTTCTGCCCATTGTTCTTTCCCATTGTCCAGTTTTTGTTCCTTTCATAGGTCTTATCACAAGAGGTGCAGAGTGAGGGGGTTGAGAAAGAGGGCTTAGAACAAGACACAGCTGTGCTGTTGTTCTTGATCTCCCATTTATTAGCGGGGTAACCTTGAATGAGTTGGTTAAGTCTCTGTGTGTCTGTGCAAAATGGAGGTAATAATAAAACGTTCATCACAGGATTAGATGACTTAATGAGTTTAAATACTGAGAACAGTAGATGATGATTACCACAGTCTGTACCTACCTTGTTTCTTGGTGTCGTAAGGCCCCAGACCATAAACTCCAGGAGGCCATTGTGTCTCACTCCATCATGCCTGCACTCCAGGGCCTGTGACACACCCATGGTGTCATGGGGGCCCAGTAAATGCATATCACATGACCCGGCTGTACCCAGGCCAACACAGGGGATGGCAGAGCTGGGCCCTCAGGGGAGAGAGAACCATTTCAGCACCTCATCCTTGTTCAGGCCACACTGACGTTCCTAGGTAAAAATTATTCAAGGTTTTTAAAAATAATCTTTTTAAGAAAGATTTTTTCATTTATTAGCGAGGGAGACAATGGGGGGGGAGCGGCAGAGGGAGAGGGAGAAGGAGGCTTCCTGCTGAACAGGGAGCCCCATGCAAGGCTCGATCCCAGGACCCTGGGATCATGACGCTTTGTTGACTGAGCCACCCAGGTACCTCTACTCAAGTTATTTTAACTCTCCTGTTCTGTTTCCATTTCTTGTGTTCTCCCAGGAAAGTCGTTTATAAAATAAAAGGGGGTCTTTCCTTGTCAGCCTAAGCTTAGCCTCAGCTGTGTTGCCACAGAGGGATGTCTTGGGCATGAGTGGTGGAGATAGAGTGCGGGCCGCGGGCAGAAGACAGGCTCGTCCTTCCCCACCCTGGGGTCATCACAGAGGTGATCCTTCATGACAGGACGCCTGCGGTGGTGCTGGGACGGGCAGTCCTCTTGCCCCTCTGGGGCTCGGGGGCCTACAAGGGGAGTGGGGAGGGGGTGTGTGTGCAGTTTCCTTCTGTGACATGCCCTAAGGGTATGCGCATTCCAGGTGGGTGAGCACTGGCAGAGGTGGGCACCTGCTCCCTGAGTAGAAGGTGGGACGGGGGTGCTGAGCCTCCCTGGCCGCCT
Organism: Neogale vison; assembly: GCF_020171115.1. Classification (NCBI taxonomy): domain Eukaryota; kingdom Metazoa; phylum Chordata; class Mammalia; order Carnivora; family Mustelidae; genus Neogale; species Neogale vison. Next base: position 245,422,082 of record NC_058091.1, on the reverse strand, counting down.
CATCTTGGATAGTTCATGCACTGCCTGAGAGCCTTTGTCCTGTGTGTCAAATGGACACCGGGATTCTTTAATTTTTTTAAATTTATTTTTTATTTTTTAAAAAAATTTTTATTTCTTTTCAGCGTAACAGTATTCGTTGTTTTTGCACCACACCCAGTGCTCCATGCAATCCGTGCCCTCTCTAATACCCACCACCTGGTTCCCCAACCTCCCACCCCCCGCCCCTTTAAAACCCTCAGATTATTTTTCAGAGTCCATAGTCTCTCATGGTTCACCTCCCCTCCAATTTCCCTCTGGAATTCTGTCGTCCTCTCCCCTCTGTCCCAATGGCACTTCTAGGCCTGTGGTGACACTGGGTCCTGTGAGTCCTCAGTTCAGGAAAAGTCTAGAGGGTGGTGTCTCCCTCCTGGAGATCCCTCCATCCCTCATCGGGGCACCCGCAAAGCTCCCACATAAATTTGGGAGCAGAGTACCCACTCCCCCTCATCTGGGAGGGAATCCCTTCTGAGCATTCCCTCTTTGCAATGCCCCTGGCCTCCCTCCTCTGGTCAGGAGGGGTGTCCAGACGAATAGGTGAAAGGCCTGCTTGGCCATGCCCCAGGAAGTGGGCAGAGCTGCTCTGTTCAGGGCCAGCCCAGACTCCCCAGCAGGCAAATTCCACCTCCCCACATTGACTCCACTCCCCAGGAGATGGGCCTGCTCTCCTGGGGGCTTGGTTCTCTCCATCCCTGGCTGTGCTTGGATGCCTTGGATGGAGCCTGCGGGCACGAAGACTGCCTACAAGTAGCATCTCTTTGACCTCAGGGCATTTACGCAGCGCCTGCCAGGCCCCTGGCCGTGTTTCTGCCATCCTGAGCTGGAAGCCCAGTGGCAGAGTGTTGGAGCTGGCTCTGGGTGGGGTTGAGTGGAGGGAAGCTCAGGCTTTGGCCCTTGTCCATCCCCCGCTCACTTGGAATCACGTGTCTTTGAGACTCCATGATGCCGCTGGCCCGTGTCTGAGTCTCCCCATTACTGACGGGGCAGCAGCCTCATTTGTCGGATTTATGTCCAATATTCTCCTGGTTTATACCTTTTCTTAGCCGTTTAATAATGATCTCTAAACCTGTCTCCCTGTACTTAGATTTGGAAGGTCAGCGTCTCCGGGGACCATTTTGATTTTACAAGTTCCATACACTAGCTGGGGAGTTAAGTTCTGCCCAGACTGGCACATTGTACCCCCTGTTCCTTTGACTCTGGGTTCACCAGGAGCTGGTCCCCAGCAGGATTTCCCCAGATACTTTGGGATTGCCCTGCAAGTCCAAGTCCATGAACAGGGGAGTCAGGGACCATGGTTATGTCTGGGTCCTGTTCCTTGCTTTTGCTCCAGGTCCATCTTTGGGACCCTGGTGGGGCCTTGGGCCCAGCTGATTCTGACCAGGCCCTCCATCTGGTTCTGGAGGAACTCTCCTCTCTCCCTGAAGCCACCTTTCTGAGTATTTGTGGTTGGCGTGTGTGGCCTCAGGCTTGTGCAGAAGTAAAAAGAAGGCACACGTTCCTTTTTTGTGTTTTTGTCAGCTGTGTGCCAGCGCACCCCGACTGCTGATATCCCCCAGCACTGCAGAATTGGTAGGAGAGGGGTCCTTCTGCTTGGATTCATTGCCCACTTTGCCCCTGCACTCAGGTTAAATGCTTGGGGACGGAGGAGGTCACATTACCATGCTACGTCGCCAGGTCAAGTTCATCACGCTTGGCCGTTTTGCTCTCAGGGCAAGTCCTCTCCTGGGAGATGCCTCAGTGTCTGGGCAGATGGACACCTGGGGGGGGGGTTGCGCTTGCTGGTCCTGAGCATAGCCAGGCTGAGCCTGACACCTCTCCCTGTGTTCCCTGTGTGTATGTTTTCTCTTGGGGGTTCTGAGGGGGGATGTTTTTCTCTCAAGAATGTTGAGGATATTGTAGAAGGGGAGTTGTATGTGCGGTGGGAGCAGACAGGGGCTTCTCGTCCTGTGGTGTCACCTGGTGGTCCTCAGAAGGACCCCAAGGACGCAGTGTGTATCTCTGAGCATAGAGACAAGGGGCCCCAAGTCATTGTATTTTCTCCCTCAAGGGAGCAATAAAGGGTTTGTGTCAAGAGTCAGTTTGCAGCTGGGGGTCAAGGGTCAGTCTGTGGCCACAGGGGCTGACATTTGGGCTGTCATGTGGAGAGTGTATGCTTCCTTTGAGAAAAGATGCTGGGCCCATGGCATTCGAACCCTGATCTTGTTCTTACTCATTTATACAATAATGACTCACTGGGGATGTGGTTTAAGGAGCAGGATAGGCTCTGTGGTCCCTACCTTCATGGAGTGTAGATTCCACTGGGGCCAGACATTTAATAAGCTCACCTGTGAAAGTGTTCCCCTAAACTGTGATGAGAGCTGTGAGGAAAATAGGTGTGGAAGGGAAGTCATCCTCCTGTTGGGGATGCGTGCTCAAGCTGACACCTGAGGGAAAACCATTGAGACGGGTGAGGTGGGCACAGAAGGTCCAGGCCCTGTGATGAGAGGCATCTAGTGGCAGGGGCGGGGGTGGCAGGCTGCAGCCAGACCAGGCAGAACCTTCATGGGAGGGGAAATGTGGCCTTCATCGTAGGAGCACTGGGTAGTGTTGAAGGTTTTTTTGTTTTTTGTTTTTTCCCCCATTTAAAGATTTATTTGGGAGAGAGAGCGTGCACACAGGTATATTGCACCAGGGGAGGGGTAGAGGCAAAGAATCTCAGGCAGACTCCCTGCTGAGCACAGAGCTCGATGCAGGGGTCTATCCCACACTGGTGAGATCAGGACCTGAGCTGAACCCAAGAGTTGTACGCCTCACCGACTGAACCACGGAGGTGTTCCAGTGTTAAAGGTATTAAGGAGAGTGACTTACCTGGCTCCTGATGGAGAACAGAGTGCCCAGGAGCCAGAATGGAAGGCAGCAAACCAGCTGGGAGGTGCCTGCTGGTGTCCACGTCAGAGGATGGCAGCGTGGGCCACGGCTGTGGAGGTGGACAGGCAGAGAAGCGCACTTAACTGAGAGACATTTAAGAAGTAGAACTTCCTGGATTTGGTGAGGGGGCGGGCATGTGCTACTAGGAGAGGTGAAGTGTGTGGCCCTGGGGGTGTAGCTCGCCCAGTGGGAGGGGTTGGGGTGGCAGGATGGATATAGGAGCCACTACCTTACGCAAAGAACATTGGATTTCCTGGAACCCCAGGAAATCAGTAGCCTGGATTAGGATGGTTGAGTTTTAAATGTCTATGACTTGGCAACATTGTTGAAATGTCTCAGAGTAACTGTCAAGGGGGCGGTAGGCTAATTTAGCCTGGCTCTTGGGGTAGAGAGCTGGCTGGACTCAGGTACTTGAGAGTCACGTGGCCATAGAAGCCAGAGGTGTGAAGGAGGTGACCCAGGAGAGTGTCTAAGTGAGGAGGGATCTACCAGTGAAGAGGGGTTGCCTAGTGTCCTGATTTCTTCCTGTCTGTCCATCCCAGGCTCTGCAGGGTTGCTCACCTTGGTGTCCTGGAATCTAGACCTGTAGATACTGGTCTCTAGACATGTAGGGGTTTTCCGGGCACTGGGAGATAGGTCTTTCAATGTGGGGGCTGTGGCTGAAGAAGGCCAGTGGTCTTACCTCCCTTTCTCTGCGACTGTGGCCAGTTTGGTAACTAGACATGTATGATGTATTAATTAGACCCTCTCAGAGCCCATCTCTACCTTGGAGCTGGCTCCCTGCCTCTTCCAGTAGCCTTTTAGCATAAACACCCCTGGACTGTGAAGGTCAAAGATGATGAGTGGGAGAGTGTGGATGCTCTCTGGCAGTCTGTGCAAGGAGCACTGCCATGTCGGCTCATCTGGGCTGTTCTGGTGAGGGCCATCCAAGCCTGACTGTGAGCAGGAAGACTTGATGTCTTTCTCTGGGGAGGAGGGAGGATGAAGCAGTTTGCTCAAGCCGTGTGACCGTGATGACTCCCACTCATCATTTTAGGTGGGCTGTGGCTATGCTGGAAATGATGCCCAGTGTTTTTGCTTATGGGGAAAAGCATTAGTGTTTCGAAGAATAAATTTCTTGGCTGGGCTAAAGATATCCTTTTCCCTTTTCTTTATTCATTGTTATGAATTGCAATCAAAGACAGTTTAATGGTGAAATTGCTATAAAACGGTGGAGAAAACATTTCTTTGGGTATTAGTTTTGTTTTAGTAAATTACAAAGTAGTGATTTAACGTGCCACCTTCAAGATTATTTCTGCCTCTCAGTAGGGTCATATAATCAGCAAGATCTACTACGGCCTTCATTTTCTAGAGAACAGAGATAAATAATCCCCCATTATGCTCTTGAGTACACTAAATCACCTGTGACGTTTGACACCTCCCATCCAGAGCCAAGGGGCTGTCACTTGGGTGTGTGGGTGGGGAGGGAACGGTGCTGTGTCTGAATGTTGTAGCAAAGGGGATGGAGAGCTAAAGCTGGAAGGTGGGACCCCCAGAGAGTCACTCCAGTAGGGGCTTCACCTCAGTGGAGCTGCTGCCCCGGGCCTGGGGGTTCCACCGAAGCAGGAGGGGGCTGAGACTGGGTGCGGGACCGCCAGCACACTGGTTATACAGGCTCTCCACGCACCATGAACTTCCATCTGGTTTTTTAATAAACACATTCTGGGTCCCTACTCTGTGCTGGCATACTTGCTTGCTGGGCACTGTTGTGGTGACAGGTTCCCTATGTCCCTTGGGGAGCCCAGAGCATGGAAGGGCACGGAACACGATACCAACAAAAGGATTGTTCATAGGATGAAATGCATGGGGAGCAGTCGTCCAGCCTGAGTCTGTCAGAGAAGGCTCCCTTGAGCTGAGGTCTGGCTGAGGCTTGAAGGCTGTGAGGACTTTTCCTAGCAGAGAAGGGAAGAGAAGGAAAAGGAGGGCAGGCAGAAGGAGCACAGAGGCAGAGGCTGGTGGGGAGAGGTCCTGCAGCTTGCCGAACGCAGCTCACAGCTGGGCTTTCGAGGGGTGCTCTTTCTGGGAGAGAGGATGAGAGGAAGGTGGGACCAGATAGTGAGAGCTGTCGTTCACAGGCCTGCCTTGGCAGGGGAATGGCTCCAGGACCTTAGAGGTGACGTTTTGAGACCCCTCTCCTTAGCCTCTCCATGTCTAGAGGGGCTGCCTCTGAGTAAGGGGGAAGAGGTGGGGGAAGCAGAGGGGCAGTGGGTGCTCGGGGATCCAGTCTGCTGCTCACTTTTACTGATATGCTCTCTAACTTTGGATAAGTTACTCAGCCCCTTTGAACCTCTTTCTTCTGGTCCAGAATGAGACCTTTTTCCCTCCCCATAGGTTGCTGGGCCATTTCCATGAGGTCACGAGAGGCCAAGTCTGCAGGAATTGGAAGGGCTGTGTCTTGTGGATCAGTATGTCTGTATTTCCCCAGCTTTATCTGGTGGGCCTGGGGAAGAAAGAAGATTCAGTCTTCGCTCTGCTAAAGTTGGTGAGGAGGGGGGGTTGGCTGTACCATGTCCTGGAGCCCCATCTCTGAGAGGAGCTTACATGGCCCCGAACATGCAAGAAGGTGGAGAAAACCCCATGTCACAGTAATTCTTCCTGCGTTTGGTTGGGAGGAATTACCTTGAGGGGCCTTTAAGAGGTGGGGACAGCCTTCCAAGGGGCCCAGTTAAGTAACCACCCAGGGCAGCCATCTTTTTTTGTGGGTGGATGCCGGTCTGGTGACTGCAGGGTCTGGGTTTGGCTGAGAAAGAGCAGGTTTGGGGCTGGATCTCACTTGTCTGGGGCAGTGTATGGGGTGTGAGTGTTGTGCAGGGCTCTTTGTTTTCCTGTCCTTCCTGTTCCAGGCTCAGTGGGTTCTCTCATGGATGGCTTCGTACACACTTAGCAAATAAATATCCATTTAAAAAGCTCCACATTGGGGTTCCTGGGTGGCTCGGTCATTAAGCATCTGCCTTCAGCTCAGGTCATGATCCCAGGGTCCTGGGTTTGAGTCCCACATTGGGCTCCCTGCTCAGCAGAGAGCCTGCTTCTCCCTCTCCCACTTCCTCTGCTTGTGTTCCTCCCTTGGTATGTCTTGCTCTGTCGAATAAATAAAATATCTTAAAAAAGTAAATTATTCAGATGGCCTCATGTTTTAGTCTGGCCTAAAATGGTGGTCGTAGGATCTCGAACCGAGCTGTTCAATAGAGTAGGTGTTTGCCATCTGTGGCTTTTTCAAGCGTTTGAAAAAGCTAAACTGAATTGAGATGTCCCATAAATGTAAAATACCTGCTGGATTTTGAAGACTTTATACAAAAAGTATCAATTATCTTATTAATGATTTTCATACTGGGTACATGTTAAAATAATAGTATTTTAGATATATTGGGTTAAGTAAAATAAAACTTCACCTTTTCTTTTTTTTAAAGGTTTTTATTTATTTGAGAGAAAGCACAAGTAGGGCGGAGGACGGGCAGAGGGAGAAACAGGCTTCCTGCTGAGCAAGGAGCCCAAGGTGGGACTTAGTCCCTGGACTCTGAGACCACAACCTGAGGAGAAGGCAGCTGCTTAACTAACTGAGACACTCAGGCGCCCCAATTTCACCTTTTTAAAAGAGACTTTATTTATTTTAAAGTAATCTCTACACCCGATGGGGGACTTGAACTTACAACCCCGAGGTGAAAAGTCACATGCTCACCTGACTGAACCAGGCAGGCACCCCTAATTTCACCTAAAAATTTTTTTTTCGGGGCGCCTGGGTGGCTCAGTGGGTTAAGCCTCTGCCTTTGGCTCAGGTCATGATCTCAGGGTCCTGGGATCGAGCCCCGCATCGGGCTCTCTGCTCAGCAGGGAGCCTGCTTCCTCCTCTCTCTCTGCCTGCCTCTCTGCCTACATGTAATCTGTCTGTCAAATAAATAAACAAAATCTTTAAAAAAAAACATTAAAAAATTTTTTTTTCAATGTGGCCACTAGAAAGTTTTTTAAATTTTTTATTAGCATATAATGTATTATTAGCCTCAGGGGTACAGGTCTATGAATTGCCAGGTTTACATACTTCATAGCACTCACCATAGCACATACCTTCCCCAGTGTCCATAACCCAATCACCCTCTCCATACCTGCCTACTCCTGGCAACCCTTAGTTTGTTTTGTGAGATTAAGAGTCTTTTATGGTTTGTCTCTCTCTTGATCCCATCTTGCTTCGTTTTTTCTTTCCCTACCCCAAGCCCCAAGCTTTGCCTCTTAACTTCCTTATATCAGGGAGATCATATGATAATTGTATTTTTCTGATTAACTTATTTTGCTCAGCATGATACCCTGTAGTTCCATCCATGTCATCGCAAATGGCAAGATTCCATTTCTTTTGATGGCTGCATAGTATTCCATTATATATATATATATATATATATATATATATATATATATATATATATATCTCACCTCTTCTTTATCCATTCATCTGTTGATGGACATCTAGGTTCTTTCCATAGCTTGGCTATTGTGGACATTGCTGCTGTAAGCATTCGGGTGCACATGCCCCTTCGGATCACTACGTTTGTATCTTTGGGGTAAATTTCCAGCAGTCTGATTGCTGGGTTGTAGGGTAGCTCTATTTTCAACTTTTTGAGGAACCTCCATACTGTTTTCCAGAGTGGCTGCACCAGCTTGCATTCCTACCAACAGTGTAGGAGGGTTCCCCTTTCTCTGCATCCTTGCCACCATCTGTCGTTTCCTGACTTGTTAATTTTAGCCATTCTGACTGGTGTGAGGTGGTATCTCACTGTGGTTTTGATTTGTGTTTCCCTGATGCCGAGTGATGAGGAGCACTTTTTCATGTGTCTGTTGGCCATCTGGATGTCTTCTTTGCAGAAATGTCTGTTCATATCCTTTGCCCATTTCTTGTTTGGATTATTTATTCTTTGGGGGTTGAGTTTGGTAAGTTCTTTATAGATTTTGGATACTAGCCCTTTATCTGATATGTCATTTGCAAATATTTTCTCCCATTCTGTCAGTTGTCTTTTGGTTTTGTTGACTGTTTCCTTTGCTGTGCAAAAGCTTTTGATCTTGATGATGTCCCAGTAGTTCATTTTTGCCCTTGCTTCCCTTGCTTTTGGCGATGTTTCTAGGAAGAATTTGCTGAGGCTGTGGTCGAAAAGGTTGTTGCCTGTGTTCTCCTCAAAGATTTTGATGGATTCCTTTCTCACATTGAGGTCCTTCATCCATTTTGAGTCTATTTTCATGTGGGGTGTAAGGAAATTGTTCAGTTTCATTTTTCTGTATGTGGCTGTCCAATTTTCCCAACACCATTTGTTGAAGAGACTGTCTTTTTTCCTTTGGACATTCTTTCCTGCTTTGTTGAAGATTAGTTGACCATAGAGTTGAGGGTCTATTTCTGGGCTCTCTATTCTCTTCCCTTGATCTATGTGTCTGTTTTTGTGCCAGTACCATACTGTCTTGATGATGACAGCTTTGTAATAGAGCTTGTAGTCTGGAATTGTGATGCCACCAACTTTGGCTTTCTTTTTCATCATTCTTCTGGCTATTCAAGGTCTTTTCTGGTTCTGTATAAATTTTAGAATTATTTCTTCCATTTCTTTGAAAAAAATGGATGGCATTTTGGTAGTGATTGCATTAAATGTGTAGATTGCTTTAGGTAGCATAGACATTTTCCCAATATTTGTTCTTCCAATCCATGAGCATAAAACATCTTTTCTATTTCTTTGTGTCTTCCTCAGTTTCTTTCATGAGTACTTTATGGTTTTCTGAGTACAGATTCTTTGCCTCTTTGGTTAGGTTTGTTCCTAGGTATCTTATGGTTTTGGGTACAGTTGTAAATGGGACTGACTCCTTAATTTCTCTTTCTTCTGTCTTGTTGCTGGTGTATAGAAATTCAACTGATGATTTCTGTGCATTGATTTTATATCCTGACACTTTACTGAATTCCTGTACAAGTTCCAGCAGATTTGGAGTGGCGTCTTTTGGGTTTTCTACATAAAGTATCATATCATCTGCAAAGAGTGATAGTTTAACTTCTTCTTTGCCAATTTGGATACCTTTAATTTCTTTTTGTTGTCTGATTGCTGAGGCTAGGACTTCTAGTACTATGTTGAATAGCAGTGGTGATAATGGACATCCCTGCTGTGTTCCTGACCTTAGAGGAAAAGCTCTCAGTTTTTCTCCATTGAGGATGATATTTGCTGTGGGTTTTTCATAGATGGCTTTGATGATATTGAGGTATGTGCCCTCTCTCCCTACACTTTGCAGAGTTTTGATCAGGACATGATCATGACAAAGTACTTTGTCAAATGCTTTTTCAGCATCTATTGAGAGTATCATATGGTTCTTGTTCTTTCTTTTATTAATGTATTGTATCTCATTATTGATTTGTGGATGTTGAACCAACCTTGTAGCCCAGGAATAAATCCCACTTGGTCATGGTGAATAATCCTTTTAATGTACTGTTGGATCCTATTGGCTAGTATTTTGGTGAGAATTTTTGCATCTATGTTTATCAAAGATATTGGTCTGTAATTCTCTTTTTTGATGGGGTCTTTGTCTGGTTTTGGGATCAAGGTGATGCTGGCCTCATAAAATAAGTTTGGAAGTTTTCCTTCCATTTCTATTTTTTGGAAACAGTTTCAGGAGAATAGGAATTAATTCTTCTTTAAATGTTTGGCAGAATTCCCCTGGGAAGTTGTCTGGCCCTGGGCTCTTGTTTGTTGGGAGATTTTTGATGACTCCTTCAATCTCCTTTCTGGTTATGGGTCTGTTCAGGTTTTCTATTTCATCCTGGTTCAGTTGTGGTAGTTTTTATGTCTCTAGGAATGCATCCATTTCTTCCAGATTTTCAAATTTGCTGGTGTATAGTTGCTCATAATATGTTCTTTTTTTTTTTTAAAAAGATTTTATTTATTTATTTGACAGAGAGAAATCACAAGTAGATGGAGAGGCAGGCAGAGAGAGAGAGAGAGAGGGAAGCAGGCTCCCCGCTGAGCAGAGAGCCCGATGCGGGACTCGATCCCAGGACCCTGAGATCATGACCTGAGCTGAAGGCAGCGGCTTAACCCATTGAGCCACCCAGGCGCCCCTCATAATATGTTCTTATAATTGTTTGTATTTCTTTGGTGTTGGTTGTGATCTCTCCTCTTTCATTCATGATTTTATTGATTTGGGTCCTTTCTCTTTTCTTTTTGATAAGTCTGGCCAGGGGTTTATCAATCTTGGTAATTCTTTCAAAGAACCAGCTCCTAGTTTCGTTGATTTGTTCTACTGTTTTTTTTTTTTTGGTTTCTATTTCATTGATTTCTGCTCTGATCTTTATTATTTCTCTTCTCCTGCTGGTTTAGGCTTCCTTTATTGTTCTTTCTCCAGCTCCTTTAGGTGTAGGGTTAGGTTATGTATTTGGGACATTTCTTGTTTCTTGAGAAAGGCTTGTATCACTATATACTTTCCTCTCAGGACTGCCTTTGCTGTGTCCCAAAGATTTTGGACAGTTGTGTCTTCATTTTCATTTGTTTCCATGAATTTTTTCAATTCTTCTTTAATTTCCTGGTTGACCCATTCATTCATTAGTCGGATGCTCTTTAGCCTGAATGTATTTGGGTTCTTTCCAACTTTCCTCTTGTGATTGAGTTCTAGCTTCAGAGCATTGTGGACTGAAAATATGCAGGGAATGATCCCAATCTTTTGGTACCGGGTGAGCCCTGGTTTGTGACTCAGGGTGTGATCTATTCTGGAGAATGTTCCATGTACACTAGAGAAGAATGTGTATTTTGTTGCTTTGGGATGGAATGTTCTGAATATATCTGTGATGTCCATTTTGTCCAGTGTGTCATTTAAGGCCTTTATTTCCTTGTTGATCTTTTGCTTGGATGATCTGTTCATTTCAGTGAGGGAGGTGTTAAAGTCCCCTACTATTATTGTAATATTGTTAATGTGTTTCTTGGCTTTTGTTATTAATTGGTTTATGTAGTTGGCTGCTCCCATGTTAGGGGCATAGATATTTAAAATTGTTAGATCTTCTTGTTGGACAGACCCTTTGAGTATGATATAGTGTCCTTCATCATCTCTTTTTATAGTATTTGGCTTAAAATCTAATTGATCTGATATAAAGATTGCCACCCCAGCTTTCTTTTGATGTTCATTAGCATAGTAAATGGTTTCTACCCCCTCACTTGAAATCTCGAGGTGTCTTTGGGTCTAAAATGAGTTTCTTGTAGACAGCATATTGATGGGTTTTGTTTTTTTATCCATTCTGATACCCTGTGTCTTTTGATTTGGGCATTTAGCCCATTTACATTCAGGGTAACTACTGAGAGAGATGAATTTAGTGTCATTGTGTTGCCTGTAAGGTGACTGTTTCTGTATATTGTCTCTGTTCCTTTCTGGTCTATTACTTTTAGGCTCTCTCTTTGCTTAGAGGACCCCTTTCAATATTTCCTATAGAGCTGGTTTGGTGTTTACAAACTCTTTTTTTTTTTAAGATTTTATTTATTTATTTGATAGAGATCATAAGTAGGCAGAGAGGCAGGCAGAGAGAGGGAGGGAAGCAGGCTCCCTGCTGAGCAGAGAGCCCAATGCAGGGCTTGATCCCAGGACCCTGGGATCATGACCTGAGCTGAAGGCAGAGGCCTCAACCCACTGAGCCACCCAGGAGTCCCTGGTGTTTACAAACTCTTTTAGTTTTTGTTTGTCCTGGAAGCTTTTTTATCTCTCTTTCAATTTTCAATGATAGCCTAGCTGAATATAGCATTCTTGGCTGCATCGTTTGCTCATTTAGTGCTCTGAATATATCATGCCAGTCCCTTCTGGCTTGCCAGGTCTCTGTGGATAAATCTGCTGCCAGTCTAATATTTTTACCATTGTATGTTACAGACTTCTTGTCCCGAGCTGCTTTCAGGATTTTCTCTTTGTCTCTGAGACTTGTAAGTTTTACTATTAGATGACAGGGTGTGGACCTCTTCTTATTGATTTTGAGGGGGTTCTCTGCGCCTTCTGGATTTTGATGCTTGTTCCCTTTGCCATATTAGGGAAATTCTCTACAATAATTTGCTCCAATATATCTTCTGCCCCCTCTCTCTTTCTTCTTCTTCTGGAATCCCAATTATTCTAATATTGTTTCATCTTATGGTATCACATATCTCTCGAATTCTCCCCTCATGGTCGGGTAGTTGTTTGTCTCTCTTTTGCTCAGCTTCTTTATTCTGCCTCACTTTGTCTTCTATATCACTAATTCTCTCTGCTGCCACATTTATCCTAGCAGTAAGATCCTCCATTTTTGATTGCACCTCATTAATAGCTTTTAAAATTTCAGCTTGGTTAGATTTTCGTTCTTTTATTTCTCCAGGAAGGGCTTTTTTTTTTTTTCTCCAGACAGGGTTTCTCTAATATCTTCCATGCCTTTTTTGAGCCCAGCTAGCACCTTGAGAATTGTCATTCTGAACTCTAGATCTGACATATTACCAATGTATTAATTAGGTCCCTAGCCTTTGGTACTGCCTCTTGTTCTTTTTTTTGTGGTGAGTTTTTCCATCTTGTCATTTTATCCAGATAAGAATATATGAATGAGAGAATAAAATACTAAAATGGTGGCAAAGACCCCAGAAAAGTGTGCATTAACCAAATCAGAAGACCTCAAATTGTTGGGAGAAGAAAGGGGGTAAGAAGAAGTTTAAAAAAAAAGAAAAAAAAAGAAAAAGAAAAAAAGAAAACATATGTATATTAGACTGGTGGGTAGAACAGAGCCACCCACTTGATTTTGGGAGTATTTTGGTCTCTTAGAAGAAACTACCTCCCAAAATTTTAAAGAAAGAAAAAAAATATGTACACACACACACACACACATACAAATAAGGGTAAACACAATGAAGGGATGGAATATGACTGTAAAGATGAAAACTAAAAAAAATTCTAAAAAAAGGAATTGATAAGATAAGTTGGTTGGGAAAAGAAAGAAAAAGAAAGTGGAGAGAATTCGCTCAGGCTGGAGACTGGAACAAGCCCTGTGCTAGATTTAGGGTATATTTTGATCTATTAGAAAGAGTTGTATCCCAAAATTTTTTAGAAGAAAAAACCCTATATGTATACAAAAGATAAAGTTAGATACCATGAAGGACAAAATATGACTATTATAATAAAGGTTCAAAAAGTTTTTTTTTAAAGAAAAGTATTGTTAAGATAAAGCAGTTAAAACACTTTTAAAATTTAAAAAATTTTATTTATTTATTTTATTTAAAAATATTTAATTAATTTATTTGACAGACAGAGATCACAAGTAGGCAGAGAGGCAGGCAGAGAGAGAGGGGGAAGCAGGCTCCCCGCTGAGCAGAGAGCCTGATGCAGGGCTCGATGCCAGGACACTGAGATCATGACCTGAGCCGAAGGCAGAGGTTTTAACCGACTGAGCCACCCAAGTGCCCCAAAGCAGTTAAAACACTTTAAAAGAGGAAAGAGTAAATATAAAAAATTAGAATAAGAAAAAAAGTAAAAGTAAAAAAATTTAATTAACTTTGCAAGACTAAAGACAGGGAGAAAGCCATGAATTCCATGCATTGCTTTCCCCTCCTCTGGAATTCCTGCTGTTCTCCTTGATCAGTGAGCTTGGTCTTTGCTGGATTTCTTGCTGATCTTCTGGGGAAGAGGCCTGTTGCAGTGATTCTCAACTGTCTTTGCTTGAGGCGGAATTGCACTGCCCTTGCCCAGGGGCCAGGCTAAGTAAACTGCTCCAGTTCACTCTCAAGGAGCTTTTATTCCCTGAATGCTTTCCATAGAGTTCTGGAGAATGGGAAGGAAATGGTGGCCTCCTAATCTCTGGCCCAGAGGAGCTGAGAACTCGGGGCCCTGCTCCTCAGTGTGCCCTTGGAGAAAAGCGCTCAATCACTCCCGTCTTCCTGCTCTCCGGCCGCGCTCCTAGCTCACCTGGCCTTTGATCGAGATTTTGTTTCTGGCACACAGCCCCATTTGGAGTCTCCAAACCCAGAAGATCACTGCTGCTCTTCCAGGGGAGTCTCTCTGGAATTGCCACTTGTGAGGTCCCTGCTCAAAGAGCAGTGGTCTGACTGTGCCATGGATCACAGTTTAAGGTAACCCCCAGCTGAGAGCTCAGTCCTCTGTTCTGTCTCTGTAGCTGGCTTCCCTGCTCTGACACCTGCAAACTCTGGGACACTCAGACACCCCCAAACCTTCTATGACCCTGCGGGACCCGAGACCATGCTGTCCCCGTGAGGGCTTCACTGCCACCTAGCCTCTGGGTGATGTCCCTCAGTGCAACAGACTTCTAAAAGTTCTGATTTTGTGCTCTTTTGCTCCGCTGCTTGCCAGGGGCTGGCCTCTCCCCCCTTGGTCTATCTTCCTGTTGTTTCTGATTCACTTCTCCACAGGTCCTATCTTTTAGAAAGTGGTCGATTTTCTGTTCCTAGAATTGTTGCTCTTCTCTTTGATCTCCTGTTAGATTTGTAGGTGTTTGGAATGGTTTGATAACTATCTAGCTGAACTCTGGCTACCTGATGTCATCTCAGCCTGCTACCCCTCTGCCATCTTCTAGAAAGTTTTAAGTATGTGACTTGCTCTATATTTCTATTGCACAGTGCTGGTCTGGGGGCCAAAGGAAGGAAGCCAGGTAGATGAAGGGCCCTTTGCAACTTTGAAGAGTCCTCCCTCCCACCTGGTCTGGGCCTGTGGGAGACGCCATTCTGGGGAGTGGACACTCACCTCTCAGCAGCTCTGCATAGGATGTTGCTCCCCTCTTCTGTCTTCTGGTCCTGCTAGGAAACTGTTCCTGGGCCGGTGTGCTTCTTGAGGATCCCAGACAGAGCACACATTCATAAAGACCCTTTCTTCATTGGACCCCAGTGGACCAAGGGATCTTAATGGGTGGGGAGTAGCTCACATTCGTATCTGTAGCCACAGAACCTGGCCAGCGGTCCTGCACGCAGAAGGCTGGTTGGATGGAGAGACAGATGGGTGAACAGATGCATGGCAGGATGGTTTGTTTACTTTGTTTCTTTCTTTCTCCCCCTCTTTTTTTCTTTCTTTCTTAAATTTTTTTTTACTTATTTACTTGTCAGAGCAGAAGCAGGGGAACTGGAGGCAGAGGGAGTAGAAGGCTCCCTACTGAACAGGGAGTCTGATGCAGGACTCAATCCTAGGACCTTGGGGTTATGACCTTAGCTGAAGGTAGAGGTTTAACCGATTGAGCTACCCAGGTGTCCCAGGATGGCTTGTTAAGGACATAAATGAACCAAGAGATTGAAAACGTGGCTACTAGAGGAATGAATGGTTTGGTGGAGCTCAGAGACATGGGTAGATGAAAATTGGGGTGGAAAAAGTGGGTGAATGAAAGGGTAGATGAAAAAACAGTGGATGAATAGGCAGGCAGGAGGCTGCCTGGATGGTTGG
This sequence comes from Neogale vison, assembly GCF_020171115.1. Classification (NCBI taxonomy): domain Eukaryota; kingdom Metazoa; phylum Chordata; class Mammalia; order Carnivora; family Mustelidae; genus Neogale; species Neogale vison. Next base: position 245,406,725 of record NC_058091.1, on the reverse strand, counting down.
ATGGATGCATAAATAATGGAGTGGGTCAAAGGAAGATGGGTGATGAGGTGGAGGGAAAATTAGATGGTGTGTGGATGGAGGGTCAAGAAAGGTAGAACAAAGGGGTTTGTCCCAACACAAGCATTGGCAAAGGCATGGTGAAGACATCACCTCTTAGGGTCTGCATGTAGCGTGTTTCTTCCCTTCTTCCTTAGGCTTTGCCCAGACATGTCTGAACTTCTCCAGGCTTTCATCGCCTTCCCTGGAGAGTTGTTATTGCTTTGGATATGCTAATGAAGTCTCTCCCTCATTAGAACTGTCAGCTCCCTGGCAGGCCACCTCTGTCATCTTTTGGGGGGACAGGCTGGGACATGTGTGTGTGGGTGCAGATGATGTATTTGTTACAGTGTGGGGGGGGCATTTGTTAGGACAAGTCAATCATCTTTCTATACAGACCTCGTATAGACAAGGACTTGACTGATAATCAGGGAACCAAGAGTGGGACCGAGGGAAGAGAGAGTGTCTTTAAGAGATCTGAATCCGTGGGAGAAGGGAGAGAGGATAAAAAGAGATTTCTTGTTTAGGACATGATTCCTGACCAGGTGGGTATGCCGTAACTGCTCTCTACCAGCAGACAAGGACCCGCTAGAAGGTGTTTCCTTGGACAGCCCATTCTCCTTACTCAGCAGTCCCTGGAGGTGGCCTGGAAAGTCTGCCTCCTTTGGGGCAGGTGAATCTCAGAAGAAAGTTTGGCATCACTTTTTGATTTGAATCTTTTCTCAGCAGGTGGCAGGAGTGGGTCCTGGGGTGGGAAGCACTGTGTCTCTCTAGTGACAGGGGGCCCAGGGAGGGTGGAGGGGAGCATGGACCCATCCATCCTGGTCATGCTGCGTCACTGCCTGGGGAAGTCAGGCTGGGAGAAACCTGGCAGGTCTGACCATTTTGAGGTTCTGGATTTTCTGCATCAGTGAAGGCTCCCATCATGGTGGTCAGTAGTCAGCTCTTACTGTCAATTCAATGATGTGTCAAGCAGGCTCCCTGGAGAGGTCCCATTGCAAATGGCGTAGAATGATGACAGCCTGTCTGCTCCCCGTGGCATGTCTGTGCTCCCAGCAACTGTCCGAAGTGGCGTCAGCGCTTTCCTTAGACAACGCTCAAACCTTTCCTCTGATTTTCAGGCTTATGCCTACCACATCCCATCCTCCAAATTCTGAGTAGTGCATGGATTTTTTTTTCTCTCTGTGAAATTAGAAAAAAACCTGGACCTTCTTTCATGAAGGCAAAGTCAGTACAATTAAACATCTAAAAAAACACATGAGGTTCCAACAGCCTTGACGAGCGTAATGAGGAGTTTTGCTGAAAGTTTTCTTAATGGCACTGTTGACCAGGAATTACACAGCAAACTTCTTCAGTGTTCTCTCTAACTCATTGATGTCCTTGTGGGTTCAGCTTTTAACCACTGCTCACATCTGCTTTGTCTTGAAAATGCCTAATCTTGGGACAAGTTTGCTTCCCCCACTGCTCCTTCTGGCTCTGGTCAAGAACTTGAAAGCAACTCCCAGCTCCAAAATGTTTGTTTTCCCTCCAGTAAGGACAAGTCCATTCTTAAGAGATGGCTTTATGTTTTCGTGCTCATTCTCCTCCTGCTCTGGCTCCCAATCCTGACCAGTCCAATGGTGAGGGGGTGAGGAACTTGGTGCTTCCAGGTTGCTTTGGCCAGACTTGCTTGGGGGAGGGGGTGCTCAGCTTGGCTGTGCAGGCTGGGGGTGCCAGGTGCAGCCTCTGAGAAGGTGAAGGTGGATAGGAAAGAAGTCTGGGAAGTTGAGGGTGCTATGTCCTCAGATTGCCCGTGTTTTGCAGAGCTTTCTTCCTTTTCCTTTCCTCTTCCTTTCCTTTCTGAAGATTTTATTTATTTGACAGAGAGAGGGAGAGAGAGAGAGAGAGAGACAGACAGAGAGTGTGTGATCACAGGCAGGCGGAGCGGCAGAGGGAGAAGGAGAAGCAGGCTCCCCACTGAGCACAGAGCTGGACTAGGACACATCCCCATCCCAAGAGGATCATGACCTGAGCCAAAGGCAGACACTTAACTGACTGAACCACCACACACCCCGTCCGTCCTGAGGTTTCATCTTGAGAAATGTGCTGGTAAAATCATCCTTGGTTCTGAGTAACAGAAACCCTCTCAAACTAGTTAATGGCAGTAAATTATTACAAGTACATAGGAATTTCTTTCAGAATCCAAGGATAGGAAGGAAGCTGGGACTCAGGAATGGCCTGAGAGTTGAACCTAGAAAGTTGTTTGCCCCTCTTCCAGCCCCCCTGCCATCTCCTCCTGTCTCCTTTCTTCCCCTGCACTGTCTCTCTCCCATTTCCCTCCTCCCCATCTCTCCCTGTCTCTTGCTTTTCCTCCTTCCTGTCTCCTCTTTTGCCACCCTCCCCTACCTTTCTCCCTTCTTTTTCTCCCCTGACTCTCCCCCAACCTGCACCCCTACTTTCCCTTTCCTCTCCCCTCTTCCTGTGCAGGCCAACCTTTCTCCTCTCTCTGGAAATAAGAAGATGATCATCCTGACCAATTGAATTCCTACTTGGCACTCACTTGCAGTCACAGGAGGAAATGAACTTTATAAGTTCAACACCTGTGGAAATTCTCACTGACCTAGCTTGGGGCCGGTAGGCTCCCAAGGTCTGATCACCTGTGCTCAGGGAGGGAGGGCAGTCATGAGGCACAATAATGGGTGCCAGGATCCACACTTGAGCTGTGGGAAGATTGATTCTCAGGGAAGATGGGATGACTCCTGGGCCTCCGAGGTGTTTGCCCTGGGATGTACTTATTGGGCAAATAACAATTGAATAACAGTAATAATAATAATAAATATTGAATTGAATAACAATAACAATTAAATAACAATAATAATTGAAATCCCTTATTCAAGTCAGGGAAGTGATGATGGCACTCACATTGTTGTTCATATGGCTCTGATCATCTGTGTGTGATTTTGTACCATTGCATTATTGTCTTAGTTTTTTACGTTATTACTAACATTTTATGGACTTCTAGCAGTTTCATGACAAATAACTTGATAATTTTCTCATTGTGGGACATTGAACTTGTTTAAATTTTTTTTTACCCTTACAAATAATACAGTAATAGGCATCTTTATGGAAAAGACTCTGCGTTTTTGTTTTTAATAGATTGTTTGACGTGGAATGAGGTTCTTGCTTGCAAATGAGAGAATATGCTGCTGATAATTAAACAGAAAGGAATCTTTACACAAGGTATTAAATAGCTCTGGGGATTGGGGTGGTGATGCAGAGAACTAGGCTTGGATGTGACAGCCAGAAACAACATAGGCAGAATCGTGCTCCATCCTACCGTGAAACTTCCTAGTGAAACATTTCTGACACTTCCTGATGCTTTGTTCTAATGTCTCCAGTTTTTGAACCGCACACACTCTCCCACAGATTGTGAAGGACCAGCTGCCATCAACAACACACTACTGGACAACTGAGCTCCTCGCACATGGCTATCCATTTCACCTCTCCCTTCTTCATCCAAGTTCCAATGATGGGGTCACATTAGTAGCACCTGGGACCCATAACCTCAGTCTAGTGATAAGGAAGTCTGATAAGTGGGTTTTTGGGTTCCTGATATGGGTAGGTAAGATTGTTTTGAAATGAACTAAATACCACGTGATTATTAAAAATATGTCAAACAGCCATGAATGATGGATGCCCACTGTGTATGCAGATGCACATAAAGAGAAAAGACAACAGAGCCCAGCTGTTTTCTCTTTCAGTGACAGTGTCTCCCCTCATGGCCCAAAATAGCTGCCACATCTCTAAGCATCACATCATTGTTTGATGGAACCCCAAAGAGGAAGGAAAAGGGTAGGAGCAAAAGGGATTTCTCCTTAAGAGAAATTTTCTTTCCGAGGATTGAAGTCTTCAGCTTTTTGCCTTTTCATGGTCTACATCAAATGCCTGGTCCTAGATCAATTAGTTGCAGAAGGTGACAGGAGTACCGTGGTTGCCTTAGATCTGGGCTGAGGACATCGCTCCCCAAAGTTCAGTTTCTTTTCATAGGCAAGTAACATGAATAGCTTTTCAGGAAGCAGTAGAATATGCCGTAGGAGGTCTTAAGTTTGTTTTTCTATGAATATTTTAAGATTTCTGGTACAGATTGCCAAATTGTTTCCAAAAGGGATTTACCAACTTAAATTCGTATGAACAGCATAGGAGAATGTTTACTTCACTACATGCTTGCTGCCTCATGAGTTTTTCCATCTTTACTAATAACCATGATCTGGAACTCTCTTCTTACTAGTTCTGATAGGTTTTTAGATTAAATTGTCTTGACTTTTGTAGGAATGCAATCTTATCATGAATAATTGAATGAAAATAACAGTATAGTCTCATTTTTCATAGCTATATTTTAAAATGCTATTTCTTATTGTATTGATGGGACCCTTCTGAACAGTCTTAGGTTTCAGTGGTGATAATGAGCATCCCGGTCTTAGTCCTGATTTTAATGTCAAAACTCCAGTGTCATGCTGCTAAGTATGATGTGAGCGGTTCATTTGAGATTTTTCTTATTTCCTTAAATTAATATACTGGTTCTAAGATGCACAACTTAATGCTTTGTGGGAAAGGGAGGGGAGAAATTATTTAATAATAACTTTGTGCATCTATTGAAAGACAGTATTTCAACAATGTGAAAGAAACATGTCTTATAATAACCAAGAAAGGCATATATATTTATTTTCTTCTCATTGACAGTGTCACATAATGAAATACACAATCATTTGATAGAACCAGTATCCTCATGGAAGAGAAGTTCTTTATACAGTATATGCTTTAGTATGTTCAGCAAGTATCATTCAGTTCCCAAGTTTTAGGATTTAATAAGAGTCTAAGCATAAGGGTACCCCTAAGAAATTGATGCCCTGATCCAAGAGATGATATGATTATTTGCTAACGTGTCATCATTTTTGCAATTCTGGGATAGACCATATTTTATTGTTACATATTATCCTTTCAATATTCTGTTGAATTCTCTTGCCTGGCATTTTATTTAGGATTATTATACCTCTTTTCATAAGTGAAGATGATGCGTAGTTTGTTGTTGTTATTGTTGTTGTTTTTGTCTATTTACTACTTCTATCAGACTTTGGGTTAAAATTATGATAGTTTCTTTTTTTAAAGATTTTATTTATTTATTTATTTTTAAAAGATTTTATTTATTTATTTGACAGACAGAGATCACAAGTAGGCAGAGAGGCAGGCAGAGAGAGAGAGAGAGGAGGAAGCAGGCTCCCCGCAGAGCAGAGAGCCCGATGTGGGGCTCGATCCCGGGACCCTGGGATCATGACCTGAGCCGAAGGCAGAGGCTTTAACCCACTGAGCCAGCCAGGTGCCCCAAGATTTTATTTATTTAAAAAAATTAATTTAATTTTATTTATTTTAAGAGCGTGAAAGTGAGAGAGATCACAGAAGGAGAGGGAGAAGCAGCTTGCTGAGCAGGGAGCCCAGTGCAGGGCTCAATCCCAGGACCCCAGGACCCTGAGATCATGATCTGAGCTGAAGGCAGACGCTTAACTGACTGAGCCACCCAGGGGCCCTGGGTTATGATAGTTTCTTTCTTTTCTTTTCTTTTTAAAAAGAATATTTATTTATTTATTTATTTGACAGAGAGAGAGAGAGAGCTCAAGCTGGCAGAGTAGCACGTAGATGGAAAGGGAGAAGCCAGCTTCCTGCCGAGCAAGGAGCCAGATATTGGGCTCGATCCCAGGACCCTAGGAACATGCCTGAGCTGAAGGCAGCTGTTTAACCAACTGAGCCATCCAGGTGGCCCGAGTTACGATAGTTTCTTAAATTACACAGCTGTTCAGCTTTTTTCCATGTTGCTGAACAGTTCATATGATGAAAGTTAGTAGTGTCTTGAAAGTTAAATTCAATGTGTGGACCTGGAGCCTTTTGTGGAAGTAAATATTTGGTCATATTTTCCTTGATTATTAGTCTTAAGAAATTATTACAGGGTTCACTTTGATAATTTATATATTCTCTAGAAAAATCTTCCATGCCACTGAGATCTTCAAATTCATTAGCAAAATATATTAGCTAACTGAAATTTATCATTCTTTCCTCTATCTGCTTTATCATTTAAAATTTTACCTTTTTGGTTCTTTGCCAGAAATTTGACTATTTGAATCTGATTTTCCCCAAAGAACGACCTTCATTGTATTTATTAATGTTCTTATTGTATCGTGTTTGGATTATTTTGGTTCCTCTCTGTTTTTCTTGAAACAATCTAATGTTTTCAGTCCAAGACCATATTACCTACTTTTGACACAGGTAACATAGGTAATTATCTACTTTTAACACAGGTTTGGTTTCCATTTTGATTTGTGACTGTTTTGCTCCTGAATCTTGGAGTTTTGGGAGTTCTCCATGAGTAAATAATGCAAGGCAGGGATCTCTCTGTTCCTTTTCTTTCTGATGTATCCCAAGCATCTAGAGCATTTCCTGGAGCGTAGAAGGGGTGTAATATGTATGTGCTGGCCAAATGAAATAATGAGTCTGGGGAGCTATGGGAGAGCTGCTGGAAGCTTCCTCTCCTGGGGAGACCTCATGGGGCACAGGGAGCAAGAGGGGACATGTCACAAGCCTGACTGCAGTCATGAGCGTTTGCTCCTTCTCCCCCACCCACAACCAGCTTCCCACACAATATGAAGGGATTTCTTTCTTGAAATATGTGATAGCCATTTTTGAGCTGTGTCCCCTTCACCCTTGCCTCACCCTAGGTGGTGAGGTCTCTTGCAGTCCCAGTTCAAGATGCTGGCAGAAGTGTGATGCTTGGGAGAGAAGCCTGTCTGCTGGAAGGTGAAGAAGGTAAATACTAGGGAGGAGACAAGTCGCCTGGACAGATGGACAGGGGCTGAGGCTGTATGACTTGGTTATTTTGATAAACAGACCTATAGTAAGGTTTCATTATTGTCCCCGCAGAGCTCTGAACTTGAGTCCAGAACACTTGACCCATGGCTGCTATGGGGAGGGATGGTTGTGCTGGCCTGTGCCTTAGGAATGACAGAGACCCCGTGGGCTGTTTGGGCACATGCTCGGCAGGTGGATACCTGCCTCCATCTCCATCTTGAGTTGCCACATCAAGGGCAGGTGCCCCTTGAAGGTAGGATTTCAGATCAGTGATGAATACTGTGTTTAGTACAAGTTGGTCCCATGCATTTGGGACCTCTCGAGTTACCCAGATCTTAGGCAGGAGGCTCCTAGAACCTGGGAGGGACAACTCACTGGGAAAGCTGTAAGGTTCACCATCCCTTGATCTCAAACACACCCTAAGATAGTCCTAGCAAAAAGTAGTGTCTTTAGACATGAAAAAGCAGGGCCCCTCATTTCCCACCTAGTCTTGCTGCATAAATATGCAAGCGGGAACTAAAGAATCTCTCTGTCCCTTCTTCCACTTGGTAGTGGCCTTTTGGACAAGGCAAGTTCAGTGTCACAGGTTCTGCTGGACACGGGGATGAGTGAGATGAGCTCTTGCCTTCCAACTAGTCCCAGTCAATCAGAGGACGTGGGGTAAGGGCCCAGGAAATAGGAATTTGGTCAGGCTGGTGGCCTAAATTGAGTCTTAAGGGCTCACTTGGGATGATGGACTGGAGGGACAAGGTGGACAAGGGGGGCGTCCAGGAGATCACAGAGGCTGAAGCTGAGCAGCCTGATGGCCACAGAAGGGGAGATGTGAAGCCAGTAAGATCAGGAAGACCCTCCTTCCCAGGCACTTTCTCAATGCCATTTGCTTCCAGGGTCTCAACAAAGAGTCCCAAGTATATGGGCTACAAAATAAGCTTTGGGCAGAAAGTGTCACAGGGGAGATAACCTCTAGGTATTGTCACAAAGTTTGTGTTACCCTTAGACTAGCTTCATTTATTTCTGGCAGAAGGTTAAAAACTATACAAATAATTTTAATGGACATAATTATGTTCTCATCACAAAATAATGTGGCATAGTTCCATAATTACTCAAAAGTGATCATTGTGTGAACAGCTATTAATTAGTGAATGGCTTTGGAAAAAATTTCAATAGATTTGGGAAGCATTGTTAATAACCCATTATGATATGTCTGGGGGTCAAATCACCATGTCGTGTCAAAGCGTAGATTTATGGCTCCATTTTTAGTCTTTTCAGAATAATTAAAAATGTGCTGTGCATCTGACTGGGCATATTTGAGGCATGAAAATCATATATCTGTATTAGGAAGAGAACGGGTCATTTCCGGCCAAAATGGTGATCAAAGCTCTTTTGACATCCATTTGGCAAGAGTATGCACGTTTTAGAGCTTCTCAAAAAGTATTAGTGATTTTAGATAAATAGCATTCAGCTTTTCTTCCCCACCCCCATGTCCTTCTCTCAAGAGAAGAAAAGCACCATTTGTCAGGAACTTCTGACCTTGACTTGGACGTCTGGGGAGTCCAGCTGTATGCAGTTGTAAGAAGGGGTACTTTTACGTTACTCTTTGTCCTTCTCCAGAGTGGGTCTGAGTGAAGCAACTCTGCCCTTAGCTCTCAGGGAGACCCTCTACCTTTTTGGGGGGGAAGAGTGTGGTCCTGGAATCCCATTTTGATCCCTGGAAGCCTTGTTGGGGAGGGGAGGAAGTTGGTGCTCCCTGACTGCCTGTGTGTCCCAGGTGCTTTGCCCGCCATTTGCATACAGTATGTCAGCCTTCCAGTGGGACAGGTATTGTCACCCCTGTGTTAGCCATGAGGAAATGGAAGCTCAAAGAAGAGAGCAACCCTATGAGATGGTTTATCTTGAGAAGGAAGCCAAAGGCTGGCGAGAATTTTTAGGTCCAATATGCTGTCTGATGTTTGGCTTTCTCTGGGGACTTACCTATGAAGAGGTCATCTGGCTCAGGGTTTGCTTTGTCCTGTGGACAGGGTGCTCACCACCACATGACCTGTTCCCTTCCTCATGAGTGATGAGTATACATGCTCATCATTGAAACCAAAAGTGCACAGAAAAGATGATCGCGCCCCCATGCCCCTTCTCATCCTTTTTACCAGAGGAAATCCCTCTTAGCAGTTGAGTGTGTATCATTCCAAACACCTTCTTATGAGTAGATGAATACATAACTTTTTAGTGAAAGTAGGATCATGTGTACAGCTCTGTGATCTGCTTCTTACTGAGTAGTAACTGCGGCGATGCGCTTACGTATGCATGTGTATCTTCTTTATCCTGTTGATCTGCCACCAACCAGCTCTTCAGCTATCACCTGTTTGTCATTTATCTGTCTGGTTGCTTCTATCCTCAAAATAGAACTGACCACTTTTTTTTTTTTTTTAAAAGAAGAGGGGTGGGGAGGGGCAAAGGGCGAGGGAGAGAATCTCAAGCAGGCTCCATGCTCAGTGTGGAGTGGGATACAGGGCTCCATCCCAGGACTCCAAGATCATGACCTGAACCAAAATCAAGAGTTGGATTCTTAACTGACCGAACCACCCAGATACCCTGATTTGATTTGATTATATTGATCACTGAAATAATAGGAACATTTTAATTCACATGAGGAAAAGGACCAACCTGTTCTTCCCTTCTATTGGTCTCTCTCTGCACCTGCACTGCACTGATGGATTGGGCATAAAGAGTAGGGATGAAGGAATGGCAGTCTTGGCATGGTCAAAGGATGTGGAGAGGCAGCAATCTGACAAGCAAGCAGGAAAGAGGAGGGTGTGGTTAGGGAATGAGGCTTGAATTACTGATGTGGGGAAAAGAGTGCTATTGGTAGATGACAAGATTCTGTGGTGTGACTCTGGATGGCCGAGAAGGGATGGAGGGAGGAAGATACTTCAATGAGGGGGTCTAGGAAGTAGAGGTCAGGGTGTAGGACGGGTCTTCCATGTGGACGCTGGTTCCCTAGGAGCTCGGAAGGACTGAGGGTGGAAAGGAAGATGGGTGTCATGAGCCCAAGTCTTAGATGAATGAGTTGCTCATCACTGGGAGAAATTTTGATATGACAGGAGAGAAGAAGGGCATTCCTCCTCCCATCCCTGAAGAGGTAGGGAGGTGGTATCTCCTTGGAAGGCTAGGATTCAGAGAAGGCAGGAAGGTTTTTCAGTAGAGGCTGAAGATCCCAGAGAATTTTAAACTATGGAGCTGTAGTTCTAGAAGGCCTAATGGAAATTTGGGATGTGAGGGGAGCTATATATTAGAGAACTATGAGTATTAAAATTCCTAATTGAAGATTTCAGACATTCCTCATAAAATAGTATATTTCTAGCATTTTATACCCATTTCCCTTTGTAGTTTACCAATTTAAGTATAATTAGCATCTGGCAGAAGGCCAAAGAAATTGCTGCTTTCTTTCTATGGACTTAATGATGGCATCATTGTCTCAGCTGGTATATAACCTCGAGGCCATGAATGAAAAACACGTTGGGCTGTGTTGGCATACCCCTCTTTCCCTAAGCTCAGACCCAAGTCCATGAGCCCAGCTGGTTAGTTTCCAGCTCCATTCCCCCTGAATTCCATCCCCTGAACAGCAGAGCCTTGGCACATACATCAGAGCACTGACAGCTAAGGCAGAGTCGGGGGGCACCTTCCATGGTTTGTTGGCTGTGGACATTAGTGAAACAGAGAGGGCTGTCTGAGCTCATGAGGTTGTCCAGAAACCCCATTTTTACTCCTAGTTCTGGGGAAACCTCTCTTACTCTACGACTACATGAGAGTGTGAGAGAGAGAGAGAGAGCCAGAGAGCCTATAAAAATGTCCAGCTGGTTTCCTGGTACACAGTAGGTTGTTTTTCTCTTAGTCAGAAGGCAGCCTGGTGGCAGTGGGGTGTCCACGTGGCTAGTTCAACCCCCCCATGTTTCACGAGTACCGCTGGCTGTGGGCCCATCTATCAGGCTGTTGCCGTCACGGAGGAAGATGCTGGGGCCCAGCCATGAATCACAGTGTGAGAGCTGCTCATAATTGCCTTATATGTGTTTTCAGTTCGCAAATTTAAAACCATTTACTGCTGGGAACAGATGTTAAATTCAGGACGCTTGTCAACTGTTGGCGCTATACACAAAAAAGAAGCTTAAAATTAGAAGCCTGATTGAAATTTAAGTACAGTGATCACAGTGGTTGGAACTGAAATAATTGTAGCGGTAAACAGCTTATTGTGGGAGGTGGGAGTAAGCTGAACTTGAATGTGAAAGCCTATGATGCTGATTATTATGGGGATTCTCCAGTGAAGGTTAAATTAATTAATATTTAATTGTGATAGAAACTCTCTAGCTGTACTTGAGGAACATTTATTCTCTTATCACTTAGGTGGACGAGCCCCGTGGCATCTGTGGTCATGGTGAGAGCGGGAACCCTCATACACTGGGCAACTACTATGTGCCAGATATTGGACTTGAATCTTTCTTGGTCTGATTCATGTCTGGACCGTTGGTGGTTCTCCAGGGCTAGGAAGGACTAGCAATTTAGGTGATCCCCTGCTTTGGCCAATTAAATTACAGTAAAATTATGTAATCTAAAACTTGCTGAGTTAACCATTTTTATATACCGGACTCCGTGACGTTGAATACATTTGTAATGTTTTGCAGTCATTGCCACTTGCCATTTTGAGCACTTTTTCATCCCCAAAAAGAAACGCCATACCAGGGACACCTGGGTGGCTCAGTTGGTGAAGCATCTGTCTTCAGCCCAGGTTATGACCCCCAAGGCCCTGGGATTAAGTCCCACATCAGGCTCCTTGCTCAGTGGGGAGCCTGCTTCTCCCTCTGCCTATAGTTCTCTTTGCTTGTGTGGTGTGTGTGTGTGTCTCTCTCTCTGGCAAGTAAATAAATAAAATCTTAAAAAAATAAAAAAGAAACCCTGTACATATTAAATAGTAACTTTCCATGCCTCCCTCTCCCAGCCCCAGGTAACCTCTATTCTATTTTGTGCCTCCATGCATTTGTCTTGGCCACATTTGGTAAGGCTGATGTCACCTCTCTTTGACACCCAACCCCAAAAAGAGGTTTTCCATCCTCACAGCAGGGACCCCTTCTAGGATGCACAGCTGGACAGGCTGGGTGGTGACCCCTCTGGGCCTCTTGGAACATTACAAAGAGGGTGTGCTCAGAGAAATCTGGGTGTTGGCAGCCGAGCTCTTGGAGACCTGTTCCCCCTGCAGAGGCCCCATGCCAGCTCCCTGCTGTGCCCCTTGTCCTGTCCTGTCCTGCCGGGCTTAGGACAGAGTACATGCTGCATGCCTTCTAACTTGTAATCCTTCCAGTCTCCACTTAGGAATTCCTCCAGGAAGCGTTCCCTGGTTCTGCCATGACTCGCATCCTCTGTTGGGTCTGGTGACCTTCCAGAGGATTCTGCATGTCTTGTATCCCAGCGCTGATGACACTGGGTTGTGTCTGTTTGCTTGCCCATCTGCCACACCAGCTGGTGAGGTGTGTGAGAGCAACCCCAGGTCAATCAGCTTCAGCCCCAGTATCAGCCCTGGGTGTAGATACTTGGTAAGTCAGTGGGGGATGAACCCTCACCACAACTTCCAACCTTGGGGAGAATCACAGTGTGTGGCCCCTTCTCTGCTCGCTTGTACTGGCATCTGCCCCATGTTTCCCCGGTTCCTGCACTCATGGGGCTGCCCTGTCCCCAGACCGCAGGGGACAGGTGTGCGTGGAGGGTGTGTGCAGAAGCCGCTGCAGGGTGGGATCTTAGAGCAGCCAGAAGCCTGGCCCAGCCTCAGGTGACAGGGTCCCCTGCTTGGGGAATACACCCTGACCCCTCGAGAGGGGTTTTGTTGTATGCAAAAGGGTGTTGGCTGGAATTCAAGTGAGTCAGGTCAGGACTCCGTTTCCCTGTTGTGTTCTGCAGTTTGTTCCTCGACAGGAATCCTGGCTGTATTCGAGGGCTGTGCTCTCCACTGGCCTGCTTATTTCCTCCTGCTGTGGTTGCTGGGCTGTCAGCAAAGCAGATTTTTAATTTTCCAAAAGCCACAAGTGTTGTTTCTGTTGGAGATGAAACAGAGATAACCTATTTCTGTCTCGCTGGGTGCTTTGTGTCAAGATAGTATCATTGGATAAATGTTGTGTTTTAGGCTTGGTTCTTGTGTGAGCAACTCCACGCACAGCACAGAGAGAGTGCCAGTTATCCTGTGGGAGGCCCTGGGCATGTAGGACGATCAGAGATTAAGTCTGAAACATGTGGGACTTGACCGGGAAGAAGGGTGACTGACTGTGTCTATCGGTAGTAACGGGGACACATGGCCAAGGAGGGTCATGGCCCTCACATCTGTTTTCATCTGATGCATCCTCTCTCACAAAAGCACATCTTACAGGTTTATGTATGTAATTTTTTGATTGCTAGAAGGTACTTACTGATGAAGACAGATTTGAATCCGTATTCCTTCACATACTAGTTCTGTGACCTTAGTTCTCTTCCCTCTTTGGGCCTTGGTTTTCTCATCTATGAATTGGGACGGCAACCCCAGCCTGCCAGGGTGAGGTGAGAATGAATGAGATAAAGCAAGGGCTCACCACCGGGTCTGGTCCCTCGAAAATCTGAACTATAGGGGCGGTGTGGTGTTAGTTCAGTTACTGCATAGAATCTTGACTTATGCGGAATTTGGATTGTAGTATCTCCCGTGGTACCAGACAGACTGGTTTCTACCGTCTCTCTTCTTCCCAGAGTAGAATCACGAGTGATTCTGATGCTAAGAATAACGGACTCTGTGGCCCAGTCAGAGGACTCTGGGAGGGCATCCAGCCAACTCTGTGCCTCCCTTGCTTCTCTTTGGGGGTATCGCTTCCCGAAGTGTGGGACATCATGGCCATGAAAGAAAGAGAGATGTTGGGCGTGGCAAAGTGTTCTCTAGGTGATCAGGGCTGATGAGGGAGGCCCATCTTGTGGCAAGTCTGGGAGACCCGGGGTTGTCAACAGGGTGCTCCTCAGAAGGAGAGAGCCACTTATGTTGTGTATACGTGGTGTGTGTGTGCGCGCATGCGCGCGCGCGTGTGTATGTGTGTGGCAAAGGAGGCTTCTCTGTGCTTGAGAGGGACCTGGGCTTAGCCCAGCTGTCTCATGTTGACTAAAGCTGCTGCTGAGACAGATGTTCTTTGGTTTAGAAATTCGTTACAGGGTATTTAGTGCAAAAACTGGAGGTAAACCATTACTGCTCAAAGATACACACTGTGCACTAAAAGCTCTTTATGAGCAATCTGATTTAATGGGCAGATAACCCAGAGTACCGGAAATAGTCATCTGCCACCTACTGAGCACACTTGTTCAGGTCGGGGTGGGCAAGCCAGCAGGCAGCAGTCTTGCAGGGCCTGAACTTGCTGTCTGAGCCCAAGGATCTGTCACAAGCTGTTTTTTAACATGCCTACCAGGGACCCCATCATTCCCACTGTCCCCAATCCTGCTGGCCCCTGAGCCAGACCCTGGTGAGGGGAGGTAGAAGCAGAGAGCTGGGCCTACAAGTTAAGTGTGGTCACTTCTCCCTCTTCCTGCCCCCCAGCCCCACTACTACCTCTGAGCTTGTATGTTGCCAGAAGTTCCCTCACGGGCCCTGGATGCGGACAGGCTATGGTTTCAGGAGGAGAGGGTGTGATCTATGCAGCTCTGAATTGCCCGAGGTCAAAGTGCTTTAAGCTCCAGAAGCTTCTTCCTCTTCGAAACAGCTCAGGTTATAGGTGCTGGGAGAACGCTGCTGCCCAGGTGTAGCTCCTGGGGGCTTGGGCAACAGTAGAGGTGAGATGCAGTGTTCCTCACACCTGTGTAGTATGGGGCTGCATTCTCACTGCTGTTGTGACTTTAGTAGGTTCTGGAGAAGTCTGAAGGATGGTTGGCCATTGCAGCTGGAATGCCCATCATTTCTACAAATATGTTCCTTCCCCAGGATGATGGAAACTGGTTTTCTGGTTAGCCACAGGATTCTCTTTCCTTCTGTCTATTTCATCGTCCATCTGGAATGGTGTCGCCTCTCAAAAGCCTCAATAACGAGGCTATCTTTTCTTAGAACAACCAAGAGAAAGAAAGATAATGAAAATGAACCAAGGCAGAGAAAGTCCTGAAGGATGAGATCTCCATTGAGTTTACTCAGCTCTGTAAAAGTCTATTTACGCTGACAAATATTTCCATGTTTCATCTCATTACTCCGTATGTATGATACTCCGTATCAACATGGCATGTGACTCGCTCTGGTGAAGTGGAACTGGAGGTCAAGACATTCCATCACCCGGTAGCCACAGGGATGCTTGCTGTGGAACACCTGACTGGTTAACAAATGGTATTCTGGTTCTGGACTCCCTCAGGGCCCATAGCGCTCCTCACAGTAACTCACAACAGAAGCATGGCTGCTCATCTGTAACACCCATCCCAGCCTTCCCCGGCTCCCTCAGGCACTCCCTGAGACTCAAGGAGCTGGTAGCAGACAGATGCATCTGGCTTTCTGTTCCCCTGTGTCACAATCCTCTTCCCTTGTAAGGAGCCTACTCTGGGTCCTTCGTGTGAGAGTGGGGGCCTTGCACGGCAGGGCAGGCTCTGTTTAGGCCATGGTGCCAAAACTCAAAGCACTGTTGGCTTGGAGAGATGTGTACTGTCACTGGCTTTGCCTTTTCACGTGAGCCTGTCTGTGGAGATGCTCAGCCTTTTGTGGGGTTTGTAAGGGCATCAGAAATGTACCCCCACCAACTTCCATTCATGTTAAACTTCATTTTTTTTTTTTTAGGATTTTATATATTTGACAGAATGAGAGAGCACAAGTTGTGGTGGGGGGAGGGGCAGAGGAAGAGGGAGAAGCAGGTTTCCCACTGAGTGGGGAGCCTGATACGGGACTCGATCCCGGGTCCCTGGAATCATGACCTGAGTGGAAGGCAGATGCTTAACTTACTGAGCTATCATATTAGACTTCTTAGAGCTCTGCTTCTTTTTTCTTTTTCCTTTTTTTGTTGTTGTGTTGTTTGATGTTAAGTCAACACCCTTTACCTGTAAAGCTTTGATCCCAGCTCTGGAGAGCATTGATGGTTCAGTTCCTTCCTCTATGGTCAGGGCTGGGACCTGGGGCCAGAAAGGCAGAGGCTCCAAAGCAATACAGAGCCTGGGAGCTTGGCTTGGTGTCATACCCATTGTCCTGTCTCAGAGTCAGGTGGACCTACTGAGCTTGTGGAGCAGGACTGGCCACCAGGGCAAAGGCATTTCATGGGGCGCTGCACATGGCCCACTTGACTTGGGCTCTGTGATTGAGTAAATTCTGGAATGATAAGAGCAGAAGAGAAAAGTGACAAAAATTTGCCTCTGAAAACTGGCTCTGAGTTTCTGGATTCTCCATGGAGTCTCTTTAGATTTGCTCTGGACTTGGTTGATTTTTTAGCCACAGAAACGGACTCAAGTCTAGAAAAACCATCAGTCTTAGGCAAACCAGAGTGGGAGTTTACCCTGCCTTGGGGTGACCAGAGACAGTCGGTCCTTACTCTCTGAGAAGCTGTGTCTGACCTTAGGTTAGGAGCCATATATGGGCAGCAAGGCTCTGTCCTCTTCCTGGGTGTGCTGTGCCTCCACCTTCTCCAGGCTCCCTTAAGAAGATAATCACACTGGTTTGGCCCTTCTCTTCTGTGTCCCCTCTATCCTTTCTTGTTCCGTATTGGCCTCTGTCAGCCTCTTTCCATCTTCTCTGCCTCAAAATATTATCACGGTTACCTCAGTTGGCCTTCTACAGGACCTATTAGTTTCCCCCTTGGTGTTTTCCAGTGGCTCTCTGGGGCCTCAAGTGTGGTGTTTGTGTGCAAACACAAATGTGTGCTCCATTTTCCTCAGAGTCCTTGTCCTGTTTTGGTGAGTAGAGGGACACCAGTCCTGGCTTCACGAGCCCTGACACGGACCTTCCACAGCAGGGTTGCTCACGGGCCTTGGCCTTCTTAGACCCAAGCCACAGTTCTGGGGTGGGGCTGCCTGACTCCTCTGTCATGCTGGCTGCTTGTGTAATGAGTCCTGCCTCGAGGCAGCTCACTCCCGCTCTGTGTCTTACCCCTCTCCAGACTGCAAGCTCTTCCTGGCTGCTCAGTCTGACCCTCAAAGCGGGGACCTGTGTGCTGGTCCCTGCCTGCTGCCAGGAGTAAAAGCTGTCCAGATGATGACGCTTGACGATCGGAGGGGTAGGGACACTTTTTTTTTTCTCTTAAGAGAGATAGTAAAACTTTAATGAGTAGAAAGATTCTTCCACCGATCCAGAGGCTGAGAACAAGGGGAGTGTATATAATCAGGGTGTATTCCGCTGGGGCTCTTGTCTGAGGTGACAAATGAAAAGTCTACCCCCATGTCACACATAGGCTGGCCAGGTCAGTCTCCTGAGCTCCCGAGCTAGGGCTCTGCGGCGGCCTGGAGTGAAATGAGGCAGTGTGGAGATACGGTGAATACCTGTATTGTCCAGAAAAATCAATTTGTGTCACAATCAGAGTGTGGAATTGGAGTGTAACAGGGGCTCAAGGAGCTGATGGGAGTCTTCAAAGGGAACTGGGCTTTCAGGCATGGATTTTGACATTTACCCAAGAGGAGCAAAGGAGCCCAGGAAATCGCATGTCTGCGGCACTCCTTAAATGTTGCTTCCTGCACCAGGCCCTTGACCTTGCCTGAAAGGGCCTGTGTAGGGTGCGGTTGCTGAAGGCTCATCTTTGTGTTGAGCTCCCAGCGCCAGGCACCTGCTGGGAGGGAGGCCGGTTCCTCAGTCCCGGGAGGAGGCCTGCTGCTCTGCCGTGAGGGCTGAGGTTCTTTTTTGGCTGCTTTCACTTGGGGCAGAACTGTTTGGGAGGGCTCTTTCTGGGCCTTTTTTGCCCTTAGGCAGGATGGGTGCAAGACAGTGATTGTCCTGCCTGGGGCTGAACCTCAAGAGTGGGCTGGGAGGCATCACAAGGAGAAGAGGGTGTGAATCCTGTGATTTGGATATGAGCTCGTGGCCTGGGATTTCAGCAGAGAGCACAGGAAGCAGGCAAGGTGCTGCTGAGGTCATTGCCCCTTTACACCTCACCCCGTTATGTATTTGTATTCTTAAATGGGTCCTCCCTCCCTACTTCCTTCCCTTCTTCTCTTCCTCCCTCCCTTCTTCCCTTCCTTCTTCCTTTTCCTTTTCCTTCCCTTTCCTTTCTTTTCCAGAGAGGGTGAGTAGAGGGAGAGAGAGAATCCTAAGCAGGCACCATGCCCAGTGCAGAGCCTCGAATGGGCTCAATCTCATGACCCTGAGATCAGGACCTGAGCCCAAGTCAAGAGTCAGACACTTAACTGACTGAGCCACCCAGGTGCCCCTGGGTTATTTTTCTTTTAATGTAGGGAGTTGCTGGGAAGAAAAACAATAGGCCACAATCTTCCCATCAAGAAAAATCCTGGCAATATCATTAAAAAAAAAAAAAAGAAAAAAATTTATTTGAGAGAGAGCGAGAGAGAGAGAGAGCACACACAGCAGGGAGAGAAGCAGGTTGAAGAAAAGGGAGAAGCAGACTCTCCACTGAGCAAGGATCCCGATGTGGGGTTTGATCCCAGGACCCTGGGACCATGACCTGAGCTGAAGGCAGACGCCTAACAACTGAGCCACCCAGAAATATTTTTAAGGTTAGAAAACTCAAGCTACAGAAAGGGGGAAAAAAAAACACCATCAAAACACCCTGAACCCCACCCCCTGCCCCAACCCTACCCTCTTCTCATAGACAACTGGGGTTCAAGTCTGTCATGAATTCTCTTTGGGAAGAATTCAGCATATAGTTTTATGTGTGAATCTGTAGTCTTTAAACTCACAAAGAGGATTATGTTTTTCTACACGTCGCTCTTTTTCCTCTCCAGATAATAATTTAGCCTGGAGATATTTCTTGTCAGTAGGTACAGATCTCTCTCATCACTTTTTCATAGCTGCATAATGTTTCTGATTGGAATAAACTACAATGTTCTCTAATTAATCTCCTTGATGGTGAGTTTGGTTGGTTCTTTTTTTCTTTGTTCTTTTTAACAAAGTGGTAATCATTATATATATATTTCTTGGGGAGCCTTGGCACATAAGTTCAAAGGTACATCCTAGGGTGGACTTATGACATCATAGGGAATATGAAAAAATTTTATTTTATTTTATTTATTTATTTGACAGAGAGAGAGAGAGAGAGATTACAAGTAGCCAGAGATAGGCAGTGGTGGGGGGTAAGCAGGCTCCCTGCTGAGCAGAGAGCCTGATGTGGGGCTTGATCTCAGGACCATGAGATCATGACCTGAGCTGAAGGCAGAGGCTTAACCCACTGAGCCACCCAAGCACCCCAAAGGAATATGAAAATTTTAATTTTTTTTAAAACAATTTTTATTTGTTTATTTGACAGATCACAAGCAGGCAGAGAGGCAGGCAGAGAGAGACAGGAGGAGGCAGGCTGCCTGCAGAGCAGAGAGCCCGATGCGGGGCTCGATCCCAGGACCCTGGGATCATGACCTGAGCCGAAGGCAGAGGCTTTAACCACTGAGCCATCCAGGCCCCCCGAAATTTTTAATTTTGATAGACATGATCTTGCTGAAGCCAAGGCAGACAAGGAGACAGGCATGGAAATTGGTCTGTTGTATGGGTTTTATTTTCTGTAAACTATTCACACCTACTTTTCTTTTTCCTCTTGAGTTTTTCTTATTGGTTTTTGTGAATCTTGATAAATTAGTTTTTTTGTTGGATATGTTGCTATATTGCTTTCCAACTTTCTTTTTTGGGGGCATAGGAAAATTTTGATGCTTATGCCGTCAAAATTTTCACTTCTTTTCTATGATAACATTTGGATTTTGTGCCACACTTTGAAAAGTGCAGGGTCAGAATTCTGCTCAGCCTCTGATTGGCTCCAGGAGCTACAAACCTTGCTGGGCAGAGCTGTTTGTGAAAAAATTATAGGAGGGTGTGTATAGGGTATAGGGGCTTAAACCTGGTATGACTTAAAGCTAGATCCTACATTGGCCTATTAAAGTGTGCTTTCTCATTGAACAATCTCTTAGGGAAGAATTTTTGCTTCATCTGTAAGTCCTTTGGTCTGGAAGGTATGAAGTTTCCCTTATAAGTGGGTGAGGCTGAGAACAGATGATCCAAATCAAATGCCTGGGTTGGAGGGGCTGAGAGACAACAGGGCATTCGGGGTCTTGGATGGGAGGGTGGAGCAAATGGGGTACATTGTGCTGTCACCACTGGGGTCTGGGGTCACTGCCCTTATCTGGTCCGGAGTGTGCTCTTGAACTTTGATGTGCAGCTGCCCTGGTAGAGACCTGTAGGTTATGCTCAGGACCATAGTCTGGAATCAGGTTCTGTGGAATCAATGATAGAGTGGCCTTTCCCTTCTCATGGGCATTGAAGATGGTGCCATTTTCTTTGTGTCCAGGTCCTGGGGAAAATGAAGAAATGAAGCTTTTTCTTAACCCTCTGTGTGTGTGTGTGTGTTTAGGTGGACCTAGGGCTGCAGCAAGTCATCAGAATCTCTTGAGCTCCTTTCTTTGCCTCTGTATGTCTGTTCTGTACTTGAGGGTTTCTCTCTCTGGAGAGGCACAGGGCGTTCCCTGGCTCAGACCCACTTGCAGGTGTCAGTGGGCCTCTGGGTGCACGTGTACTTCTCGCTTCTGGTGGGAGCATGCTCTGCGGCCAGGCAGAGATCCATAGGTGCTCTTGACACAGCTTGATTGGATCTTACTGGGGTACAGCCTTGCAAATGGAAGGAATTTCTATCTTGGCAACGAATAGCAACGGACTTGCTCTCATTCAAGCCCCCTCTTGACGTGTCAGGACTGCAGCAACCCAATACCTAGCTTTGGCTGACACCTGTCAGACAGGGGAGGGCCAAATGTGTTTTTGAAGCTGTTTTCTTGGGTGCTTTCTGTCTTTTTTATATGAAATAAAATGTACAAAACTCTGATTCTCTTACTGTGTTCTGCATGAAAAGGGCAATCTGTACTTGGCTCCTCAGAATAATTGAGTAGTTAAAGACTTTTGTATTCCTTACACATTATCATTTTAATTGCTTCAATAAGATGTGCATACATATAGTCTCATTTTTGAAAAGGAAACCCATACTAAGAAAAGCTATATCCTCCTTGGACCAGCCTGATCTCGGTTCCATTCCCACCTTCCTAGAAGTTGCTATGGTTCTCAATCTGGTACATATCTTCCAGATCTTTATTCTATCTCTATACATACAGGTGTGTCCATGGAAAATCTGTACTCTTTATTTGTATGGGTCTATGTGTAGTAATGCGTATCTGTGTGTATTTATAAAAACACAAGAAGTAATACACCATATGTCAGTCTATATGACTTGCTTAACAAACATTCACTTAACAAAATATCTCTGGAAACTAGCCGTGTCCTCACCAACAGGTCCACCTCATTTTATTTTACTTTACTTTACTTTTTACTTTATGGAGGGGAGAGGGGCAAAGGGAAAGGGAGAGAGAGAATGTCTTAAGCAGATTCTGTGTTGACCACAGAAGTCTACTTGGGTCTCAGTCTCACAACCCTAAGATCATGACCTGAGCTGAAATCAAGAGTCAGATGCTGAAACAACGGGGCCACCAGGCACCTCTAAGTCCATGTCACCCTCTATTGGGTTTGTGGGGTAGGAAAAGAATAAATGAAACAAGGTGGGATTGGGAGGGAGACAAACCGTAAGTGACTCTTAATCTCACAAAACAAACTGAGAGTTGCTGGGGGGAGGGGGGTCTGGAGAGGGTGGTGGGGTTATGGGGAGGGTATGTGCTATGGTGAGTGCTGTGAAGTGTGTAAACCTGGCGATTCATAGTCCTATACCCCTGGGGACAAAAATACATTATATGTTTATAAAAAAATAAAAAAATTAAAAAAAATTAAATATAGGAAAAAAAAGCCCTCCATGTTTGTGGTAGGCAGAATAATGTCTGTCCATCCCCATAATGTCCACACCCTAATGGCTGGAACCTAGGAATATGTTCCCTGACCTGGCCAAGGGATTTTGCAGATGTGGCTAAGGGTTGGGACCTTGAGGTAGGGAGATGATTTGGGATCAGTGGGGTGGGCCCAGTTGAATCACCAATCCTCAATGGTGGAAGATGAAGTCAGGGATGGTAAGAGAGACCTTGTGTGTAAAGGACCTCCTGTTGCTGGCTTTCAAGACTGAGAAAGGGGGCTCAGGAACCAAGTAAGGCAGTGATCTCTATGAACTGGGAATATCCCTCAGTTTCGAGCCAGCAAGAAAAGGAACCTCTGTGAACAAGTGCAGAGAACAGAATTCTGTGGACACCCTGAATGAACTGGGGTTGGGTTCTCCCCGAGAGCCTCCAGAAGGGAACGCAGCCTGCAGATACTTGGGTTCAGTCTGCTGAAAGGTGCTTTACCAGACTTCTGACTTCTGGAAAATACTGTAAGAGAATGCATTTGTGTTGTTAAGTCACCAAGCTTGTAGTAATTTGTTAAGGCACTGTGAAAAGATTTTAAACTAGAACCGGTGAAAAGGAATGGAGTACTTCACACATGCACCCTCAGAATGGGACTTAAGAATGGGGAGACTGATTCCGGTAAATGCTTGGCAGAAGAACATCTGGCAAGAATCCCTCCCCATCCTTGAGCTGAGGAACTTACTGTTTGGGCTCCGGCTGTACTTTCCACTTCCTGCCAGACAGCTTCTGCATTCCTTGCCATAAACACAACCTGCCCCAGACCCTCAGCGGAGTGCCTGTAGCTTACTACAGCATGTGTTGCCCAAATTGCAATTCCTCTGCTGTTCTGTTATCAGAAACTCAGTTTCTGGTAATTCCAGCCTACCTCCGTTTTCTTCTTTATTTACTTTGACAGCAGCAATAGAAGAAAAATATAGTGGTGTTTCCCCTTGTGACCACCCCATATTTAGTTAGCTATACCCTTGTTGATGATAGATGTTTAAGTTTCCAGGTTCCTTTCTTACCCATGGCCCAGCTAAGAATTCCTTGTATCCACTTCTTTGTGCCCATGGGAAGGTGTTGTTCTGAGACAGTGTTTTCTAAAATTATCTTTAGTAATCCCCAGGAAGAAATACATTTTATGTAGCGACCCAGTGAGTGTGCACATTACATGAAAATTTTAAGAACTTATACTTGTCCCTGCTACCTGTGTCGCATTCTAGTGTTTTCTAGGCTACCCTATTCATTTCATTTGAAATCAGTGCTAGTTACCAGCCACTATCATTCTCAGTTCACAAATAGATCTCAACCTATGTTTTAACAAACACTGATCTAGAAGATGCCTGGGCAGGTTATCATGTAGTAAGTCCGAATGAACATGTGCCCTGACTACCACTCAGCCTAGCAGGGACCCTCCAAAATGGCTAGTTCATTTCTGATGACACAGTCTCTAGTTCTGCAATCATAAAATCTAGAAATAAGCTATTTTAGGATAAATGTCATTTTAATGCCATGGTTTAATATTTCCAAAATTATTTTTATTTTAAAAGTTTTTTATTTTGAAATAATTATGGATTCACAGGAAGTTGCTAAGTTATTACAGAGAGGTCCTGTGGACCTTTCCCTCAGTTTCCCCCAGTGGTTACATCATGCATAATTATGGCACAGTGTTAAAACCAGGAAACTGACATTGATCCAGTGTGTTTATATAGTTCTGTCATTTTATCACTTGAATAGACCTGTGTCATTCCCACTGCATTTGGGATATGGAAATACTCTATTGCTGAAAAGCTTCCCTCTTGCTACTCCTTTGTACTCAAACCCATCCCCCTTTCCTCATCCATCCCTAACCTTGGTAACTACTAATCTGTTTTCCATATCTATAATTTTGTCATTTTGTGAATATAATATAAATAAAATCTCATTTATATATAATTATATATCTTAGATATCTTACAGTGACATTTGGAGACTGACCTTTTCCATGCTGCATAGTGACCTTGAGATGCATTGAAATTGTGTGTATCAATAATTGCTTTATTTTCATTGATGAATAGTGTTACATGCTGTGTATGTATCATGGTTTAACCATTTACCTATTAGGGGAGGTTTTGGTTGGTTCCAATTTTTGGCTTTTGTAATGGGTTATCAGCAATCATGTATAAAGTGTTGTTTGGATATAAGTTTTTTGTTTATCTAGGATTTCTGGGTCAGATGTGATGGTTGAGTCATAAGAGGAGTATATTTCTAATAAGTAATATACTCATATGATTACTGAAGTGTAGTTGACTCACAGTGTTACATTGGTTTCAGGTATACAACATAGTGATTTGATAACTGTGATGCTCACCACTAATGCCCCTAATTTATTTATAGTTTATAAAAAGTAACTGCCAAACTACTTTCCTGAGTGTCTCCACCTTTTCATGCTCCTGCCAGCAACCTATGAGAGAGAGAATTTCTCTACCTCCTTGTCATCATTTGGCAATGTTACTATTTATGTTGCTTTTCCAACAGAGGTAGTGAGCTCATAGTTGTCTTTCTATGTGTCTCCCTTATGGCCAATCATGTTGAACATTTTTTTCATGTACTTATTTGATAGCTGTATATCCTTTTTTCTTTTTTTTTAAAGATTTTATTTATTTATTTGACCGAGAGAGGTCACAAGTAGGCTGAGAGACAGGTAGAGAGAGAGAGGTGGAAGCAGGCTCCCTGCTGAGCAGAGAGCCTGATGCGGGGCTCGATCCCAGGCCCCTGGGATCATGACCTGAACCGAAGGCAGAGGCTTTAACCCACTGAGCCACTCAGGTGCCCCGCTGTATATCCTTTTTTTTTTTTTTTTTTTAAAGTGACATTTATTGTGGTAGAAGCACAGGATGCTATGGTACTTCACAGAGGGGACAATTTTTTTTTAAAAGATTTTATTTATTTATTTGACAGAAAGAAAGA
The DNA here is from genome assembly GCF_020171115.1 of Neogale vison. NCBI lineage: Eukaryota > Metazoa > Chordata > Mammalia > Carnivora > Mustelidae > Neogale > Neogale vison. Next base: position 245,381,909 of record NC_058091.1, on the reverse strand, counting down.
TCACAAGTAGGCAGAGAGGCAGGCAGAGAGAGAGGGGGAAGCAGGCTCCCTGCTGAGCAGAGAGCCTGATGTGGGGCTCAATCCCAGGACCCTGAGATCATGACCTGAGCTGAAAGCAGAGGCTTAACCCACTGAGCCACCCAGGCGCCCCTGTATATCCTTTTTATTTTTTTTTATTTTTTAATTTTTTTTTTAAAGATTTTATTTATTTATTTGACAGACAGAGATGACAACTAGGCAGAGAGGCAGGCAGAGAGAGAAAGGAGGAAGCAGGCTCCCTGCTGAGCAGAGAGCCCGATGCGGGGCTCCATCCCAGGACCCTGGGATCATGACCTGAGCCGAAGGCAGAGGCATTAACCCACTGAGCCACCCAGGCGCCCCCTGTATATCCTTTTTGATGGAATGTCTCTTCATGTCTATTTTTATTTAATTTATATATTAGTCTGTGGGGAGGTGTGATAGGAGGTAGATATCTTTGCGTGCTTTTTGGTTCTGAGTGGATGCTAAGAATTGAAATTTCTGATCTTAGACTATTCAGACATGAACAATTTCAACTCTTCTTTTTAAAAAGATTTTGTTTATTTATTTGATAGAGGGGCAGCGATAGAGCGAACATAAGCAGAGGGAGTGGGAGAGAGAGAAGCAGGCTTCCTGGTGAGCAGGGAGTGGGATGCAGGGCTTGATCCCAGGACCCTGGCATCATGACCTGAGCTGAAGGCAGACACTTACCCCACTGAGCTACCAAGGTGCCCCTGTCAACTTTTTTTTTTTTTAAAGAAAAATTACAAGTAAGGCTCAAGTCCTTTGTATAACATTCTCTTCCTTAACATAACATCCTAAAAGTTAGTAGTTTGCAGCAAATGCCGTTTATCTGTGAGTGCACAGATGGTCTGTATACTAGTTTGTGGGATTGGGACTAAGCTGGTGTTCACCTGGCAGGATGGTGGTGGTTTGCTTGATCTGGATGGCCTGGCTTGGAACGACTTTGCCCTCCTCCACTTACTCTTCCACAAGGATATTCTGGACATGTTCTCAGTGTGAGAGTCCCAGGAAGGAAATGGAAATATGCAAGTCCTTTTTGAGGACTCTGCTTGGGTCCGGTTTGCTGTTGTCTCATTGACTAAACCAAGTCCAGCATCCATGTGAGAGGACATCATGAAAAGGCACAGGCACAGGAGGACATGAAGCATGGGGACTGTGAATGCCATTAGTCTACCATAGTGCATGCTTCTGCCAAAATTAATCACACAAATCCCCTGTGCAAAGCGGCTCTCCCCCATTCCAGGATCCATAATGGATTTTCCAGTCGTGTCATTATGCTGGAGTTTAGGATCTTTTGATCTACGTAAGATCTGCTTGTCGCTCCCTGAAGGGGGACCTCTGAACTAAAAAGACAAGTGACGCTTCCCCTGCCCTCCCCCTGCCTGCCACTGAATACAGTGGTGAGACAGGAACAGGATAACTGCCATGGACACTCCCATTTAGAAGGGGAAAAATGGGAGGTATCTTGCACCTGTCCATAGCACTTCTAAAATCAAACTGGAAGGATTTTGGTAGTTTCTCTATTTCTTTTTCTCCCCATTCCCCACCTTTTTTTTTTTTTTTTTTTTTAAGCTTCACGCCTACCGTGGGGCTTGAGCTCGAAACCCTGAGATCAAGACCTGAGCTGAGATCAAGAGTTGGATGCTTAACTGATGGAGCCACCCAGGCACCCTAACTAGGTTTCTCTATTTTTGTTGGGATTTCACTTCCAGGTTCTTGCTCCTTCACAGGTGGTCAGTGTGCCTTGATTAGTGTCTAATTCTGCTCACCGGGAGTGACTTCCTAGTTCCTTATCTTCCAAGCCCTGAGCATCCCCCTCTGAGATGTTCTTCCTTTTCCACAGCCCTCGGTGGTCATGCCTGGAGAAGAAATACGCCCTTTGTGTAATTTCTCAGCCTTTCACTTCTCAGCAGGCTATCTTACATTTTGAATAATTTCTTTCCAGCCTGGGGGCACTGAAGGCAATACGACAGTCTCAAAAACTTGGTGGGTTCTCAAAGGCATCTGATGACATTTAACTGCATTTGCCAAAAGGCACACTCAGTATTTTTTAAACACTTCCTCTTTTCTAGGCTTGCTTATTTACTCTGGGCATGTCAGACAATGTTCTCAAGAGTCCTAGATTCCCTTTTGTCTAGCTGGGAGGGTCTGTAAGGCAATACCTTAACTATTCATTCAAGCTTTTGCTTGTGTCAAGTTTTTTATTGCCCTATTGGCCAAACCAAGCTACGTAGCTGAGCCCAAAGTCAGTACAGGCAGGTACTGCAAAGGGCACGGATTCAGGGAAGTAGAAAAACGTGAGTATTGATGTAATCCTTCTACCACAAAAGGTAATTAAAAGAAGTTTGGTGTGATTTCATGTGTGTGTGTGCACATGTGCGCATACACATGTGAGTATAAATATTAGACTGTATATGATTCTGTATCTTGATCTTTTTTATTCAGCAATAGCTCTTGTGATCTGTTCCTTTTAGCTGTAATAAGAATTTCATTATATGAATGTATAGTGTGCATTTTGTTGAGCCATTTTGTGATGAATAAACATGAAGCTTATTTCCAATTTTTTCACTATTCTATTTCACAGTCTAAGATAGACCTTTTTTCCTCATTTTAACATCTCTGTAATCCCCAAGGTTTTACAATTATTTCACAGTGTCCTTCTTTTATTGACATACAAAATAATGATGCATCTTATAATCAGTGGTGTTTTAGAGCTGATGAAATGTGGTATAAATGCTGATGAATGTCCTGCTTGGATTGATCTCTACATCAGCTGTAATGGTCTGTGCTTTTCCCATTGCTCTCTGACCTTGTCAGTAATTGCTATGTTGTGAGACTTTGTTAGGTTTTTACCAACCTGATAGAAGTGAAATGGTATCTTACTGCAATCTTAAATGCACTTCCCTGATGACTAGTTAGGTTAGAGTTCACTTCATAGTTACTGGTCATTTACATTTCCTTTCTATGAATTGCCTGTTTTTATCTGTTGCCTTTTTTTTTTCATAGCGTTGTCCTTTTCTTCTTGATTTATAAGCATTCTGTCTACATCGTAGATTCTAATCTTTCATTAATGCATTGCAAATATCTTCTTCCAGTCTGAAGTTTATGTTTTCATTTTATTTGTAGAGTTCTTTATCACATTGATAATTTAAATGTTAATGGAGTTGAGTTTATAAAATCAATCTTTTTTTATAGTTTGGGTTTTTTGTGTCTTGCTTCAAAAAGTCTTTCAGTATTACTACTGCTACTATTTACTAATAGTAGGAAGTACTATTTCTTGAGCCAAGCATTGTTCTCAATGCTTTACATGGATTAACTCATTCAATTATCACGAAACCCCACTGAATAGTTAAGGCTAACCTCGCTCTACACACCAAGGGAACTGGGGGTTTACTGGCCTTGGTAGGTTGAATTACGCCCCCCCTCCTCCCTCAAGGATGATTATATATACTAATCCCTGGACGCTTTGACAATTACCTTTTTGACATAAGGATGAGTATGACTTTGTGTGGCAAACAACGTGATAAAATGAAAGATCTTGAGGTGGGGAGAGCTTCCTGGATTATCTGGCTGTGCCCCAAAATGCAGTTGCAAAGTGTGTGAGACAGAGGGAGATATTCGTACACAGGAGGGAAGTCAGTGGGACCATGGGCCACAAGATGAGGAATGCCAATAGCCACCATAAGCTGGAACAGGCAGGGGACAGGTAACATATTTTCAGGTTACTGTCTCTGTGGTATTTCTTTCAGTCAATTACCTGTCTATTCTTTTTTTTTTTTTTTTTTGTATTGGGTTATCTTTTTCCTAGGAGATCTTTATGTAGGCTGGATACTTTGTTAGATAAGTGACAAATGTACTTTCTGGTATGCAGCATGATGGTTTATGTTCTTTTGCTGTTTTTGCCATATTCCTACTTGAAATTTTTATTTAGTTGAATGTCTCATTTTAAATTTGTGTATATATCTATGATTTAAGAATACTTTCTCTAACTTTACATTTTCTTCTAAAGCTTTGACTTTTTTTTTCTTGTTTTCACTGTTCAGGTCTTTGATCAATCTGAAACTTATTTTTTTGAAAATAGTGTATGGGGTCATTAGCTTCCCCACATGGAGAATCAGTTGTCTCAATACCATTACTGAGGTCCAATTTTATACCTCGAGTTGAAATGTCTTTTACATGCATAGATCTATTTCTGGACTCTCAGTTACATTCTTCTGCTCTATTTTCCTGTCCTTACTCTGATACAAACAGAAGTCATTCCTGCAGTTTTACATGTCTGTGCTTTGGTAATTGGTAGGGTAAGCTCTTCCTTTGTTGTTTTTTAAACTTTTTACTATATTTGTATACTTAAATTTTTTAAAATAAAAAATATGTATTGAGACCATTTAAATTTTTTTAAATTTTTTTAAAAGATTTTATTTATTTATTTGACAGAGAGAAATCACAAGTAGATGGAGAGGCAGGCAGAGAGAGAGAGAGAAGCAGGCTCCCTGCTGAGCATAGAGCCCGATGCGGGACTCGATCCCAGGACCCTGAGATCATGTCCTGAGCCGAAGGCAGCGGCTTACCCCACTGAGCCACCCAGGCGCCCGTAAATTTTTTTAAAATTTTTAAAAGATTTCTATTTACTCATCTGAGAGAGAGACACACACACGCAGAAAGAGCACAAGCATAGGGAGAGGTAGAGGGAGGCAGACTCCCCCCTGAGCTGGAAGCCTGATGTGGTACTCAATCCCAGGACCTGGAGATCATGACCTGAGCTGAAGACAGATGCTCAACCATCTGAGCCATCCAGGCATTCCGAGGCCATTGTTTTTGAGAACATTTTTAAAAAAAATATTTTATTTATTTGTTTGACAGAGAGAGATCACAAGTAGGCAGAGAGGCAGGCAGAGAGAGAGGAGGAAGCAAGCTCCCTGCTGAGCAGAGAGCCCGATGCGGGGCTCGATCCCAGGACCCTAAGATCATGACCTGAGCCGAAGACAGAGGCTTTAACCCACTGAGCCACCCAGGCGCCCCGAGAACATTTTTGATTGTAGTTTTTTCTCTAGCAAAATTGAGGGGGAAACACAGAGGTTTTCCATGTACCACCTGTACCCACACATGCACAGCCTCCCCCACTATGACCTTCCCCCACCAGAGTGGAACATGTGTTGCAGTCTGTAGTTTGTACTTAGATTCACTTTTGGTGGTGTGCATTCTGTGGGTTTGGGCCAATGTGTAGTGATAGACCTCCATCATTGTGGCATCATACTGAATAGTTTCACCTAACAATCTGCTGTGCTCCCCCGATTTATCCTACCTTCCCCCCTTAGCCCTGGCAGCCCCTTGTCCTTTTTAGTGTCTCTACAGTTTTTCCTTTTCCTGAATGCCTCATAGTTCGAAGTTTGACATTAACTAACCTTTTCAGATGGGCTTCATCTACCTAGTAATATGCATTTAAGGATCCTATATGTCTTTCCCTAGCTCAATAGCTAATTTATTTTTAGCACTAAATAGTATTCCATCATCTGGATATACCATAGTTTATTTCTCTATATCCCGGCTGAAGGACTTCGTGGTTGCTTCCAAGTTTTGGCAACTATGAGTGAAGCTATAAATCCTCGTGGGCAGGTTTTCGTGGGGACCTGTTTTCAACTCCTGAAGGGCAAATACCATGGAACAGGATTGCTAAATCATATGGTAAGAGTATGTTTAGTTTTGTAAGAGACCACCAAGCTTTCTTCCAAAGTGGCTGTCCCATTTTTGTATTTACATTTTCATGTACCTCTTAGAATTAGCTTATGTAATTCCTTGAAAAATATTGTTGGTACCAGAATTGTGATTGCACTGAATTTATAGGTTATTCAAGAGGATTGATAGCTAGAAGAAATATTCCCATTCTCAAAAGTTGTTTCTCTCTCTTAGATCATTTTTTATTATCCTTCATTTAACTCTAGAGTTATACTGTTTCTTGCACATTTCTTACTAGATATATCCCAAGATACATTATGGTACTGATATTTCTTTTCCCTCTGTATATTACGATGGATTAGTGCTAGTATACAGGAGCTCTTGATTTTTTGTCCTATAGAAGTTTGACTTTGTTGTAGTCAAATTTTTTTCTTTAATGGCTTCTGGATTATGAGTCATAGTAAGGAAAAATTTTCCCACTTTCAGTAATGCTGGATATTCACCCATGGTTTTTCTTTAATTAAAAAGAATTTTTAAATCCTTATATGGGTTCAGCTTTTACTTTTAGACCTCTTTAAATTTAAATTCAATTAATGAACATGTAATGTGTTATTAGTTTCAGAGGTAGAGGTCAGTGCTTCATCAGTCTTATATAATACCCAGTGCTCATGACATCAGGTGCCCTCCTTAATGCTCATCACCCAATTACCTCATCTCCCCACTCCCGTCCCATCCAGCAACCCTCAGTTTTTTTCCTATGTTTAAGAGTCTCTCATGGTTTGTCTCCCTCTCTGCTTTTGTCTTGTTTTATTTTTTCCTCTCTTTCTCTATGATCCTGTGTTTTGTTTCTTAAATTCTACACATCAATGAGATCATATGATAATTGTCTTTCTCTGACTGACTTATTTCGCTTAGCATAATGTCCTCTAGTTCCATCCACATTGTCGCAAAGGGCAAGATTTCATGTTTTGATGGCTGAGTAGTATACCATTGTGTGTATACACACACAGACATGCACACACAGACACATCACGTCTTCTTTATCCATTTGTCTGTCTATGGACATTTGGGTTCTTTCAATAGTTTGGCTATTGTGGAGTTTGCTGCTATAAACTTTGGGGTGCATATGCCTCTTTAGATCACTACATTTGTATCTTTGGGGTAAATATCCAGTAGTGCGACTGCTAGGTAGTAGGGTAGCTCTATTTTCAATTTTTTGAGGAACCTCTATACTGTTTTCCAGAGTGGCTGCATCAGCTTGCATTCCCACCAACAGAGTAGGAGTGTTCCCCTTTCTCTGCATCCTTGCCAAAACCTGTCATTTCCTGAGTTGTTAATTTTAGCCATTCTGACTGGTGTGAGGTGGTATCTCATTGTGGTTTTGATTTGTATTTCCCTGATGCTGAGTGATGGTGAGCACTTTTTCATGTGACTTTTGGCTATTTGTATGTCTTCTTTGGAGAAATGTCTGTATATGTTGTCTGCCCATTTCTTGATTGGATTATTCTTTGGGTGTTGAGTTTGATGAGTTCTTTACAGATTTTGGACACCTGCCCTTTATCTGATAAGACATGTGCAAGTAACTTTTTCATTTGTGGGTTGTCTTTTGATTTTGTCAATTGTTTCCTTTGCTGTGCAAAAGATTTTTATCTTGATGAAGTCCCAATAGTTCATTTTTGCTTTTGTTTCCCTTGCCTTTGGAGACATGTCTATCAAAAAGTTGCTGTGGGTAAGATCACAGAAGTTGCTGCCCATGTTCTCCTCTAGGACTTTGATGGATTCCTGTCTCACATTGAGGTCTTTTATCTACTTTGAGTATATTTTTGTGTGTGATGTAAGGAAATGGTCCAGTTTCATTCTTTTGCATGTGGTTGTCCAATTTCCCCAACACCATTTGTTGAAGAGACTGTCTTTTTACCATTGGACATTCTTTCCTGCTTTGTCGAAGATTAGTTGACCATAGAGTTAAGGGTCCATTTCTGGGCTCTCTATTCTGTTCCATTGATCTATGTGTCTGTTTTTGTGCCAGGACCATACTGTCTTGATGATGACAGCTTTGTAACAGAGCTTGAAGTCCAGAATTGTGATGCCACCAGCTTTGGTTCTCTCTTTCAACATTCCTCTAGCTATTTGGGGTCTGTTCTGGTTCCATATACATTATAGTATTATTTGTTCCAGCTCTGTGAAAGAAGTTGGTGGTATTTTGATAGGGATTGCACTGAATGTATAGATTGCTCTAGGTAACATAGACATTTTCACAGTATTCATTCTTTAAGTCCACAAGCGTGGGACATTTTTTCATTTCTTTGTGTCTTCCTCAATTTCTTTCATGAGTGATCTATAGTTCTCTGAGTACAGATTGTTTGCCTATTTGGTTAGGTTTATTCCTTGGTATCTTATGGTTTTGGGTGCAATTTTAAATGGGATTGACTCCTTAATTTTTCTTTCTTTTGTCTAATTGTTAGTGTCTAGAAATTCAACTGATTTCAGTGCATTGATTTTTTTTTTAAATATCCTGACACTTTACTGAATTCCTATATGAGTTCTAGCAGTTTTAGGGGTGGAGTCCTTTGGGTTTTCTACACAGAGTGTCCTGTCATCTGCAAAGAGTGAGAATTTGACTTCTTTCTTGCCAATTCAGATGCCTTTAATTTCTTTTTGTTGTCTGATTGCTGGGGCTAGGGCTTCTAATACCATGTTGAACAACAGTGGACATCCCTGCCGTGTTCCTGACCTTAGAGGAAAAGCTCTCAGTTTTTCCCCACTGAGAATGATATTCACTGTGGGTTTTTCATAGATGGCTTTTATGATGTTGTAGTATGTTCCCTCTATCCTTACACTGTGAAGAGTTTTAACCAAGAAAGTGTGCTGTACTTTGTCAAACACTTTTTCTGCCTCTACTGAGAGTATCATATGGTTCTTGTCCTTTCTTTTATTTATGTATTGTATCACACTGATTTGCAGATACTGAATTACCCTTACAGCCCAGGAATAAATCCCACTTGGTCGTGATGAATAATCCTATTAATATACTGTTGGATCCTATTGGCTAGTATTTTGGTGAGAATTTTTGCATCCATTTTCATCAGGAATATTGGTCTATAATTCTCCTTTTTGGTGGGGTCTTTGTCTGATTTTGGGATCAAGGTAATGCTGGCCTCATAGAAAGAGTTTGGAAGTTTTCCTTCTATTTCTGTTTTTTGAAACAGCTTCAGAAGAACAGGTATTAATTCTTCCTTAAATGTTTGGTAGAATTCCCCTGGGAAGCCATCTGGCCCTGGACTCTTGTTTGTTGGGAGATTTTTGATGACTTCTTCAATTTCTTTGCCAGTTATGTGTCTGTACAGGTTTTCTATTTTTCTCTGTTTCAGTTTTGGTGGCTTATACATCTCCAGGAATGCATCCATTTCTTCCACATTGCCAAATTTGTTGGCACAAGGTTGCTCATAATATAATTTTAAAATTGTAATTCTTTGGTGTTGGTTGTGATCTCTCCTCTTTCATTCATGATTTTACTTATTTGGGTCCTTTCTCTTCTTTTTGATAAGTCTGGCCAGGGGTTTATTTATGTTTTTTAAGTCTTTCAAAGAACCAGCTCCTACTTTTATTGATCTATTCTATGGTTCTTTTGGTTTCTGTTTCATTGATTTCTGTTCTGATCTTTATTAATTCTCTTTTTCTGCTGGATTTAGGTTTTGCTCCTCTTGCTCCAGCTCCTTTAGGTGTAGGGTTAGGTTGTATATTTGAGACCTTCCCTATTTCTTGAGAAAGGCTTATATCACAATATACTTCATACTTAGGACTGCCTTTGCTGCATCCCAAGGGTTTTGAATAGTTGTGTTTTCATTTTCATTTGTTTCCATGAATTTTTTAAATTCTTCTGTAATTCCCTCATTGACTCATTCATTCTTTAGTAGGATGCTCTTTAACCTCCATGTATTTGAGTCTTTCCGACTTTCCTCTTGTGATTGAGTTCTAGTTTCAAAGCATTGTGTTCTGAAAATATGTAGGGAATGAATGATCCCACTCTTAGGATACCAGTTGAGACCTGATTTATGACCCAGGATGTGATCTATACTGGAGAATGTTCCATGTGCACTCGAGAAGAATGTGTTTTCTCTTTTTTAGGATGGAATGTTCTGAGTATATCTGTAAAGTCTATGTAGTGTAGTGTGTCATTCAAAGCCCTTGTTTTCTTGGGGCTTGATCTTATGCTTAAGTGATGCGGCCTTTGCAGTGAGGGGGGTGTTAAAGTCCCTTACTATTTTTGTATCATTATTGATGTGTTTCTTGGATTTTGTTATTAATTGGCTGCTCCTATGTTAGGGGCATACATATTTACAACTGTTATATCTTCTTGTGGGATAGACCCTTTAATTATGATATAGTATCCTTCCTCATCTCTTACTATAGTCTTTGGTTTAAAAACTAATTTGTCTGACCCTATATTTTATTTTCTCTTCTACTTCCTTCATAGACTTTTCTTATCATTTTTCCTTTGCTTTGGTTGCTTATCAATCCTTAATCAAATTCTGTATGTTTCTAGATCTCTTGATTTTTAAATAAAATAGTTTTACTACTGTTTTTGAGTTATTAAAAATGTTTTTGTTCAATATTTCATTAAAAAAACTAATTTGTCTGATATAGGGATTGCCTCCCTGGTTTGTTTTTTTTTTTGATGTCCATTAGCATGATAACTAGTCTTTAAATCTGGAGGTGTTTTTGGGTCTAAAATGAGTCTCTTGCAGACAGCATATTGATGGGGCTTGCTTTTTTATCCAGTCTGATAGACTGTGTTTTTTGATTGGGAGTACTTAGCCCATTTACATTCAGGGTAATTCTTGAAAGATATGAATTTAGTGCTGTTGTATTACCTGTAAGGTGACTATTACTATATATTGTCTCTTTTCCTTGCTGGTCTGTTACTTTGGGGCTCTCTCTTTGCGTAGATGACCCCTTTCAATATTTCTTGTGGGGCTAGTTTGGTGATCACAAATTCTTTTAGTTTCTGTTTGTTCTGGAAGCTTTTTACCACTCTTTCTATTTTGAATGACAACCTAACTGAATAAAGTACTCTTGGCTGCATATTTAACATTTAACAGCCTGAATATATCATGCCTGTTCTTTCTGGCCTGCCAGGTCTCTGTGGTTAGGTCTGCTGGCAATCTAATGTTTCTATCTTTATGGGTTACAGACCTCTTAGTCCTAAGCTTCTTTCAGGATTTTCTTTTTGTCTCTGATATTTTCAAGTTTCACTATTATATGTTGGGGTGTTGACCTATTTTTATTGGTTTGGTGGGGGGTTCTCTATGCCTTCTGGACTTGATTGCCCGTTTCATTCCCCACATTAGGGAAGTTCTCTGCTATAATTTGCTCCAATATAGTTTCTGTCACCTCTCTTTCCTCTTCTTCTGGGATCCCAGTTATTCTAATATTATTTTGCTTTATAGAGACTCTTATCTCTTGAATTCTCCCCTTGTGATCCAATAATTGTTTTTTTTTCTCAGCTTCTTTTTCTGTATCATTTTGTCTTCTATATCACTAATTCTCTCTTCTACCTCATTTATCCTAGCAGTTAGAGCCTCTATTTCTGATTACATCTCATTAACAGCCTTTTGATTTTGACTTGATTAGATTTTAGTTCTTTTATTTCTCCAGAAAGGGATTGTTTAGTGTCTTCTATGCACTTTTCAAGCCCAGCTAGAATCTTTATAATCATGATTCTGACTTCTAGTTCTGACATCTTGCTTATATCCATACTGATTAGGTCCCTGGTAGTCAGTGATGCGTCTTGTCTTTTTTGAGGTGAGTTCTTCTGTCATGTCAGTCTGTCCAGAGAAGAATAGGTGTAAGAGAGAACAAAATACTAAAATGGTAACAACAACCCCAGAGGAATATACACTAAATAAATCAGAAGAGATGCAAAACTGAAAAAAAATTAGAAAAAAAAAGAGAATATAACCAGACAGGTGAACAGAATAGAGCAATACACTGGATCCTGTTTGTATTTCTGTACATTTGTTGGAACTAGATCCCAAAATTTTGAAAAAAAGAAAAACTTACAGATGTAGAAAAATAAAATTAAATAAACGAAAGGATAGAATGTAATTGTAAAAAATGAAAGTTAAAAGACAATAAAGAGAGGGAAAAAAGAATATAAACAGAGAGGCAATGGAACAGAGCAACACACTACATCCAGATTATATTTCGGTTGGTTTGTTAGAAGGAACTGTATCTCAAAATTGTAAAGAAAGAAAAATGTACACACTATATAAAATTAAATACATTGAAAGGATAGAATGTAACTGTAAAGATGAAAAGCAAAAAAGATTTTAACAAAACAAAAAAGAGAAGGTGAAGAAAAAAAAGAGGATATGATCAGAAAGATGAAGGGAACAGAGCCATACTCTAGATTCTGGGTGTATTTTGGTCTGTTACTGGAAATTTTAAAGAAAGAGAAACTTACATATATATATGTATGAGTATATGTGTGTGTGTATGTGTGTGTGTATATATATGTATGTATATATATACACACATACATATCTATGTACAAAAATAAAAATAAATACAATGAAAGGATAGAATGTGTAACTGAAAAATGAAAATTAAAGATTTAAAAACAAGAGATGATAAAATAGGAAATTGATTGAGAAGGGAAAGAGGAAAAAAAAAATCAAAAGACTAAAGAATCATGGAAAAAAAGCCATGAGTTCTATGTGCTCTGTTTCCCTAACTCTGGAGTTTTGCAATTCTGACTGATTGGTAAATTTGGTCTTGGCTAGATGTTTTTGCTGATCTTCTGGGGGAAGGGCCTGTTGCAGTGATTCTCAAATGTCTTTGCCTGAGGCAGAATTGCACTACTTTTGCCAGGGGACCAGGTAAGTAATCTGCTTGGTTTGCTCTCTGTGGCTTTAGAGAATGAGAATGAAAATGTTGAACTCCCAGTCTCTGACCTGGAGGAGCCCAGCATTCAGGGCCCCATTTCTCAGTGCGCCTCAGAGAAAAGCAGTCAATCATTCCTGTCTCCCTGGTCTCCTGCTGCACTCAGTCTATGACTGAGCATTTTTATCTCAGGCACATGACCCCATTTTGAGTCTCCAAACCCTGCAGACTCCTGTGGGTGCACCCCCAGTCTTTCTGTGACCTCGAGGATCCTGCAACCACAGTGTCCCAGCTGGATTCTAGCCTGCTTTGCCACCTGAGCACATTTCAGGCAGGGACGTTGCTCATGGGAGCAGACTTCTGAAAGTTCTGATTTTGTGCTCTGCTGCTCTATTACTTGCTGGGAGCTGGCTGACGGAGGCCCCTCCCCCCTGCTGCTTAGCTTCCCATATGTCACCTCAGATTCACTTCTCTGCACCTCCTACCTTGCAGGAAGTGGTCGCTTTTCTATTTGTAGAGTTAGAACAATTCTTTTCTTAGATTTCCAGTTGATCTCATAGGTGTTCAGAATGATTTGATAGCTGTCTAGCTGAATTCCTGGACCAGGTGAAACTTAGGTCTCCTACTCCTCCACCATCTTGGACTATCTCCTACTTTTAGACCTTTCACTGGACCTGGCTTGGAATTTATTCTGGCCTTTGGTATAAGGAACTAATTCAGTTTTATCTTCTAACTTTCCAGTGTATCAACACCATTTTCCCTGAAAGCCCATCTTTTCCCCATTGATTTGAGGGCACTGCCTTACAGTAAGCTAAATTTTCACATTCCTGGATTTTCTCTTGTGTTTAGTCATGGATAGTACCACAGTGCTGTGATCATAAAGTCTTTATAATGTATTTTCATATTTGGTAGGGCTGGTGTGTGTGTGAGATTTATTTATTTTAGCATTTAGATTTTATTTGTTTTAGGTCCTCTCCTTCTGCAGACACACATTTATCTTCACATTGTGGCAGATGGTTAATGTTCCTTCTGTTTATTCTCCTTTCTCTTGCAAGTTTCCCTGTGTTTTTTCTTTCTATGCCTTGGTGCCCTATTCTGGAAGAGTTTCTGGTTGCTGTTTCATTCTTTGGATGTGTCTGCTCACTGACTAAGCTCTTTTATAGAGTATTTTTTAATATCAATATGTCAATTTTTACTAAGACTGGTGCTTTTACATAATCTTTTTATTTAATGGATGCTATTCTCATATTTTTTAAGTATATCAAATATTCTCATGGTAAAAAAATCTTGTGCCTGTTAGCTCTATGAACTCTATTTGCTTTGAATTAGCTCTCCCATTTGCTAAGTTGGTCTATCTTTCATGGTCTTGATGTTTGGCAGTCTATTACCATATTCTTTTTTTTTTTTTTAAGAATTTATTTATTTATTTGAGAGAGAGCGAGCGAGCATGAATGGGGAATCAGGCAGAAGGAAAGGGAGAAGCTGATTCCCCTCTGAGCAGGGAGCCCCACATGAGCTTTTATCCCAGGACCCTGAGATCATGACCTGAGTCAAAGACAGATGGTTAACTGACTGAGCCACCCAGTTGTTCCTGTTACCATGTCCTTATGCTGAGTTGTGCATTCCTTAGTGTCTGTCTGCTATCTGCACAGTGCTTCTGTTAGAGTGAGTGGGACCAGCACTCCCACTTGTCCTGAGAAGGAGATGTTGAGGGCTGATCTCATGGACATGGTGAGTCCTGTTCCTTGTCCACCAGCCATCTCCTGGGATGCTACCTTTTCTTTCTCTTCTGAGCATCCATAGTCACTGCTCTTCACTAGAGGCAAACACCTTCATGTGGAGGGTTGGCCCACTGAGGGTGGTGTGGGCACCTGCAGGGTTCGTCTGTGTTCATGGTACAGTGTCCCTAACCATCACCAGTGACTCAGGCCCCCTCTGGCTCTGGCTTTCCACTAGGAGTGTGAAACATCTGTCTGCTGTCCTTTTCCTTTTTTGCACCTGAATTGTTTTTTATCCTGGCTAGTGGCATCTATCTGTAGTTTGTAGCTCTTATTTCCCCCCTCTCTCTTTTTTGTCTTTCAGGCATTCCTTACATTTTGTGGTTAACTAGAGTTTCCTTCCTTGTTTTGAACATATGTGTGTGTGTGTAATTAAAGACTTTGCCAGTATTTTTGTGGATTTGTTGCAGGAGGAGAAGAGGGTAGTCTTGATTTAGTTTATCACCTTGAAACTGAAGCTTCATTACTTTTGCTCTTTTCTTGCCTTTATGGAATTTTGAAATGAATTTTTGTTGATTGAAAACAGAAGAGTAGAAAATGATATCCACCATCCAGAGCCATATTTGTGTTAAAGAGTAGGTTATTACAACTTACGGTATATATTCATTGATTGATTGATTGTTTATTTTCTTATTTATTTATTTATTTATTATTAAAAAGTATAGCAGTGAGTTAATTTTTTTTTAAAATTGGGAAATAGAATAAAGCATAAAATACAGATCTCTCAAGATACTCAAATTATGGGGCACCTGTGTGGCTCATTGGGTTAAAGCCTCTGCCTTTGGCTCAGGTCATGATCCCGGGGTCCTGGGATTGAGCCCCGTATCAGGCTCTCTGTTCAGCAAGGAGCCTGCTTCCTCCTCTCTCTCTGCCTGCCTCTTTGCCTACTTGTGATCTCTGTCCATCAAATAAATAAATAAAATCTTAAAAAAAAAAGATTCTCCAATTATTTATATTCTGGGTGTAACTTAAAAATGTGTTCATTATGTAGAAAAGTATGGACAAGTACATAGCAAACACTGATGTACTCTATTATCCACTGCTCTGCCCCATCATGCCTATATCTAACTTATTTTCTTTAGATTACAAAAATAATGGAATAGTACATATGCAGGTAAGATCTTCAACAGGCCCTTCCCTCACCCGTTCTTTTCTTCCTCCCCTGAGGTAACCACTGATAGGGATTTTGGGGTTGTGTTTACCATGTTTTTATACTATCATTACATAGGATTGTATCAGCAGACAGTGTCTAGTATAATATTTTCCACATTTTGAAAAGTTTATATAAATGACATGGTAGTGTGCATATTTTTATGTGATTTGCTTTTTATTTTTATTTTTTACTTTTATTTATTTATTTTTAAAATGGAGCCCATTGCAGGGCTTGAACTCTTAAGTGTGAGATCAAGACCTGAGCTGAGTTCAAGAGTTGGATGCTTAATCAACTGAACCACCCAGGTTGTGCCTGATGATTTGCTTTTTAAAGTCAATCTCACACTTTTAAGATTTATCCTCGTTAATATTCATAGCTCGAATTTATTCATATTCCATTCTGTTCTATGATTATACCACAGTTTATTTATATGTTCTTTTTCTGAGGGTCATATGAGTTGTCAGGGTTTCTTTATTATCAAGAGTCCCGAGAACATTCTTTAAAAGTTTCTTTGTGTGTAAGTATTAGAGTCTTTCTAGGGTATAGACTTGGACATGTAACTGCTGGATTACAGGATATACACATCTTTAACTTAATTAGGTTTTGCCAAATTGCTCTCCAAAGTGGTGGTGCCAATTTGCACTTCCTCTCGAAGTGTCTAAGAGGTCCCATTTCCCCTGGAGCTTGTCAACACTGGGTGTTATTGGACTGGTTAATTACTGCCACTTTGAGGAGGATGAAACCATATTGCAGTGTAAACTTAAATAGCATTTCCTGATTACTAACAGAATGGAGAAAACTTTCCTTTTTTTATCAGCCTGCAGGTTTCACTGCTGTAATTTATTTGTTCCTACCTTTGCCCCCGCCTTTTTTTTTACTGGATTGTCTTTTTACTACTAACAGTTTCTTTCTTTCTTTTTTTAAAAGATTTTATTTATTTATTTGACAGACAGAGATCACAAGTAGGCAGAGAGGCAGGCAGAGAGAGAGGAGGAAGCAGGCTCCCTGCTGAGCAGAGAGCCCGATGCAGGGCTCAATCTGAGGACCCCGGGATCATGACCCGAGCCGAAGGCAGAGGTTCAACCCACTGAGCCACCCAGGCGCCCCCTACTACTAACAATTTCTTGATCTATCTTTTATTTTTTAAAGATTTATTTATTTGAGAGGGAGCATGAAAATGGAGGGAGCAGAGAGCAAGCAAGAGAGACAGAATCTCAAGCAGACTCTGTACTGAGCACATCACCCAATGGGGGAGTAGGGCTTGATCTGTTGACCCTGAGATCATGAACTGAGCTGAACTCAAAAGCAGGGTGCTCAACCGACTGAGCGACCAGGTGCCCCAGATACTAATACTTTATTATATGATTATAAACATCTTGCCTCTGATTAGGGCTTGTCTTTTCATTTTGCTTATGATATCTTTGGAGTATAGACATTTAAAAAAATCTCTTTTTTTAAAATCGGTAGTGTATGGGTTATGGTTATAGTCATGGTTAACAATACTGTAAGTATAAATAAAATGATTGCCTCTACTCTTGTCCCCATCTGTCCAGCTCTTCAGCACTGTTATTCATTCCTTATACAAAATTCCTTCCTGAATTTCTTTGTGCACATGCAAGTGAGTACAAATATATATCCTCCATGTATAAAATGTAGTCAGATTTATTTATCTTTCTCTTTATGGTTTGTGTTTTTTCTCTGTTTAAGCAATCTTTTCCCTGAGAGTTTTGAAGATATTTTGTGTTTTCTTCTAAAGATTTTATAGTTTGGCTCTAACTTTATCTTATTTTAATAGGGATAGTTAATTGTCTTAAGACCACTGATTGAATCACATATAATTTCTCCTCGATTTGTTAACAATGCTGCCTATTTTGGCAAAGTAGCTGACTCCCATGTACATGTGGGTTAGTTACTGGGCTTTCTACTCGGTTCCCCTGGTATATTTATTCATCCCCAAAGCATATGACTGTGTAATTACTACAGCTTTATAAGAAATCTTATTTTAAGATCAACCCTGCCATTCCTTACTTTCCAGATTGTCTTGGCTATGCTTGGACTCACTGGAATTGGATTAGATTTGATTAGAATTACATGAAACTTAGGGGTACATGGGTGGTTCTGTTGGTTAAGTGTCCTGCTTTTGATTTTGGCTAAGGTCATGATCTCTCATCCTGGGGTGGCGTCCCATGCGCTCAGCATGGAGTCTGCTTGTCCCTCTCTCTCTGCTCCCTTCCCAGCTCACACTACCTCTCTCTCAAATCAATCAATCAATGAATCAAAAGAAAAGAATTACATGAAAATTCAGGGTAAATGTGGGGGAAATTTTTATTTTTAGACTATTTGGCCTTCCTAGTCATGAACATAGTTTGTAGTATCATTTATATAAGTCTTCTAAGTGTCTTTTATAAGCAAATTTTTTTTCTATAAAACAGTGTACATTTTGGTTAGGTTTATTCTTTGGTACCTTGTATTTTTTGTGTGCTGTTATAAATGATGCATTCTTGAAAAATTGTATTTTCTAGTTGTTTGTTGCTCTTGAAGATCACAAGTGATTTTTCCATATTGGTTGGTAAATTTGCCAAACTCTTGTGTTTTATAAACTTGCGACTTTTCTGCATGTTGACATCTACTGTAAGTAATGATATTTTTGTTTTTCCCTTTTCAATCTTATGCCTGTTCATGGCCTATTCATCCACATTCCCATCCATAGTTATCCATCAATCAGTCAGACTACTATACTTGCTAGAGTCTCCAGAAAGGTAGTGAAGACCTTGAATGTCCTTGATTTGTTGCTGACAAATCAAGCATCCTTGATTTGTTGCTGAGAGTGTTTAACATTTCACTTTGAGTATGATGTAGATTTTATTTACCTCTATTAGTTAAGATGGTATTAACTGCCATAACAGGTTTCAGAATATCAGCCTCTGTAGCAAAAAGTAAGGTGATTTATTGCTCCCTTAAATTTCTGATCAATTCTGATAGGTGGTCACTTCTCTAAAAGATCAGATGTGGGGGGTGCCTGGGTGGCTCAGTGGGTTAAGCGGCTGCCTTCGGCTCAGGTCATGATCTCAGGGTCCTGGGATCGAGTCCCACATCGGGCTCTCTGCTCAGCAGGGAGCCTGCTTCCCTCTCTCTCTCTCTCTCTGCCTGCCTCTCTGTCTACTTGTGATCTTAATCTCTGTCAAATAAATAAATAAAATCTTAAAAAAAAATCACATGTGGGACCCAGGTTCTTTCCAACAGGGACTCAACAAGGGCACTGGAAATGGAAGCAACACAGTCAGTCATACCTCACTTAGGCTTGCGTCCCAATGGCAGCAACTCTAACATTTGGCCACACATAACTGCACACACATAACAACTCTAACATTTGGCCACACATAACTGCAGAGGCAGGACTCTGTGTACCTATGTGCCTGGAAGGAAGAAGGACTGAGTTTTGTGACCAGCAAGGCAGTTTCTGCCACAGTCAGCCCCTAAAATTGTTGAGTAGCTATTTCAGCCCTTCTCAGGGGCACATAATCTAGTACCCTCTCTTCAGGGAACACATCCCAGGTCACACCTGGTCCCTACCTGCAGATTGAATCCAGCAGATCTCCAGGTGATGTGCAGGCTCTCCTTGAGATCCTGATGTCATCTGGAGCTCTATGAACTCAAAAGACATGTCCCAGCCTCTCTGCCCCCAGTAAGTGACGGGAAGTGAAGCAAGAGCAGGATGAAGCCCAGTTAGAATTTCTGTTCAGAAAAGGGGAGGGAAAGCAGATAGCCCGCTGTCCCTGGTCCCCTGCAGTGATTAAATGTTGCGTGGTAGCGCTGGGATGTTCCTCTGCCCACTCTGTTTCAAGTGCTGGAGAGAGCACTCAGAAGGCATTACTGGAGATCATTCTCAAACCTGATTTTCCCCAAGGGAGCCACCTTCTGTTCCTAAATGGCTAGGTGTTTTTGTTTTTGTTTTATGAATGGGTATTGAATTTTATCAAGTGCTTCTTCTGTATCTGCTGAGGTGATCAAAGATTTTTAAAAAATGTGTTAATGTAGTGAATTACAGGAATAAGAATTTATCTGTGCTTGTGTGCTGGGATATGCTCTTCTTGGTCCTGAGGTAGCATCTTCTAAAGTCTGATTTGCTAGCATTTTATTTAGAATTTTTGTCTGTTGTTCATAAGTGAGATTGACCCATAATTTCCTTCTTTTTACTGTTCTCATCTGGCATTTGCTTTAAGAGTTTACTAGAGTCATAAAGTGAATGGAGGAGCTTACCCTTCTGTTTTCTGAAATATTTTGTATAAGACGGAATTGCCTCTTTAAACTGTCTGGGCCCCTTGGTTTTGGTTTAGTTTCTGTGAGCAGATTAACTATTGATTTGCTTTCTTTTATAGGTTTATTTGGGGTTTCCATTTCTTTTTTGAGTTTGTTTTGGCAAACCATTTTTCTAAGGAATGGTCCAATGCATTTCAGTCTTCATACAGACTTCTTAAAGTTGTTCGTAGTAATCCATTATGTTTAAGAAAAAAAATCTATGCTAGATCTGCATTAACTCATCTCTTTTTCATTCCTTGTATTGTTTATACTCTTTCCTGATCAGTGTTGCTGTGGTGATGCTATTTTACTGGTTTTTGCAAGAAACTAGCTTTTGGTTTTATTAGTCACTTTTATCATTTGTTTTCTGTTAAAAAAAATCTCTGCTCTTTTTTTGCCTATTTTCTTCATTTACTGTTCTTTTTGTGATTTTTTTGAGTCGAATGCTCAGATATATGACATTAATCCTTTTGTTCTCTCTCTCCTTTTCCTCAAAAGAGAGTCAGGGGATGGGCAGAGGGAAAGGGAGATAGAGAATCTCAAGCAGACTCCCTTTTGAGTGTGGAGGCTGACAAGGGGCTTGACCCCACATCCCTGAGATCATCACCTGTGCTGAAATCAAACCAAGAGTCAGATGCTTAACTGACTGAGCCACCAAGTGTCCCTAGCCTTTTGTTCTTTTCTAATACAGACTTTTTTTTTGAACATATGTGTCTCTATCTATCTGTTGCTATATGTGCATCACACAAGTTCTGATATATACATGTCTTTATTATATCCAAGTAGTGTATGTACGTATAACTCTAATAACTCAATTTAAAAATATTTTCTAATTTCCATTGTGACTTCTTCATTGATGCATGAATTATTTGAAAATTTACATGTAAGTCTCCAAATACGTAGAAGTTCTTAGGTCTTTTTTGTTTGTTTGTTTGTTTGTTTGTTTTTTTGTTACTGATGTCTATTTTATTGCATTGTGGTCAGAGAACTTGTTTTGTGATTTTGATCCTGTGGTATTGAAAACTTTTCTGTGGCATTGTATGTAGTACATGGTTAGTTTTTAGTATAGTTTGCTGTAAGCTTGAAAAGATTGTATTCTTCTCCAGCTGCTGGGTTCTGTATATATGAATCAAGCTTATATATGGTGTGGCTTCTGTCTTCTATATTTTTATCAATTTGTATTTGTTGAAGAGAGTTACTGAGAGAGCTATGTTAAAATTTCCTGAAATGATGGTATATTTGTCAGTGCCTCCGTATAACAGGCTCGTGTTTGCTTTATGTGTTTTGAAGCTATGTTTTTAAAAGTTGTTTTATTTGCCTGGTGAATGGTCACTCTTACCAGGCAGTAATTCTCTTTATCCTTATTTTATGCCTTAAAGTCTCTTGTCAGGAATGAATAGAACCAGAAGATTTGACAGACAGAAACCACAAGTAGGCAGAGAGGCAGGCAGAGAGAGAGGGGGAAGCGGGCTCCTTGCTGAGCAGAGAGCCCGATGTGGGGCTTGATCCTAGGACCCTGAGATCATAACCTGAGCCGAAGGCAGAGAATTAACCCACTGAGCCACCCAGGCACCCCCTCAGGAGAGTTTTTTTTTTAAAAACGTGTACTTGACTTATATTCTATCCCATCATTTCACCTTTTTTAATGTATGTCTTTTTTATTGAGATGGAATTCACAGAGCACATAATCCATCTTTTTATTTTACTTATTATTTAAAGATTTTTAAAAATTCATTAATTTGTCAGCGAGAGAGAGCACAGCCAGGAGAAGCTGCAGGCAGAGGGAGAAACAAGCTCTCTGCTGAGCAAGGAGCCTGACACGGGACATGACCCCAGGACCCTGGGATCATGACCTGAGTCGAGGGCAGATGCTTAACCCACTGAGCCACCCAGGTGTCCCCAAATCCTTCTTTTTAGAATGTACAGTTAAGTGGCTTCTAGTACATTCACACATTTGTGCAGTGATCACCACTATGTATTTCCAGAACATTTTCACCTTCTCCAAAAGAAACATTATCCATTGGCTGTCATTCCTCATTTACCTCTCCCTTTTCCTCTGGCAACCTCACATCTACTTTCTATCTTACGGATTTGCTTTTTCTGGGCATTTCCTATAAATGGAGTCACTCAGTATGTGGCCTTTTGGGTCTGGCTTCTTTGACTTAGCATCATGTTTCCAAGGTTCATCCAGTTTGTAGCATGAATCCATACTTTGTTCCTTTTGCTGATTGGGTAACATTCTGTTGTGTGGATGTACTACTATATAGTGTTTACCCCTTCCTTAGCTGAGGGACATTGGGTTTTCTGATCCATTATTTTAATTTTTGTGTATGCTTGTGTCTTCCAAGTTTCTCTTACAAACAGCATAATACAAAATTATATCTCTAAAATGTAATCTAATCATGGTTAAGTGGCAAGGTACTTCCATTGTGATTTCTGAAAGAAATCCATGGGGACTTACATTTAGCATCTTACTTTGTCATTTCTATTTACCATGCTCTTTCTTTGCTATTATGTGTCCTCATTTTTTCCTTCTATCTATCTATCTATCTATCTATTTGGGGGTGAGGGTAGGGGCAGAGGGCAAGAGAGAGAGAATCCCTAGAAGGCTCTACACCTAGCATGGAGACTGATGCAGGGCTTGATCCCATGACCCTGAGATCATGCATGACCTGAGCCAAAACTGAGAATTGGATGTTCAACTGACAGAGCCACCCAGGTACCCCAAGTGTGATATTAATTCCTTTTCATTCCATTTGTTGGTTTGGAAATCTTAAATCAATTTCAAAGCAAAAAGAACAATACAAGGGCTTTCGGATATTTAACTTTGATGACTCCCCTCCCAGCCTATGTGTAATTGTTGTCCAGCATTTTAACTTCACTTTACTTTTCTGTCACTCACTTGGATAATTTTTATTTTTTAAAAACAAACAAAATTCTTCATGAAAAACTGAATCCAGAAGTGCTCTTGGGGAAAAGTGAGTTGCTACAGAATTTAGGCACTGAATTAAAATCTAAACTTACTCGAAGTCTGGGCAAATACAGAAATTATGATGTTTTAGACTTTAAAAAAATTTCTCCTGTTGCTAATTCTTACTGGTTGAGTTATTTAGAGGTATAGCCTTATTAGTTTCTCAAATTCCTTCCATTCTCAGCATAATTTCAGGTTTCTGGAAGGACACACTTGAGTAGTGTTTCCGGTGACAATTCTAGGCTAACCTTTGCTGGCCATCATTCCCTTATTTTCTGTAATTTCCTATTGCTGTTCTATCTGTCCTTATG
The DNA here is from genome assembly GCF_020171115.1 of Neogale vison. Lineage (NCBI taxonomy): Eukaryota > Metazoa > Chordata > Mammalia > Carnivora > Mustelidae > Neogale > Neogale vison. The sequence goes on along the minus strand of NC_058091.1, from coordinate 245,358,797 downwards.
GTTGCTATGCTTTCATAAGTGGACTATGTTCTTTTGTGGGTTGCTTTGAAGATTTCCTTGGAGATCTGCTATCTTCCTACAACTATGGATTTACTCTTTGAAATTAAAAAAAAAAAGATTTAAGTTATTTATTTACTTAAATTCCAGTATAGTTAACCCACCGTGTTAGGTAAGTTTCGGGGGTGTAAAACAGTGATGCTCTGGATGGGGGGATGGCAGCAGTAGGTGGAGGGGATGAAGCATACACTTGGCTTCATGAGTGCCAAGTGTGGATTTACCTTTACTTTTCCTGCTCAGCCCTCATTTCCTGAGGCTTGTCCGCTCATGGATTTCATCCCTTCTCCGGCAGGATGACTGCATATGGCCTTTGTCCACGCTCCCAGGTCTTAACTTGCACTGCCTCTTAGATGTGTGTTGCTATTTTCATCCAGTCTATTCTATTTTTAATTCCTGTCTCATACTTTCCACCTTTTTATCTCTTCGTGTATGTTGGGAGCACTTGCGCTGCCCTTCCTCTCAGTGCTAACGTGCTGTGGAAGGCATTTATTGAACTTGGCATTTCTCTGTTTCTCATTTATAGAGTTCCCTTTGGCTCTTTTTCATCTTGGCCTTTTTTTTTTTTTTTTTTGTAGCCTTTTTTTTTTTTATCCCTTTTGCGATTTTTCAATTCTTTCTTTTGATTTTAAATACTTTATACATGTTTTGTCTCAAACTATTTTAGTATCTGAAGTTCTTGGGGGGTTTATCCTGCTGTTTCTGAGGTCTGTTGAACCTTGCTCATGGTGGGCTTTTCCTCGTGCCTAGTTTGTTTTAAGCTTGTATTAAACATAGGTTTATCTTTGAGAATCCTGCATGGCCTGGATGGAAGGCTTGTCCCTCGAGAGTGGTTTTGCACTTGCTTCTGCTAGTGTGCCCTGGGGACCCTGGCCCAGCACCCATCGTTAAGCATCCTTCTCACTTTGGAGATTCCTGAACCACAAGGGTAATAGAAATCCACATGTTCAGTAAGGTCACAGTTATGAATCTTCCCGGGAGATTGATTCTCCCATCCAGACACAGAGGCAGACGTTTTTCCTGGTTTCTCTGAACCAGTGGGTGAATTTTTCTCTAGAACCCTCTTTCCTTAAGAGGGCTTTCCTCGGAATATTCCTATTCATTCTGGTCTCAGTTTATAGTTCCTCACCTCGCTTGACTGTAAAGTTTTCTTTCTGTTTCTATTTACATATCAAAATTCCAGCTCTAGTTGGCTTGTAATTTATCTTCTGATTTATCTTTCTCTTTTTGGTAGATTTTGATACCTTTAACTCTGCATTTCTGAGCATTCGTTGTATTTTCTCCCACCTTATAGGTGGGGATAGATTCTTTCTTTTTGGTAGTATGACTCCTTAGATTGCTGGTAACAGAAGTCTTTTCATAAATATTTTATTGGGGCACCTGGGTGGCTCAGTTGGTTGAGTGACTGCCTTCAGCTCAGGTCATGATCCCGGAGTCCTGGGATCGAGCCCCACATCAGGCTGCCTCTGGTCTTCAGGGAGCCTGCTTCTCCCTCTCCCTTTGCCTGCCATTCCCCCTGCTTGTGGGCATGTGCTCTCTGTCAAAAAAATAAATAAAATCTTTAAAATATATTTTATTTTATTTTAAAGATTTATTCTTTTAGAAAGCATGAGCATGCAGGTGCCTGGGGTGGGGAAGGGGCTGAGGAAGAAGGAGAGAGAATCTCAAGGAGATTATCCACTGAGCATGGAGTCTGACTAGGGGCTGGATCACACAACCCTGAAATCATGACCAGAGCTGAAATCAAGAGTCAGATGCTTAACCAACTAAGCTACAGGTACCCCTTGATACATACTTTAATGTAGGAGACAACATAATACAGAATAGTACATATAACAAATGCACAATTATTAATCCAAAATCACGATCATTACCAGGTCAAGGAATAGAACATTGACTTTGTGCTTTTTTCAGTAGCATTCTCTACCCTTCTCTCATGATTCTGACTTTTGTGACAATCTTTTTTTATTTGCCTGTCTTCATAGTTTTGTTACTTACCTGTGTCTCTGATAAAGTACAATTCAGTTTAGCTTTGACTGTTTTTGGATTTTACTCTTGTTTGATGTTGTATTTCCAAGACATAGAATATTGTGTGTATAGTTATATTTTGTTCACTTTCACTGCTATATTCTGTTACTTGAATATATCATGATGTGTTTATCATTCTGCTACTCAAAGACATTAGAGTTGTTTTTGGTATTTGCTATTACAGCAATGCTGCATGACTTTGGAAGAACTTGTGTCCTGATGCATGTGGGTGTGTTTTTTGTTTCTGTTTTTTAATTTTTATTTACTTTTGCAAGAGAGAGAAAGAGGCACCCCAGATTATTTTTTATTTTCTTTAAAGGTTTTATTATTTATTTGCAAGAGAGAGAGTATGTGTGTGTGAGAGAGAGAGCACGAGTAGGGGGAGCAGCATATGGAGAAGGAGAAGCAGACTCCCTGCTGAGTAGGGAGCTGGGTATGGGGCTCCATCCCAGGATGTTGGGATTCCGACCTGAGCTGAAGGCAGGTGCTTAATTGACTGAGCCACCCAGGCACTGGTGGGTGTGAGTTTTTACGGCGCATCTACCTAGGAATAGAATTGCTGGGGCACAGGTAGTATACATCTTCAATTTTTTAAAAATAATGCCTGTTGTCCAAAGTGAACGTACCAGTTTACACTCTACCAGCCACAGACAAGCAATCCTGTTGCTCCACTTGGACACCATACTTTCTTTTTATTAGTCACTTTAATTTTTGCCAGATTGGAATTTATTGGTATCTGAAAAACATTTACATTACTCGATTTTACTTCATTGACTTGATTACTGATGTGAATGAACATCTTTTTATGTGTTGGTTGGCTATCTGGGTTTGCTTTTTGTTACTATTTTTGGAAATGCAAGAATATATGTATTCTCCTATAACTTTTTAAAAATTATGTTCATTTAGCCTGATCATTAGTTTGCAGTAGTGTTCAATGATTCATTAGTTGCACATAACGCCCAGTGCTCATCACAATACATTTTTTTCTTTTCTTTTCTTTTTTAAAAAAGATTTTATTTATTTTATTTGACCAAGAGAGACAGTGAGAGCAGGAACACCAGCAGGGGGAGTGGTAGAGGGGGAAGCAGGCTTCCTACCAAGCAGGGAGCCTGATGCAGGGCTCAGTTGCAGGACCCCGGGATCATGACCTGAGCCAAAGGCAGACACTTAACAACTGAGCCACCCAGGCCACCCAGGCCCATCACACGTGCCCTTTTAAAAAAAAGTTTTTTTATCTTTGGGTGCATGCATGGCTCAGTCAGTTAACTGTCTGGCTCTTGATTTCAGCTCAGGTCATGATCTCTGTGTTGTGGGTTCCGGCTCCACACCCAGCCTGGTGCCTGCTTGAAATTCTCTCTCTCTCCCACTACCCAGCCCCCTGCTTGTGAGCTGGCTTTCTCTGTCTCTCTCAAACAAAAAACTTCTTTTTACCTTAATCACCAGGGCTCATCATGACAAATGGACTTCTTAATCCTAATACCTGCTTCAACCATCCCCCACCTCTCCTCTGGTAACCATCAGTTTGTTCTCTATAGTTAAGAGTTTTCCATATAAAGAATCATGTCATCTGCGAAGAGAGAGAGTTTGACTTCTTCATTGCCAATTTGGATACCTTTTATTTCTCCTTGTTGTCTGATTGCTGTTGCTATGACTTCTAATACTATGTTGAACAAGAGTGGTGAGAGTGGGCATCCTTGTCATGTTCCTGATCTCAGCGGGAAGGCTGCAAGCTTTTTCCCATTGAGGATGATATTTGCTGTGGGTCTTTCATAGATAGATTTTATGAAGTTCAGGAATGTTCCCTCTATCCCTGTACTTTGAAGTGTTTTAATCAGGAACAGATGCTGGATTTTGTCAAATGCTTTTTCTGCATCAATTGAGAGGACCATATGGTTCTTCTCTCTTCTCTTATTGATTTGTTCTATCACATTGATTAATTTGCAATTGTTGAACCATCCTTGTAACCCAGGGATGAATCCCAACTGGTCATGGTGGATAATTTTTTAATGTGCTGTTGGATCCTGTTTGCTAGGATCTTGTTGAGAATCTTAGCATCCATATTCATCAGGGATATTGGTCTGAAATTCTCCTTTTTGGTGTCTTTTCCTGGTTTGGGGATCAGGGTAATGCTGGCTTCATAAAAAGAGTCTGGAAGTTTTCCTTCTGCTTCAATTTTTTGAAACAGCTTCAGGAGAATAGATGTTATTTCTTCTTTGAAAGTTTGGTAGAATTCCCCAGGGAATCCGTCAGGTCCTGGAGGTTTTTGATCACTGCTTCAATCTCGTTACTAGATATCGGTCTATTCAGGTTGTCAATTTCTTCCTGGTTCAATTTTGGGAGTTTATAGTTTTCCAGGAATGAGTCCATTTCATCTAGGTTGCTTAGCTTATTGGCATAGAACTGTTGATAATAACTTCCGATGATTGTTTCTACTTCCTTGGTGTTAGTTGTGTAAGAGTCTATTTCTTGGTTTGTCTCCCTCTCTCCCACTCCTGCCTTTGATCATTTGTTTTTGTTTCTTAATTTCCCCACACGAGTGAAATCATACTGTATTTTTTCTTTCTCTGTCTTATTTCACTTAGCATTGTACTCTCTAGATCCACCCATGTTGTTGCAGATAGCAGATTTTATTCTTTTTAATGGCAGAGTGATGTTCATTGTGTGTATGTGTGTGTGTGTGTATGTGTGTGTACACATATATATATACACACACATACCACATCTTCTTTATCCATCTGTCAGTTGATGGACACTTGGGCTAGTTCCATAATTTGGCTATTGTAGACACTGCTGCTGCAAACATTGAGGGGCATGTATCTCTTTGAATTGGTATTTTTATTTGTGTAAATACCTGGTAGTGCAATTGCTGGATTGTAGGGTAGTTCTAGTTAAAAAAATTTTTTTTTTGGTTTTAACATTTTGAGGAACCTCCACACTAATTTCCATGGTGACTGTACCAGTTTGCTTTCCCACCAGCAGTGTAAGAGGGTTTCACTTTCTCCATAGCCTCACCAACACCTGTTGTTTCTTGCGTTGTTGATTTTAGGCATTTGACAGGTGTGAGGTGATACTTCATTGTGGTTTTGATGTGTATTTCCCTGATGCCGAGTGATGTTGAGCATCTTTTCATGTGTCTGTTAGCCATCTGATATCTTCTTTGGAAAAATGTCTTCATGTCATCTGCCCATTTCTTGGATTATTTGTTCTATTGGGTGTTGAGTTTTATATTGGATATTCTTTATCAGATAAATCATTTGCAAATATCTTCACCCATCACACAGGCCACCTTTTTTTTGCATTAATTGTTGCCTTCACTGTGCAGAAGCTTTTTATTTTTATGAAATTCCAATAGTTTATTTTTTATTTTGTTTCCTTGGCCTCAGGAGACATTACTAGAAGGAAGTTGCTACAGCTGATGTCAAAGAGGTTACTGCCTGTGTTCTCCTCTAGGATTTTTATGGTTTCGGGTCTCACATTTAGGTCTTTCATCCATTTTGAGTTTATTTTTGTATGGTGTCAGAAAGTGGTCCAGTTTCATTCTTCTGCAGGTGCCTGTTGAGTTTTCCCAACACCGTTTGTCAAAGATTATTTTTCCCACTGGATATTTTCTTCTGCTTTGTCAAAGATTATTTGAACATACAGATGTGGGTTCATTTCTGGGTTTTCTAGTCTGTTCTATTGATCTGTGTGTCTCTTTTGTGCCAGTACCATACTATTTTGATCACTACAGCTTTATAGTATAAGTTGAAGTTCAGAAGTGTGAAGCCTCCCGTGTTTTCTTTTTCAAGACTGCTTTGGTTATTTGGGATCTTTTGTAGTTCTATATGAATTTTAGGATTGTTTGTTCTCGCTCTGTGAAGAATGCTGTTGGTATTTCGATAGGGATTGCATTAAATGTGTAGATTGCTTTGGGGGAGTACAGACAGTTGAACAGTATTTGTCCTTCCAATCCATGAATGTCCTTCCAATTCTTTGTGTCTTCTTCAATTTCTTTCATCAGTGTTTCATAGTTTTCAGAGCACAGGTCTTTGACTTCTTTGTTGGGTTTTATTCCTAGGTGTCTTAGTGTTTCAGGTGCTGTTGTAAATGTGATCAATTTGTTCATTTCTCTTTCTGCTGATTCATTATTGGTGTATAGAAATGCAACAGATTTCTGTACCTCAATTTTGTATTCTGTGACTGCACTGAATTCATTTATCAGTTCTAGCAGTTTTAAGATGGAGTCTTACGGGTTTTCTATATATGGTATCATGTCATCTGCAAATAGTGAAAGTTCTACTTTTTCCTTACCTATTGGGATGTCTTTTCTTTTGTTGTCTGATTGCTGAAGCTAGGACTTCCAATACCGTATTGAATAAAATTGGTGAGTGTGAACATCCTTGTCTTGTTCCTGATGGAAGCTTTCCCTTATAGGAAAGGTTCTCAGTTTTTCCCCATTGAGGATTATGTTGGCTATGGGTTTGCCACATATGGCCTTTATTATGTTGAGGGATGTCCCCACTAATCCTACTTTGTTGAGGGTTTTTATCATGAATGGATGTTATATTTGTCAAATGTTTTTTCTGTGTTTCTTGAAATGATCATATGGTTCTTATCCTACTGAGGTGATGTATCACAGTCAATTTGTGATGGGTTTGCTCTTTTTTGAAGTGTTTTTTTTTTTCAAGTGTTTCCCACCGGTTTTCTAAGGGACAATAAGTCTCTTTGTTACTGTTTTGTGGAAGTTCAGTATTTTGAATTTAGTCATTTGTCGGTTATATGAGTAGAAAATGTCTTCTTATGTATGCTCTTATGTAAACAGCATAGATTTTTCATTCTGATGTTGTTATTCAAGTGTACTTATCTTTTTTTTTTTTTTTTTTTTAAGAAATTCTTTCAAGTGGTGGTGCAACATGGGGGCTTAAGTGGGTAGGAGAAGAATAAATGAAACAAGATGGGATTGGGAGGGAGACAAACCGTAAGTGACTCTTAATCTCACAAAACAAACTGAGGGTTGCTGGGGGGAGGGGGGTTGGGAGAAGGGGGGTGGGGTTATGGACATTGGGGAGGGTATGTGCTTTGGTGAGTGCTGTGAAGTGTGTAAACCTGGCGATTCACAGACCTGTACCCCTGGGGATAAAAATATATGTTTATAAAAAAATAAAAAAAATAATTAAAATAAGAATAAAAAAAAAGAAATTCTTTCAACTTTAAGGTCTTAAAGATAGTCTTTTTTTTTTCTTTTTCCTTCTAAATGTTACTCTGTAAAACTTACCTGGAGGTGATTTTTTTTTGTACAGGGCAAGATAGGGTCCATTTTTTTCTCCTTAAGGATAGCCAGTTGCCACTGATATGAGGAATCTGAGAAAGAAGACAGGAGGACCATAGCGGGGGCGCGTGGGTGACTCAGTTGGTTGGGCGACTGCCTTCAGCTCAGGTCATGATCCTGGAGTCCCGGGATCGAGTCCTGCATCGGGCTCCCAGCTCCATGGGGAGTCTACTTCGCTCTCTGACCTCTTCTCACTCACACTCTCCCTCACTGTCTCTCTCTCAAATAAATAAAATATTAAAAAAAAAAAAGAGGACCATAGGGGAAGGGAGGGAAGAATAAAACAAGATGAAACCAGAGAGGGAGATAAACCATAACAGACTCTTAATCTCAGGAAACAAACTGAGGTTACTGCAGTGGTGGGCGGTGGGAGGGTTGGGGTAGCTGGGTGATAGACAGACATTGGGGAGGGTATGTGCTATGGTGAGTGCTGTGAATTATGTAAGACTGATGAATTGTACACCTGTACCCTTGAAACAAATAATACATTATATGTTAAAAAAATTGGGAAATTGAATACAGAAAGAGCAGAGCTCAGAACCTAGAGGAATTCACCCACAGCCCTTAGAAATATCGAGAAACACAGTGAACTCAAGGGGTACCATGGTTGTATTTCTTGTCCCCAAATGCTTCTGGAAGTTCATTTTGAATCCCATTGCTGCTGCCAAATCTGTTAATTAACAAAAATTCAATCAATTAAATTTTAAAGATTTAAAAAGAAAAAAAAGTATATCTAGTTGCCCTCATAACATTTTTTTTAAAAGATTTTATTTATTTACTTGACAGAGAGAGATCACAAGTAGGCAGAGAGGCAGGCAGAGAGAGAGGAGGAAGCAGGCTCCCTGCTGAGCAGAGAGCCCGATGCGGGACTTGATCCCAGGACCCTGAGATCACGACCTGAGCCGAAGGCAGAGGCTTAACCCACTGAGCCACCCAGGTGCCCCGCCCTCATAACATTTATTGAAAAAAGTTCATCCTTTCTCCTCCAGTCTGCCATACTACCTCTGCTATATATAAAAATTCCATGTATTCATATATCTATTTCTGATTCCTTTGTTCAGTTCCAATGATCTTTTGCTAATGTTGTGTAACTTCACACTGCCTTAATTACCATACTTTTATGTTAAGTCTTGTTACTTGATAGGGCAAGTCCCTCCAAGCCTTTTTTGATTCAAGAGTTTCTTAGCTATTTGTGGCCCTTCAGAATTCTATATAAGTTTCAGAATTAGCTTGTTACGCTCACCTCTTGAAATGATATTTGAGATTGTAATTATTCAGTAAATCAGTTGGGGAAAATTTAGCATCATTTATTATTCAGTGTTTCAGTTCACCAGCATGGACACACTCTCTCCCTTTACTGTCTTTACTGTCTCTCATTTGGAGTTGTCTTCAGAAAGATCTTGTATATTTTATTGATTTTCTTCCTGGATACTTCATTTATTTATTTATTTTGAGGGGTTAAAGATTATTTCTTTACTTATTTGAGAGAGAGAGAGAGAGAGAGAAAATGAGAGAAAGCATGAGAGGGAACAGGTTAGAGGGAGAAACAGACTCCCCGCCAAGCAGGGAGCCCAATGTGGGGCTCGATCCCAGGATTTCAGGATCATGACCTGAGCTGAAGGCAGTTGCTCATCTAACTGAGTCACCCCGGCACCTGTCTCCCTGGATACTTTAAAAAAGATGTTCTTGTAATGGGAGAAGATATTTGCAAATGACATATCAGATAAAAGGCTAGTATCTAAAATCTATAAAGAGCTTATCAAACTCAACACCCAAAGAATAAATAATCCAATCAAGAAATGGGCAAAGGACATGAATAGACATTTCTGCAAAGAAGACATCCAGATGGCCAATAGACACATGAAAAAGTGCTCCACATCACTCAGCATCAGGGAAATACCAATCAAAACACAATGAGATACCACCTCACACCAGTCAGAATGGCTAAAATTAACAAATCAGGAAACGACAGATGCTGGCAAGGATGCGGAAAAAGGGGAACCCTCCTACACTGTTGGTGGGAATGCAAGCTGGTGCAACTACTCTGGAAAACAGTATGGAGGATCCTCAAAAAGTTGAAAATAGAGCTACCCTATGACCCAGCAATTGCACTACTAGGTATTTACCTTAAAGATATGACGTAGGGGTGCCTGGGTGGCTCAGTGGGTTAAAGCCTCTGCCTTCATCTCAGGTCATGATCACAGGGTCCTGGGATTGAGCCCCACATCAGGCTCTCTGCTCTGCTTCCTCCTCTCTTTCCTCTCTCTCTGCCTGCCTCTCTGCCTACTTGTGATCTCTGTCTGTCAAATAAATAAAATCTTAAAAAAAAAAGATACAAACATGTGCACCCAAATGTTTATACCAGCAATGTCCACAATAGCCAGCCATGGAAAGAACCTAGATGTCCATCAACAGATGAATGGATAAAGAAGATGTGAGATATATATATTTATATATATATATATATATATATATATAAAGGAATACTATACAACCATCAAAAGAAGTGAAATCTTGCCATTTATGATGATGTGGATGGAACTAGAGGGTATTATGCTTAGCAAAATAAGTCAATCGGAGAAAGACAACTATCATATGATCTCCCTGGTATGAGTAAGTGGAGATGCAACATGGGGGGTTTGAAGGGTAGGAAAAGAAATAAATGAAACAAGATGGGATCAGGAGGGAGACAAATGATAAGAGACTCTTAATCTCACAAAACAAACTGAGGGTTGCCGGGGAGGGGGGTAGGGAGAGGGTGGTGGGGTTATGGACACGGGGGAGGGTCTGTGATATGGTGAGTGCTGTGCAGTGTGTAAACCTGGCGATTCACAAACCTGTACCCCTGGGGCTAATAATACATTATATATTCATAAAAAAATTAAAAAATTAAAAAGAAAAAAAAGATGCTCTTGTAGAGGCTCCTGGGCAGCTTGGTCAGTTAAGTGTCGAATCTTGTTTCAGCTCAGGTCATGATCTTGGGGTCATGAGACTGAGCTCTGCTCTAGCTCCGTGCTAGGTATGGAGCCTGCTTAAGATTCTCTCTCTCCCTCTGTAGCCCCCTACCCCACCCTCATGCACCCTCTCTTGTCTCTTAAAGAAAGAAAAAAAATGCTATTGTAAATTGTGTCTTTTTTATAAATTGTTTGTGCTGGTATGTAGAAATATAATTGAAACTGTTTTATTATTTGTTTTAATCTAGTAACCTTGCTAAGCCCTCATAATTTTTATAATGTATCTTTTATAATGTATAATGTATTTTTATAATGTATCATAAATTTTATAATGTATCTTATATATTTCTTTAAATTTTTTCCCCCCATAATCATAAAATCTTGTTTCTTTCCTTCAGGTCTTTATACCATCTATTTAATTTCTTGTCCTATTAATCTGGCTAGGACCACAGTGTAAGAGCTGAATGGAAGCGGCAATAGTGAGATCTTTGTCTTGTTCCCTTTCTGAAAGGGAATACTTTTTTTTCCTCCTGCCGCGGGCTTATTTGTACAAATAGCACAGGAGGACACCAGCCCTATGCGGACAGAAGAAGCTAAGGGTTACACCAGTCTTTCTGTCCTCACATTGGCAGATGGCAACTTCTATGCTGGAGGCTTTGTGGGGGCCTGGGATATTTTGGGAACCTGAGCCACACCAAAGAGGGGCTGGAGATTGGATTTGAAGCCACAGCCTGGGCTTTGGTTTGAGCTTTGACCTTGGCATTTGTCCAGCAGAGCCTAAGACCCTTGGCAGTGTGGGCATGAGCACATTTCCTGAGCTTTGGGTGAGCAATGTAGGCAAGTCAGTTTAGCTTGTGACTGCAAACCGTTGGGATCTTGGGCTTGACCTCCTTGAGGTTGATGAGGCCCTTGACAGTGTGGGCATGTGCACTCATGACCTTGGTGTTGTTGGCCTGCATTCTTTCTAGGCCCTTCTTGTGGTTTTTGTCAAAGCATATGTTCCTCAGGAACTTGGGGTCTACCCCCAAAGAGATTCATATCTTTGTGAATCTTGAGGTTTCTTGATGCCATTTCTGGGCCATTTTCATGACCGGTGATGCATGGTGTGGTTCTTGGACTTGGCCATTTCAGCACCAAATTCCATGGCTGCTAAAGTGCCTTGGACCAGACGAGAAAGAGCTAAAGGGGAACATTTGCAGTGTTTCACTATGAAGAAGGTTTTCATGTCAATTATGAAAGTTTCTGTTTCTGCTTTGCAAAGAAAAGATCATGAATGTGAGTGAATTTAGAATTTTTTTTTCAGTGTTTTCACTACATTTGTTGAAATGCTATTGTTTTTCCTCCTTTAATCTGATATTGTAGTAAATTACACCAATCATTTTTTCCTAATGTTCAATCAGCTTTGCATTTCTAGGATTAATCCTACTTCATCATAAGGCACTATTCTCTTTCTAAGCTGCTGGATTCATTTAACTAATACTTTATTTAGGATTTTGGTACCTATATTGTTAGTAAATGAGGCTAATAATTTTCCTTTTCTTGAATTGATCTGGTTGGGTTTTCACTTGAAAGAGTTATTCCAGCATCACAAAATGAGTTGGGAATTATTTTGCTTTCTCTGTATCCTTTGGATGTATTTGTGTAAATTGGTGTTCTATCGCCCTTCAGTGTTTTTTAAATTAAAAATTTAATTTTTTTTCAGTGTTCCAGAATTCATTGTTTATGCACCACACCCAGTGTTCCATGCAATACATGCCCTCCTTAATACCTACCATCAGGCCCTCCCAACCCCCCTCCCACCCTCCCCTCCAAAACCCTCAGTTTGTTTCTCAGAGTCCACAGTCTCTCATGGTTCTTCTCCCACCTCCGATTTCCCCCAACTCACTTCTCCTCTCCATCTCCCCATGTCTTCCATGTTATTCCTTATGCCCTTCAATGTTTGTTAGCATTCATTAGCAACACCTCTGGGCCTAGAATTTTTGAAAAAAAATTTTTTTTTTTAAAAAGATTTTATTTATTTATTTGTCAGAGAGAGAGGGAGAGAGAGCGAGCACAGGCAGACAGAGAGGCAGGCAGAGGCAGAGGGAGAAGCAGGCTCCCTGCGGAGCAAGGAGCCCGATGTGGGACTTGATCCCAGGACGCTGGGATCATGACCTGAACCGAAGGCAGCTGCCCGACCAACTGAGCCACCCAGGTGTCCCGAATTTTTGAAATGTTTAAAGATGTTGAGGTAATGGTAGTTTCACTTAGAGTTGTAGGAAATAATAGAGTGGTCCATGTACTCTTGGTCCAACTTGCTCCAAATGTAATATTTGCAAAACCACAGTGCAAAACCACAACCAGGGGACTGACACTGATACAATCAAGACACTGTATTTCCATCACCACAAGGATTGCCTGTGGTCCTTTTAATACTGCTCCCAGCTTCCTTCCACCCTTGAACACTCTTCCAATCTTTGTGACTGCTTATCTCTTCTCCATTTTTATAATTTTGCCATTTCAGGAATGTTATGAATGGAATCATATAGATGGTTGGCCATCTTTTGGTATTGACCTTTGGCACCCAGCATAAACCTCTGGAGACTCATTCAGAGTTGTTGCATGTGTCAGTGGTGTTTTTGTCTATGCTGCTGAGCCGAGTTCCCCAGTGTTGGCGTAATGTACTACAGTTGGTTGAATTTTTCACTTGTTTAGGAACCTCTGAGCTACTTCCAGTTTTGGGCTCTTTTGAATAAAGCTGCTATGAGCTTTGGTAAATGCGTTTTTGTGTGAAGATAAGTCTTCATTTCTGTGGGATAAATGCCCAGGAGTGTAATCATTGGGTCCTATAGTAGCACATGCTGATTTAAAAAAGCAAAAATGCTCAGTTGTTTTCTGGAGTCGCTTCCCCACCTGACATCCCCCTCCGGTGTGTGAGTGATCGAGTGTTGCCACAGCCCCGGGATCATTTGTTGTCTCTAGTTCTTACTTTAGCAGAGTGGGATTTTAGTGATTCCCCAAAGGCCTATCATGATGTTTCATTTTGGTTTCCATTTGTACTTCCCTTTTGGCTAATGATGCCCATCTTTTCATGTGCTTATTTCTTATCTGTATTTCCTCTTTGGTGAAAGGTGTTAGAATTTTAGAATTCATGTCCTTTGTGCATTTTCCCAATTGCATTGCTTGCTAGTTTAATATTGACTTTGGGTGTTCCTGTATTCTAGATGCTAGTCTTTTGTTGGATGGATGGTTTGCAAGTGTTTTCCTCCTATCGCTTCTTTTCATTCTTTTAAAAAATTTTTTAATTAACAATTTTATTGAGGCATGAATAGCATACAACTAAGTTGTACTTATTTAAAGTACAACTTTTTAAATTTCTTTTCAGCGTAACAGAATTCATTTTTTTTAAAGATTTTTTTTATTTGACAGAGAAAGGGAGCAAGCAGGGGCAGAGGCAGGCAGAGGCAGGCAGATGGAGAAGCAGACTCCCCTTCTGAGTAGAGTCCGATGGGTGCTCTATTCCAGGATCCTGAGACCATGACCTGAGCTGAAGGCAGAGGCTTAACCTACTGAGCCACCCAGGCACCCCAAGAAGGTGTTCTCTTAAAATTTTTTTTTCTCCTCTATGTTTAATGGTCAAACAGTTTGGGGTCCTCGGATCTGCCATAAGTGGGGAGGGAGGGCTGACCCTTGTTTCTGAGCTAGGAGCCCCTGAGGCGCTTCTCAGTAATGCTATTACCTCCCCATCTGTGGGAGGATGTGGTTTCCATCCTCCTGCCTTGTGCTTTTGCTGTTTTTATTTTGTTAGTATGGTAAACTACATTGATTTTTAAATGTGAATCCAATCTTACAGTTTAGGATAAATCCTACTTGATCATGATGTATTACTTTATTTGTATATTATTGGATTAGAATTGTTAAGATTTTGCTAAGGAGATTTGTATCTATGATCTTGTTCTCAAGAGATGATTGTATGAGTGCATGCGTGTGTGTGTGTGTGTGTGTGTGTGTATTTTCCTTGTAATATTTTCTTGTCTGATTGGTATCTAGATAATGCTTATCTCATAGAATCAGCTTGGAAGTGTTCCCCCCTATTTCTCTGGAAGAATTTTTGTAGGGTTTTATAGAATTTATACCATTTCTTAAATATTTGGCAGAATGTACCAATGAGACCATCTGGCCTAGAATTTTCTTTGTAGAAGATTTCAATTTGTGAATTAATTTTCTTCACTAGGTGTAGAGCTATACAGGTAACCTGTTTCTTCTTAAGTGAACTTTGGTCACTTTTTCTTGTCAATTCTGAGACTCTGAAGACATAATTGTGAGTTTATATCCATAGATCTGTTAGGTCCCCCAATAATGGGTCCATGATCAAAGGAGTGAGACTGATACAAAGTAAAGGTCAAGCAAAGCTTTATTTCATGCTAAGCATTGAGAATCAAACCGACCAGTTGGGGCCGTCTCTTACAAAGAGGTGACCCCTCTTTGCCTTACCGACTGACTTTTAAGGGTCAAGGGCCATGTGGTTGGGCCTGGCCACAAACAGGGGGCCAATGAGATTGCAACACACAGAGAAAGCTGCATAGTCAAGCTAGGTCACACACAAGTGACCAATTGAATCACAATTTACCCTATAGTAGATATTTGAACTAGCCTATCATCTTGGTCAGAATTGGCGCCCAAAAGGCGCCCCAAAGGACCCAAAAGGCGGGGCCCACACTCCTTGGTAGCTAGGGAGACAGTATGCATGCCCCACTGATTGGATGTCTCCACCTGGCTTGACCTGCCCTTGTATTTGGGCTTTGTTACCTGGGACTGGTTTCCCAGACTTGCTTTTAAGTAAGCCCCCTGGGGGGTTGGGGGCAGGGTCAGTTTAAGTTTTACTGCATAAACAACAAAATCACTGTTTAACCAGAAGGGATTGCTCTGGCTAAATAGGCCCTTACATTTCCAATATGTATTTAAATTATAGAGTTCTCCATGAAGTTTTTTTGAGATAGTAGTTTATTTCTTTTCTTGTGTGTTAACATAAATCCTGTGGAAGGTTTTTTCTTTTTTAAAGATTTATATATTGGGGCACCTGGGTGGCTCATTCATTAAGCATCTGCCTTCAGCTCAGGTCATGATCTCAGGGTCCTGGGATCAAGCCCTGCATGAGGCTCCCTGCTCAGCAGGAAGCCTGCTTTCTCCCTCTCCCACTTCTTCTGCTTTCCTGTCTCTGTCAAATAAATAGAATCTTAAAAAAAAAAAAAAAAAAAAAAGATTTATTTATTTATTTTAGAAAGAGAGAGAGAGGCAAGTGGGAAGGGCAGAGGGAGAGAGAGAGAGAATCTCAAATAGAGTCCACCTTGGATGGAGTCCGACATGGGTTGAATCTCATGACCCTGAGGACACCATCTGAGCTGAAACCAAGAGTCCAATGTCCAGCTGACTCTGCCACCCAGTGGTCTCCTTGTGGAAGTTTCTAATGTTGCTCATTGATATTATGCTTTTTTTTTTTCTTCCCCAAAGATTTTATGTATTTACCTGACAAAGAGGGCACAGCATGGGGAGCAGGAGGCTGAAGGCAGGGAGCCCAACGCAGGGCTTGATCCAACAACTGAGCCACCCATGTGCCCCCTGATGTTATGCTTTGAGCTGCACGTGGGTGTGTGAGGGACTGAACTTCCTGACCCGTGTGCTTGGGTATAGTTTAGACTAGTGACCTGTAAGCAGAAATAGTGTATTTTCACTTCCACACTAGATTACTTCATGGATGATTCTGGCATCAGTTCTCTTTTCCCAGCCTCAGTATTTGTGGAAATGTATGGAGACAGAGTTTTTTTTTTTTTTTTTTATCAGCTTTGGTCCTTTGGAACCTATAACAAACAGAGCATTCTGACAACCTCTCCTTGGAATGTATGGCACGTGCAATAAATAAATCTTGTTGTTTGAGGCCACCGAGGGTGTGAAGTTGATTGCTATTGCAGCAAAATCTCCTTTCCTGATAGGTACCATTTCCTATTAGCTTTATCCTGCTAAATACGTGAGAGTGCTTCAGAATAACATACAAATATTAGTAACAAGAATATACCATTATTATAATATAGTACCTATACCACTCTAATAATATTATTAATAATAAATTGCTGAGTGAGGCCTAATTTTTTTTGCAATTCTTTTAGCTCTTAGTATGACCTGCTCCTACTAAGGATGAGCAACATATGGAGACTGAGTATCTTGAAATGATCATTTTCCTTTTGTTTTTAAAGATTTATTTATTTGAGAGAGAGAGCGAGCATGAGCAGGGAGGAGGGGCAGCAGGCAGAGGGGGAAGCAGGCTTCCCAGTGATCAGGGAGCCGAATGGGCCACTGGATCCCAGGACCCTAGGATCAAGACCTGAGCCTAAGGCAGATGCTTGACTGAGCCACCCAGGTTCCTGATCATTTTCTTCTGTGGTGATGTCCCCCGTTTTGTATATTGCTAAGACATCTTTAAACCGAATTTGAGGTTTAAGGTTTTTTTTTTTTAAGATTTATTACTTATGAAAGAAAGAGAGTGGGGGTAGGGGCAGAGGGAGAGAGGGAGAGAGCGAGAGAGAGAATCAGGAGACTCCTGGCTGAGCGCGGAGCCCCACACGGAGGCTTGATCTCATGACCCTGAGATTATGACCTGAGCTGGAATCAGGAGCTGGACCCTTAACCAACGAGCCACACAGGCGGTGGGAGGGTTAAGATTTTTCTGAGTCACGTGGGTGGTTTGAGTGTGGTCTATAGATGGGATTCTTAGCTCTCAGCCATCCCCTCCCCCAAGGCAGCTTTCCTCCCAGCAACCTGAGATTGGGGGTCAACTAATAGACTTGTAGTTTACCCTTCACCCAGGATGTAGTTCTTCGAGGCCCCAGCTTCCTGGGGGAGTGGGGATTCCATCAGAACCCCATCTCCAGTAGGTCCTGCCCATGCCCCTATGAGGCAGTGGGCTGAAAAGTCAGCCCTGACTGGGAGAGACAAGCACTGCCCAGGCACCCCCATCCCCCAAAGCTGGCGGCCACCCGGCCCTGCTCCCACAGTGGCTTCTCACTCTCTTCCTACCTTCTTGCTGTTCAAGAAGGTGTTCCCTCCCTCTCTCTCTCTCTCTCTTTTTTTTTAAAGATTTTATTTATTTATTTGACAGAGATCACAAGTAGGCAGAGCAACAGGCAGAGAGAGAGAGGGAAGCAGGCTTCCTGCCCAGCAGAGAGCCTGATGCGGGGCTCCATCCCATGACCTGAGATTAGGACCTGAGCCGAAGGCAGAGGCTTAACACACTGAGCCACCCAGACAAGAAGGTGTTCTCTTAAAAAAATTTTTTTTTCTCCTCTAATGGTCAAACAGTTTGGGGTCCTTGGATCCGCCGAAAGCGGGGAGGGAGGGCTGACTCTTGTTTCTGAGCTATGAGCCCCTGAGGCGCTTCTCAGTGATGCCATCACCTCCCCATCAGTGGGTAGGTGCTGTTTCCGTCCTCCTGCCCCGTGGGAAGGAGTGGGCGGGCTCCTGGGAGACCAGAGTCTCCCTTACACACCTGGAGTCCTGGGCTCATGAGTCTTCCTAGGCCTGGCCTGTCCCCTAGGGAGTGAGAGGGGAGGGGAGGCCGCCCCCTCCCTCTGGCTGTTCACCTCCCGCATGGGCGTCACAGTGAGTTCTGTATGTATCTTCTCCATACAGAAGGGGGCACTCACCTGTATGCATGTAATACAGAAGTAGACATTTTAAAAAATACAAACAAACCCATCTGTAGAAAAACCCGGGTCTGCTTATGATCCCAGAATTCAGGGATGAACGCCGGACCTGTTTCCCCTCCCTAGCTCTTCTTTTACAAAAATGCTGGTATCCAGCGGGCATTTTCCTTTATCCCCAAGCAGTGTCAGTGTGGTTCCCTGGAGGTGTGAACAGCTGCTGATGGAGATCGCCCTGGGGATTTTTGAAAGCTTGATCAGTGTGAGCACAGGGCTGTGTCTCCATTTGGAGTTTCCCTGGGCTCTCTGTGAGTCAGACTCTTTTTTTTTCCCCAGGGATGCAGAAAGTCTCCCTGTTGTGGGTCCTGGGCGGGGGTGTTCCCCCGCTGCACACAGTGCGGGTCCTGTCGGTGGTCACTTGGCGTCTCTTCTTCCCAGGCTGCTCACTGATGCCCATCATCTCTTGTCTGGAACCTGCATTTGATTTGGGCACGAAGCTCTGCCTTGGGAAGGTGAGCTCCGGTGGACAGTGGCCCTAAAGAAGTGGGAGCTAAGGAAACAAATGCATTTTTTTTGGGCAGATTAGAGGAAAACTTTGTGCACATAAGGCAATAACCATCTAGACCCAATAATGCAGTGTACTATTTATTGCATAAATAACGTTTATTTTTACAACTTCGCTAAGAATTTTAGATGCACGTGAAGCCAGGCATGGCTAAGAGGCTTGTGGCTCTGGGATGCTCTGCTAGCTACCCTCCAGTTTTCTCTCATGGACCACCAGCCTCTGCATGTTGGGATATTGGGACCCAAGCCTGCCCTAGTCTTCCTTCTCAGCCCCCCCGGGGCCTGACTATGCCTTACTTCTCAGATCCCTCTCTCTTATGGATACTCCCTTTCCTCCCAGAAGGGCATTGTCCAGCCTCTTATAGGTTTGCGCCACCTCCCCCAACTTTGTGCAGTACCAGCTTGTTTGGGCACCACACTTTTCTCTTGCTCCTGTAGCCCCTTGCAAGAGCTCCTCTCTGGTGCTCAGAATCCTAACACTCTGTGTTCATAGGAAATGATCCGATTGTGGCCCTGTGTCAGCCTCTCCCTGCCTCCTCTAGGGGGATCTGCCTTCTCTTTCTTGGCTTGAACAGCCCTTGGTGACACCCTGTGGACAGAGCAGAGTGATCCCAGCTTTGGGTATCTGGGTCATAGATGTGCAATTACTCCCGGCAGCATCTCTCTTTTCGTCTTCCACTTAGCATGGATGCTCGGAGTGCCCAGGGCCCTGGTTGCAAGGTAGTCTCCATCGCCCAAAGGATGCTCTCTACCTCCATAACCACACAGTGACCCAGCATGACGCCCCTTCACCTCAGCCTCCCTTTGTGGGGCTGTCCGCCATGTGCCGCTGGCACTCCTGCTCTTCTCTCCCCGGTCAGGTCTTTGTTCCCGTTCCTGTCGGCAGGCAGACTCTCAGCCCGCTGCTCCTGGCTCTGGCCTCCCACTTCACTGCATCCGGAAAGCCTCGCCAGACCATGCCCCTCGCATGCCCCCTCATGGATCCTGTGGGCCACTGGTTCTTCTTGGGCCCGTTTGGTTCCTGTAGACTGTGGGCTCCATGTGTGCAGGCCCAGTGTTCAGAGATGGTTTTTGGAAAACAGTCGTTGAATGAGAGAGTGAGCGCAAGGTGAAGGCCGTGAAGGTGACCTGGTTGTGGGCAGAGCCGAGGAGTCCGTCCTCCTTGGAGGCCTCCCCTGCCTGGATGCATGGGGCTCAGCCCACACATTGTGTATGTCTGAGTGGCCTGCTTTCAGCCTGCTTAGGAGGGAATGGGTGGATGGAAACTTCTGCCACCTGCCTGGGGCGGGTCCTATTGCGGGCTTCTCCTGGCCGCCTCCTCCCCACCCCGATTCCAGCTCCAACCACGGCTGTCCTGGAGCTTGTGAGCTGAAAGGAGGTCACCAGAGTGTATGCGGTGAGGAGCTCGGCCTCTGGGGGCAGGGATGCTGTCTGGTCTCTGCCCAGAGTTTGTTTGTTTGTTTGTTTGTTTTCTCTGCACAGAGCTTTTAATCATGTGCATTTCCTCTTGTCTGAGGGGACTGGGCAGACCCCAGATCTTGAGGGCTAGTCTGGGCACCTTGCTTCCCCAAGGTGTGAGTTAAAGCAGAACAAAGTCCCTCCCGTGCGGGGACTGTGGCGCCTGGCGGTGTAGGGGGTGCAGGGGTAGTGAGGCTGGAGCCGTGCTTGGAACTCGGGTGGTGTGGGGACTGTGCGTGGCGGTTTCATGGTTAAGAGCATGTGTCTTGGCTGTGGAGACAGGAATCTGAATCTGGCTCTGGTGCTCTTTCATGTCCTCTTCACTCGACTGGAGATCATACCAACACCTGCCTCGTGCGGATAATGTTAAGCTTTGAAACTGGTTCTTACTACCTGTTCATCACGGTGCCTGGCATGTAGCTGGTCATGCCTCCAAGATTGAGGAGGAGCAACCTCTTGTTTTTGTCAGTGTGATGATTAATTTTCTGTGTCAGCTTGGCTGGATGGTGGTGCCCAGAAAGATATTTAAGCAACCTCTTGTAGGTGCTCCTGTGAAAGGATTTTGTCAGGGAGATTAACACTTAAATCAGTAGACTTGGACTGAAGAAGATACCTTCCATGGTGTGGGTGGAACTCATCAACTCAGTGGAAGGCCTTAAGGAAAAAAAAAAAAAAAAAAAAAGACTGACTTCCTCGGAAGAATATAACCAAACAAATTGGCTTTGGACTCCAGCCCTTCCCTGGGGTCTCCAGCTACCAGCCTCCCCTGTAGATCTGGGACTTGCCGTCTATCACAATTGCAGGAACAAATTCCTTTTTTTTTTTTAAATTTTTTCAAAGATTTTATTCATTTATTTGATAGAGAGAGATCACAAGCAGGCAGAGAGGCAGGCAGAGAGAGAGAGGGAGAAGCAGGCTCCCTGCTGAGCAGAGAGCCCGATGCGGGGCTTGATCCCAGGACCCCGGGACCATGACCCGAGCCGAAGGCAGAGGCTTTAACCCACTGAGCCACCCAGGTGCCCCTGCAGGAACAAATTCCTTAAAATAAATTTCCCTCTCCCTCTCCCCCGCCACCTACACACACACACAAACACACACACACACACACACACCCATTGGTTCTATTTCCTGGAGAACCTGACCTGACAGCCATGGTGCAGGGGATCTGAAGCTGACCAAGGGGAAGGACTGTGCTTCGTGCCGCCCTCGAGGCCCCACAGCCCTCCCAGGGCTCACACCCAGTAGGAGCTCCACGCTGGTACCTTGGTGATAACGATGACTGAGCGCTTGATGCACTCTGTGTCCTAGCTGGCAAGTCCGCCCCGACCAGAATGAAGAGCGACTGGAGTCCAGCCTGGGTTGGTGCCTGTGGCAAATTGCAAATGTCTACCAGAGCAGGTGAAGAGAAGTTCAGAACCAGACGTTTTGGTTGTACATGTTGGGGGCTGAAACTTCAACATGGGGGAAGGGACTTCTCTGTGCAGGTGCCTGCCTTTGTCCACAGCCCTTAGGAGCAAGCCAGTGAGAGGCCACTCCCCTTGAGAACCTGCAGGATGATGGAGAATGGGGAGAAGGGCTTGTGTGGTCCTGCCTTTATCTGTTCTCGCTTCCCCAACAGCCCACAGACTGGAACAAAGAGAAGGTCAGTTTTCTTAAGTTTTATTGTAAAATCCTCAGAAAAAGAGCATTTACAATGACAATACTTCATGATAATCTGTGAGTCATCTTCATATCAAGTGGTACTGTGGTTACACGGTGTGTTCAGTACGGTGCAATATGTCAAAGTAAACACAAACTTATTTCATATGCCACATACAGTTACTGTGTTGGTACAAATTTCTACTAAAGTTGATGTATTAAAAATAATTTATATATATTTTATAAATAAGGAAAAATTCACATGTATAGTAATTACAGGAGGCCTTTTGAGAAATACTGGTGATTACAGAAAATATATTTTGGTGTCTACACAACAGCTCAAAATAATGTATCTGCCTTGAAATAAGAGATCTGAAAGTTTTCTGAGGTGGGGGAGGATGAGAATCTTCACCGGACAAAGGGTGTGCCTGTGACTTCCTATCTTGAGGGCTCTTCAGCTATACTAGAGTGTGAAACAGCATGTGTGTGATCACTCCAGCCGCACACCATGCCACTTTTGTTCCAAGATCATTTCGCATGGCCTTTGGAGACTGCAAGCAGAGGGGAGAATAGTGGGGTGTGATGGGGCCAGGCCAGGAAGGGGGGCTAGCCAGCCACAGGAGCCAGCCTGGGTGTGCCGTGGGGTCTGGGGTGACAGCTTATGGACCTGTTATCCTACACCTGTCTGAAGCAGTTCAAGTAGCAGGGGACCAACAACTCTTAAGACGATAGCAGATGTCACCCTGGGCAGTGGACGAAGGATGAGATTTTGGGAATTTTCTCATTGGAGAGCACTCAGGCCCCATGATCAACCAAGACAGGTTGCCCTGCCTCAGAAATGGAGTTCCGATCTTGAAGAGCATATCCCTAAAGGGCAGCATTCTCCGATCCTGCCATGGTGACATGTGGCAAGGTTGCCTACTGGGCGTGGGGGCCAGTCAATAGTTATTGCTTTGTGGAGTGCAGGCTAAGCCTTCTAGAGCCCTCTGGGGTGTGTGGCCCACGTTCTCTAGGGCTGTAGAGGAAAGAGATGGTTCCCTATTAGTTAAGATGAGCTTGGAAAGAGGGGTGTGTGAATGGTAGGTTTGTCCAAGAATAGTGACAGAAAGTACACGGTCAACACTCTGGTGCTGGCTCTAGGAACCTTGCTGTCAGTGTTGGAAGCCAGTCTCTGCTTTCCCCATACTTTGCGTGATCTCACACATTGTGTTTGGGTAAATCCCCATTGCTGTCCACAGCTCCAAACAAGGTGTGAGAATGTGCTTGCTGGGCTCCTGATGTCAGCGGGGTGGCTGGTGCCTGAAGCCTGCAGGCTCCCAGAAGATGCGCAAGTTCTCAAGTAACCTTAGGTAGTCTGGTGTAGACCAGAGCAGGAAGTAGCTTGCATTCCATCAGGGATTTGGGGTCTGTGGTCAGACCTCGAGCATAGGCACTGTCTGTTTTCTTCTTTGAATCTTCTAAGCCTCTCTGTTCTATAATCTCGACGATTTTGAAGAGAAACCGTGGCAACTAATGACTTGGTTGAACAAAACTGCTCTGCCTACATGCTAGTCTGGGAGCAAATAGTAGCATCTGGCCCTGTGAGGGACTTCTTACTTGGACTTGAAAGCAAGGTAGCAGCATGGGGCAAAGGCCATTAGGGGAACTGGTATGACAGTAGGTCAGTTGCTCCTCAAATTGTAAAAGCTGTGGCGCGACTGATGCACAGGAGGCCTGAGGCATGGGGTTGGGGAATCCAGCAAGGCAGAGAATAAACTGGAAATGAGGAAGGTGTAGTTCGGGTCTTCTAAGGGATAAAGCTTGGGTGAGTCATCACCGTCTGTATTCCTGTCCGATAGTTTCTTTTTGACAATAATTCACTTCCCTGACACTTGGGAGTTTGCTCTGGTCTTGATCACCTTGCTTGGCAAGGCTGCAAGGTAGGGCACGGGGATCATGATTCTGGGCAGCAAAGGGCTGTGTCCCAGTGGGTTCTGATCGCACTTGGAGAAGGATCTGGGGTTCTGGGTGGGGGAGGAGAGCATAGTTGTCAGCATATGTCACAGTTGGTCTTCAGGGTGGGGGGGGTGGGTGGGAGGACAGCTTCCAGAGGAGCTGGGTGCAGGGAGGAGAAGGTGAGGTAGACTGGTAGGTGCATGGGAGGGAGTGAGATGTGGCATCAGCAACCTGGAGCCTCCCCAGTGGAAAGGAGGACCCAAGACAGAGTTGTGAGATTGGTGAAGATGGTTCAGCGTCCGTGGTATGTGAGTGAAACACACAGTGAGAAATGAATGGGTGACGTCATAAGCCCCTGGTAGAAAAATATATCCAGATTGGATCTGGTGCATGTCTCCATTTTGGATTCTCCTTTAGTTCACAGGTTACTGGTCAACAGAAAAGAAGTTGTGGCCACACAAAGCCCACTTCCGGCTGCTCTCCTAAATGAAGTCTCAGCAGTTAGACTGCCTAGGGCAGCAGGCGGCTCTGTGTGTTCCTTGGGGTTGAGAGCTATCCTCGGGGCCCTTCCTGGAACTGGGAGCCCCTTCCTGCACAGAGGAGCAGGAAGGAAAGGAAATGGCTGGGGTTGGGTGGGGCAGGGCGGGGGACTGAGCTGCTGTCTCTGCTCATGATGCCTCTAGATTCAGATTCCTGTAGCTTGATATTAGCGCTCGGCCCCAGCCCGACTTCATGGGGCTCTTCCAGCTTCTTCTGGCGGTTCTGGGAAGGTAGTGGGATCCTCAAATGCATGGGAGACCATGGGAAGAAGACTGGGCCAGCCCCAGGCAGGTTGCTGGGCCGGGGAGGGTGGCATTTACAAGGCGCGTACTCCACACCCAGGCTTCCTGCATGGGGAGTCCACGCAGTTGCCTGGAAGCCGACGAATCCCTCTTCCTACCAGCCATCTGTGCAAGGCTGGGTGGGCTTTGTGGACCCAGAGCCCCCATGCAGGGTTCTGCTCATGTGGGCAGAAGAAGCACGTGCACCTCCGTTTCAAATCTTTAATATCAGCAAAGGTGTAGGTGATATGTGAGTTACAAAAAAAAATACTGTTGAATTTTTGTGAAATCAGTTTTATTTCAAAATTGAATAATTTTGAAGTAGTTCATTATGAAAGCAGCTTTTTAAATGTAAGATGAATGCTTCTTTAGTGTGAAATAGCTGTTGTCAGCTGAACTTGGGTGTTCGGCTTGGGTGGGCTGGCTGCAAGGCTTACCATCTCTGACTTTCCAGCTGTGTCCCAGGGAGCCACTTCTGGGGCTGGAAAGGGCCAGGGGCAGCCTGGCCTGCCTTTCCCCTGCCTCCCCCTGCCCCCAGCAGTTCTGTTGGTTGCCCAGCTGAAAAGGCAGCTACTCTGCGGCCTTTGTGCTCTCTGCTTGGCTGCTGTCCTATGTGGAGTGCGTGCCTTGAGGCCTGAGCGGGGGGCTCCAGTAAACACGATGAGTCAGAGTGAGGCAGAGATACTTTCTCAGACACACCTAGAGACAGAAGGATTGGGGCCAAGGATTGGTGGCTGGAGTCACTCCTGGTGCAAAAGGGCCATTGTGATTGAATGGTCTTTGACTTAGGAACCCTGTGACCCAGAGGGGCTGCCGCTCTGGCCTGGCAACTGGGAGGCTCTTCCTCAGGTAGGCTCGGAGACTTTTTTATTATGTTCAGCTAGCCAACATGTAGTGTGTCATTAGTTTTTGACGTAGCGTTCAATGATGTGTTCGTTGCGTATAACACCCAGTGCTCATCCCAACTGGTTTTTTACCCCCCCTCCCAGGGGCCGCCACTGTGTAGAAGATTTTCCCAAAGGGACAAGTTTATGAAGGTTGGAGAATTTCCACGATAGAAGTGGGAGTCTAGAAGTGAAGGTGTCAAGAGACCGAGACAGGAATAAAAAGAAAGGGTGAGAGGCATTGTCCGTCCCAGCCCTGGTGAAAGTGAGAAGGCGGCCTTTGAAGGCCATTCCCTCCACCTGTAGCTCCATCCTTTACCAGGAACAAACCCTCAAGTCTGCATGGGCCTATCTGGCCACACTCTTGGGAGCTGGAGTGGACAAGTGTTTGGTGAACCAAGACGCATGGGAGATGCCAAGGGACGGGCCGATTTCAGGAAATTGGGGAGGACAGGGTGGTTTGGGTGGGCTGGGCAGTCAGGTGAGTGTGAACGGGAGCTGTGTGTAGGTAAAGCAAGGCAGGGTGTGTGTCTTTCTTCTCCTGAGAGGGGCTGGTGATCAGCACACAGGAAAAGCTCGGCCATGTTGGCAGGTGAAGGGGGCTATGTGAGCTGAGGGGACTGTGAGGGGATCTTTTCCAGCTTCAGGTGGCTTGAAAATCAATCACTTAAACCAGAAAGCATACAGGTGTGTTGTGACTACTGAAATGAGGAAGAAAGGGGGTGCCCAGGGAAGCTTCTTCACTGGGGACATTCTCCCCCACAGGGCCCTTCCCTGGGCCAGCTGTTGTACTTCCTTGTGCACCCCCCTGACCCCCGCTAGCTTGGCAGAGTCTGAGACATTGGAGATCATGCAGCATTGACAGCCTCTATCCTTCTCCCCAGTCCCTGCATCCTTGGGATTGTGGGTTTTGTGGCATGGGTTACTGGGGCGAGAAGGGCCCATGTGTAAGGAGGTCCTGAAACGTGCTGTCTGGGCTGTGTTGAAGCAGGGACTGGAGTGCGTGGGCCACAGACAGAAAAAGAAAGGGACTTTAAAAACGGATAGCCTACAGAACCCACCTGGATCCCACACGGGTCTTTGGGGTTACTGTGTGGAGCCTGGAAGGTCACTGTTCAGTAGGTCACCACCCCCCACTTTGCCTGGCAAGCCCAGTCTACCCTGAATCTGGAGTCCTGGGCCTGGCTAAGAAAGCCTCCCCCTTCAGTGGTAAAAAGCAGGCACGCAGGGTTTGTCCTGGTCTTTTGCGTCCCAATCCAGAACAAAGTCTTGGCCAAGGTGGTAGCCAGAGCTGCATGTGGGACTTCCGTGGTGTGGAGGGCATTATTCTTGGATGACCATTGTTCCTTCTGGCTGTGGAGCGTGGGGTGGGGGCACTCAAAGACTTGGCCTAAGGCAGGGAGAAACAGAGCTGGACGTCGGAGAGCATCTTTCTGCTTACGAGCATTTGAGGTTATAAAAAATTATCTTTTAATCAAAATTTCCAAAATAAAGTGAGTGATTTCCCCATCCCCAAGATGCAAGAAGTCTTGTCGGCTCTCCCTCAGGCTTATACCAAGTCACATAGAAAGAAAAGCACGAAGCAGCTGCGCAGGAGAAAAGAAGGTCCAGGAGGTGGGCGGCTGTGGCTCTCAGGCCTGGAGTGCAAGCCCTGCTCCCAGCGAGCCTGTCTGCAGGCCTGGCTTCCGGCTACTCCGTTGGGGTGAAGCCTGGCGACCTGGCGGTGAGGGACAATGAGCACATGAAGGCAACCGACGGAAAGGTAATCCTGGACAGCAGGAGCTCTTGGTTCCATGGTGTCCCCAGGTAACATGGTGTGGAGCTGGGCGCAGAAATGATTCCTTGACACGGCAGCATGGGTTCTCACCGGCGCTCAAGGCATAACTCATACTTCCCAACGAAAAACCCCAATCTGGTTAGCAGCGCATACCTTAGACTAGGAAACTTGCAAGGAGATCAGTGTTGAACCACAAAGCGAGTACAGGTTTTGCTTTTGTCTGTAAAAATGTACAGGGCGCCTGCTTGGGGCTACGGAATGAGGACTAGGCGGAGCTTGGTGGCCCAGGGCTCTGCTCGGTGCAGGGGGAGGACCCCTTCATACCTCACCCACCCACACGGCCGTGGTCCCCCGCCTGATGCCCGCCACCTCACAGCGCAGTGCGTTTTGTCTCCCATTGATGAGGAACAGCGACTCCTGGGCCGGTGTGAGCAGGTACTGTCCGAAGAGCCCGCTGTCCCTCACGATCCTGCGGGGCCCTCCCCACGGCCCGCCCGGCCCCGCCGGCGGCTCCTTTAGGTTCTCCAGCATGCCCATCTTCCCCGTGGACAGCTCCAGGAAGAGCAGGGCCGGCTCCGTCTCCGCTGCGGCGTACACGTAGTACTGGTTGCCCTGGGTGAAGGAGGGCTGGAAGGCCACGTCTGAGACGCCCGGGCTGATTTTCAAGCTGTAGAGGGTCCGGATCCGGCCCTGCAGCGTGATCTCCTGCACGTGCAGCTGGGGACTGGTGGGGGCAGCGCTGACGACGAAGCGCCCGTCGGGGGACACGTGTGGCGTGCCGCTCACGTCGCCATTGGGGCCGACCACCGAGTCTGTGACGCTGTCGAGCAGCAGCTGGGGGGCGGCGGGCGCGGGGCTGTCCTGTCGGCACTGCACGAAGAAGTAGCCGCCCAGGTGCGTGTGGGCCATGGCCTGGGGCATGCAGCCGTGCTGCCGCAGGCTGATGGTCTTGAGCTGCACCAGTGTTTCCAGATCGACTTTGTGGATGGCGGCGTCGGACTTGTTGAAGATGAAGCCGAACCTGCAGAGGGAAGAACTGAGGTCAGAGGTGTAAGGGATTGCATCTTTTCTCTTCCCTCTGTCGTCACCCTTCAGGGATCTGATAGTTTAAGGAGATGTACCGTCCCACAGGGCACAGCTTCTTCCGTGATTCAGAGACGATGTCAAACCAGAGGCAGTCGAGTTACAAATGCTCCTGGATGGACGCTCTCCTGACACGCCCAGGATAGAAGGAGCGCACAAGTGCCCATGGCCGCTTCTCCCTGGGGAAGCCTTCAGATCAGCACCCCTGAGGCTTTGCGCCAGCTGGGAAGGAAAGGACACACCTGCTGTCAGTGCTCCTTCCCCTGGAGAGGACCGTGATGGGGCAGCCTCTCCTGGGTCTCGTTTACGAGGCCTTTGGGAGCCATCCTGGGCAGGGGGTGCGGAGGACAGCGTTTACCTTTGCAATCGGACGGCCAAGGCGTTGCACACTGCCTCTCTCCCAGCAGAGCTGGGCACGTGGTTCGCCTCTTGGAGGCTCTGCGACTCTAAAGAGGGCAGTTCCCTCTGAGAGGGTTGTCAGAGGACTGGATCAAAGAGGAAGCTGCAGGGGAAGGGCTCAGTAGGAGGGCGCTGCTCACATCTCACACCCGGTCTTCCCTCAAGTCTGCTTTGGAGGCGGGTTGTGAACTGCGAGGAGACCTAACCCTGGGCAGGACTTGGCTGTGACTTGGGGGTCTCTGCCCAAAGCCCTGGCTCGGGGAGGCCTTTTGGTGCCTGTGGACACCTACAGGAGTAAGAGAAAAGTCTCTGCCTCACTTATCTCCTGAGTAACTAATGGAGCGTCAGAGTGGGGAGGTGGCCAGTTTAAAGCTTCTTTAAAGCATTCCTAAAGAGCCAGGGCACAGAGAAAGCAGGAAAGAGAAGCCTGCTCATAGAAGCAATTTGAATGCTAAAGGCCACACACAGACAACACAGAGCCTGGAAGTTTGTTAGACTCCTGACTGAAGTCAGCTTCTTTGGGGGATTTTACCCCTTCAGAGGCCTCTTAGAAGCTCTTCCCAGGTGCTGTCTACAGGGAGGGGTTCGTTAAGGGGTGTTTTCTTCCCAGTCTTGGATAAATGGGTGGGCCTAGTTTTACAAGCCCAGTTTCAGTGTACAAAAACGAGGCATTTCTTCTTGGAGAAAGGTGTCTGATGTCAGACAAAAGAAGGGCATAAATAGTGGCCCCAAGACCTTTGGGTCTCGGTGCCTTGATGAGAGGGAGGCTTAGTCTGCTGCAGTGCTGACTTTCCGGCGCGGGGTGTCTGGGGGTTCTCTGACGTGAACAGGCAGGGGAAGGGGCTGGCTGGGATGAGGGTTGCCGTGGAGACGGAGGACACCTTTATTAGGCTGTTCTTCTGGATGGTGACAAACCAGACAACTGGGAGGGTTTGTTTCCTGGCTGGCCCTCTGCATGGCTGCTCAGGGGGCTCCTGGCTGTGTTAACTTGGCCGTCCAGGGTCTTAGCTTCTTCGAGCCTCTGTTTCCTCATCTATAAGAAGGGGTTAAGACCACTTTGACTAGTTTTTTGTGTGTCTAGTAAGTCTAGTGCGCCCCAGTCACCACTGCTGACTTTCCTCTCTTGTCCTCTGTGGACCTCGGAGGGTGGGAGAGCTGGCTGCCTTCCTTAACTATGACCATGAAGGACTCGGGATGGGTCTATTTCTCTGTCCCCTCACGAAGGAGCCCAAGGGTCAGTTCAGCATGAGTGGGAAAGAAACAGAGAAGGAGCAGGTCTCACGGTGGGCAAATGCAGCCACAGGCAGGGCTGAGCTGGGTTACAGGGGGTACTGGAGGGCCCCGTGGCCCCATCTCACCTGACGTGGTTGATGATGAGGTTTGTCGGGGGAATGAAGAAATCATCCACTCCTGAGAACGGTGTGTGGATAAGGTGCTGGCCCTGGGCAGTGCTGGCTTCTGTGATCACCTACAACACAGAGCAGGAGTCCTGGTGAGGGTCCACATGAGTTGGGGGGGGCAACCTGGAAACATGGTCATGTGCTGGCAGGGACCCTCAGCGGACAGGCTGCTTCAGAGAGAGAGGGGGCCGGGAGCAGAGTGGGAGCTGCTTGGGAATGTCAGAGGCAGGGACCCATCCTCCTGTGGAGAGGAAGCGATAGTTTGGGAATGCCTGAACCATGCCTTCCTGTTTAGGGAGGCCCAACCCTGACCCTATGGCACCCTGTCGGCCCCCTGAGGGCACAGCTTCCCAGAGGGCTCCCGAAAACAGAACGGTAACTGTGCTCAGATGCTCAGAGACCACACTTCCCCACAACTGAGAATCCCACCATCTAAGCATCCAGGTCACCCTGGGAAAAGAGGGAGAGAGCTTTTAAGTCACTAAAATGTTAAATGGTGGAAAGATTTACTGGTTCCCTGTTTTCCTCTGATGTCAGGTGCCTGGGCCTGTTTGTTGGGAATCTCTGTCCTATACTGCTCACAGAGGCGTTCTCTGGGAATTATGACTCCAAATTTTATCAGAGAAAGCAGGAATTGTGCAGAAATGCCTTTTAAAGATGCTGCTCTGGCCATTTAGATGGCTTGCAGTTAGAATGCTGGGGCTCAGGCCTGGTAGCAGAAAGGACTTGTGAGAGAAATGAAGAATCAGGCACTGGGTTTTGTACATGATGGGAGTGACTGAGCACAGCTACCTCTGTTTCCCTGGAGGTAACACCTGATCCCCTATGGAGTCAGCAGGAGGCTGCTGCAGCCACTGTCTGGTGCAGAAATCCCTGGTGGTTCTGTGTCAGGGAACAGCCACCAATGCGGAAGAGAGCCAAATGCTGTTGGAGATTAGGTGGGATGACAGAGTAGTTTGGAGGTCCTGCCAGGAAGCCTTCTGTGGGCAGGCTGAGCATCTGTCCAGCAGCTACCCTAGTCTTGGGTGCCAGAGACATCGTGCCAGCCAGCCTGGGTCCCCCTTGCCTTTGCACATACTCATCAGCCCTCAGTGGCTAGGCCAGTGCTCTGAAAGATGGCTGACCTGCAGCCAGATGAGAAGCTTGGCCATCTGGTGGGCCATGTTGGGGGAAGAGCCACAAGGTCAAGCCCAGGCCCTCTGAGCAGGAGAGTGAGGGCTTAGGCCTGAACACAGAGCTTAGACACTTTTCCTGATCTAGATATTGTGGCCATGTCTACGGAAAGAAGGGTCTAGACTTGTGCAGCCTGAGGCTGAGGACAGTGTCTCCTGGAGTTTTGTGACTCACAAGGGTTGGAGTTCTGGAGGCTTTTACCTTCGAAGAATAGGCCTGACTTCTGGCTCTTTCTTTTATGGGAAAATGAACACCACTTGGCCTGCCTTCTCAGGCAGGGTTGAGGTTTGAGACTTTTCTGGATCGTGGTTCCCACGCAGGCAGAACGCCAGATTGGAATGATGAGACCTGTGATTTGTATTTTTAGCCTTGGGGCAGCTCCAAAGTTGTAACATGGCATTAGGTTATTCTGCAGGAGTTTTTTAAAATGGCCAAATGATAATTCCATGGCAAGCACGTGGAGGAAAAAAACCTCTCAGAACTGGGCATTAAGAGAATAGCAGCCTGAGGAAACTGGATCTTGGGAGTGTCTAAGGGAAAGTGCCAGAGAATTCCAAGAAGACATACAATCACTGCTTGATACCAGGCCTGTCATTTTCACTTCTAATAGAGATAGAAAATCACAGGCTGTCAGCGGTCAGGGTCATTCACACCTCACCACACCGACACCCTGTACTGAGAGATTACCTCATCAAAACGCACTAGCACGGGCCATTGAGCCGATGGGCGCTACCCGCCTCATTTCTCCATTGAGTCTTGAGTTCCTTCTTGGCCTTGCATCCTACAGAGGGCCTGGGCACATTCGTGTCCTCATTCATGCCCAAAAGATAATTGTTATTTGAACCCCTCAGTTTTGTTGGCTCTCTGGGCTTGGTTCAGGAGCTGTACATCAGTGGCGAGATACCAGGAAATGTCACTTGGTCATCAGTGCGGGGTCCTGAAGGCTGGGCAGCTCTCCCAGCGGGTAGACAGAACCAGCTGAGAAGGGAGGTCTCCTTGGGCTTCAGATACTGTTGCCTCTCATGTCTACTTTTACAGGATTTATTTCCTTTGTGGTTTCTGATATACTTGTGTGGATGTGGACATGAGAAAAAATGGTTTTGCAGATGCCAGGTTTATAGTAAACCAAGTTGTGTCATTATTCAGGTTTCCCCTGTCCTCCTTTGGTCTTTTTTTTACAATGTGAGTGCATTTTTAATCGAATCCATCTTTATGTTAAATCACTCTTGTTTGAGGCATTTAGTTGTTAAGTGCTTGATATCTCTTGGGTGTTCATCCCATGGTGTCTCTGTGTTTGCTGTTTTTAGTGCTTTTGACCTTAAGCCCCACCTTGCCTGATGTGAGTGGCAGTCTGGATGCATTCTTGTCACCTGTCCTTACTATGCCTGCCCTTTTAAATTCTGCCTTTTCTTCTCTTTGAAACATGTACGTTTCTCATAAACAAGTTCTAGTTCCTTCCTAACCCAGTCTGATCATCTCTGCTTTCAAGAGAAATCAGTTTGTCAGATGTGGAATAATGAGACCATTGCTTCGCAGTTGCTACATTCCGCCAGCATTCTCCAAACTTTCTCTTATCCCAGTAAGGTATTTCTAAGTATTTTTATCCCCCTTTCTTTCCTCCACTCCCTATGCTTATTTTTATGGAAATAATTTATCTTCAGTTACCGTCTGGTAGCAGGGTTTCTCATTCAGCGTGTCTCTCCTCATTCAGACATCCTTATTTAGCACTGATTACCATTTCCAGGGAGGCTGTCCTCATCCTTCTTCTCTGGGTTCATTGTTCAGAACTGTCTCCTCTTTATCTTTCTTTATCTCGAGGTCTCTGATCTGGTTCATCTGGTGTTTGTTGGGTATCTTTCCACAGATCTGTTCCTCAGAGGGGGCAGTGAGTGATGCGGTCTCTGAATTCTTATGCCTACGCTCTCTTTTGTCCTGTCCAGTGAAGCCTATCAGGGCCAGGAATAGGACTCTTGGATTTCAGTCCTAGAGCATCTACAATGTGCCAGCTGCTGTGGCAGGTGGGAAATCCAGGACCAAGCTGATGTTTTTTTTCTGTTCATAGCTGTTAAATTAGGAAATCATTTTTGGTTTCAGAAAAAAGGTGTTTTGGTGGACCCTCCCCATGAATTACTTTAGAGGCTTTCCGGGAGTTGCCAGAGGGACCAATAAGTTAGGATTTCCCTGGGCTTACGCTCTGCTCTGAATGACCTTCATTTAGGCTCCTAGACGCTCTAATGGGGATTTTCTGTCAGTTCACTGGGGCCCAGGGTGATGGCATCCATCAAATGACAGTTGTCTCCGTTTACAGGAGGTGTGGCAGAGACTTTTCCCTGGCCCAGCAGGGCTAAGACAGGCAGGCAGGTGGTCAGTCTTCTGGAGGATGTCCCTTCCTTCTTCCCGGTCTTGAGAACAGGGTGAACTGGGCTCCCTCTGCAGTTCTTCTCAGCTGGGCTTCTGAGAGAGAACAAAGCCCTAATGTCCTGAGGCATCCAATGCATGAATTAACTTCTCTTCTGTCTATCTAGAAGGGCTCTGTGTACATCT
This sequence comes from Neogale vison, assembly GCF_020171115.1. Classification (NCBI taxonomy): domain Eukaryota; kingdom Metazoa; phylum Chordata; class Mammalia; order Carnivora; family Mustelidae; genus Neogale; species Neogale vison. The sequence goes on along the minus strand of NC_058091.1, from coordinate 245,325,104 downwards.
CTGGGAGAAATCAGGCATTCAGATCTCTTTTCTTAGGGCTTAATCCTCAAAAGCATCCCTGCTGATGAGAAAGGCAGAGGCATGCACTCTTAACATGGGGGTGGTGTTGACCATCTCTTGTTGGTGGACAGGGGAATCCCACAGAACTCTTGGGCCTAGACTGTTTCCAACAGACTGTGCACTGGCTGACACTGGGCTGCAGAGCCGCAGGGCCTGGCTTGGACCACGGGCATGTTACTGAACTTTCCTGTGCCCTAAAGCACCATAAGCACTGAATAGATGCGCTACTAGTGTGGACACGACTGCTGCTCTTACTTTCCTTTCCTTATCGAGTATTTGCTTGGACACCACTCTCGAGCCTGCTCAGCCCAAGGAGCAGAACGCCCTTGCTCAGGAGAGGGGGAGTCCGGGAGCCACATTCCACTTGTCCTGACATCCCAATCTTAGTCATCATCAGGATTCTTGTCCTTAAATGTAAGCCTGGCAGATGATACCTTGGTAATGGCCTGTGAGGGACCCTGGCTCTCCTTAAGCCTTGGTGGATACATTTTGGATAAGTGTGATTAGCTACCTAGGGAAGCAAGAGACGTGTATGGGAGGTCAGTATCCTTTGTTCCTGTGGGGTGAGTGTGGGTCTCCATGTTTTCAACATACCTGGAGGCTTGGTTGGGACTTGTGCACATCCCCCCAGCTCAGGACCCACACTTGGTCATGAGACTTGTCATAGGTCAGCTTAGCTGGCAGAGGGTCCACACCTATGGACTTGAGAAAAAAATACATACAAGTGGGTCATCATTATTATAAGCTGACACGGTGGTCACTTCTGGACTTGGCGTACATGACCGTCATGCCTAGGTGGTTGGAAAGCCAACTTCTCTGCCTTGGCACAAAGCCAGCTTGGGAGGCCAGGGCTTAAGCTGCCCTTCTGGGTGTTCTTTAGAGACAGAAGAAAACTCTTGCCAGTAATTGAAACCTTTTCGAAAATTTCTTCCATATTTTACTCGAAGGGGACCCAGACCATCTCAGCAAAAGCCCAAACATAACCAGAGGGTTACATTTTCCACTCAAGAATCAGCTGCAGGGCACTCTGGTCCCTGCTCCCAGAAGGCTTTTAGGCCTTCCCCAGGTGGTTCTGAGATGAGATTCTGGTGCATTGGCCCTTCCTCCTGAGCCACCTGAGACTGACTTTAAGATCAGCCCTTATCCCTGGACTCTTAGGTCAGCAGAGCTTTTCCCTTTCTCTTCCCCTTCTCTTCCCTTCCCCCTTCTCCCCTTCCCCCCTCCCCTTCCCTTTAAAAAATTACTAGGCATTACAAGATACAGAGTATAGGGCTAGAGACTACTAAAAAATACAAGAGAAACAGACCTATGAATGATTCATAAAAAGATAATTACAAATTTATACACAGAAGTAAAATTAAGTAGAAATAAATGCAATACCTGAAATTAAGAACTCACTAAATAGGTTCTGTGAAATCCATATTAGGCATAGCAGAAAACAGGGCTAGGGAAAGATAGGTTGATAGAACATATTAAAATTGAAGCATGAAGAGACAAAAAAAGGATGGAAAAGAAGAGTACAAGACATGTGGGATGCAGTAGAAATGTCTAACTTTTAAGTTTCCAAAGAAGAGGTAAGAGACAATCTCAGTCTGATGAAAGTTATCAATCTACACATTCAAGAACCACTAAAACTTCGAAATTGGAATACATACAAAGAGCATCATCCCTGGGCACATCAAAGTAAAATTGCTAAAGATCAAAGAGTGACAAAAAGACTGGCAGTTGACCTATTACCAAAACAACAAAAGACAATGGAGCAACATCTTAAAATGCCAAGTGAGTATAATTGTTAAGGTAGAATTCTATATCCAGTGAAAATAGTCTTTAAAGGGCAAATACAGTTCTTTTCAAAGAAACAGAAACTGAGAGTGTGTTGCTATCAGGTCGCCACTAAAAGAGCCACTTAAAAAAGTCATTCCTCACAATGAAAATGATCCCAGACAAAGCTGTGTACTTCAGGAAGAAATAAGGATCAGTGAGAAAAGTAAATATGTGGATGAATATATATGACTACCAAGTGTACAAAATAATGTTAAGCCAGGTCTTGTGGGGTTCAATTATATATAGAGTTAAAATCTATTCCCATAATCATGTGAAAAGGCAGGAGAGGAGTTAAAGGAGTTACTGTTACATGGTTCTATTGTTAGAGAAGTGAAATCATAAATTATGAGACTGTATTGAGACAACTATGCATATTATAATCTCTGTGGTAGTCCTAAAAATAACAGGATAATATTTGACTAATCCAAAAGAAAGTAAAATGGAGGGAAAAAAAAAAAAACAGATCAAGTAAAAAACCAGTAAGATGGTAGATTTAACTATAAAATTAACTGCCTTAAATACAGATGGATCAAATGGCCCAAGTAAAAGATCAAGATTATAATGCTAGATAAACCTAAAACACGTAGCTTTATAAAAGACCACCATAACTGCTGAGCCACCCAGGCGCCCAGGCCATAAAAGACCACCTTAAATATATGGACATGGAAAGGTTGAAAGTGACAGGATGGAAAAATACAGCTAACACTAATTAAATCTGATTTGTCTGTACTAGTAACATAGACCAGAAAGGAACAGAGACAATATACTGTAACAGTCACTGTACAGGCGATACAATGGCACTACATTCATATCTTGCAATAGTTACCTGAATGTAAATGGGCTAAATGCCCCAATCAAAAGACCCAGGGTATTGGAATGGATAAAAAAAAAACAAAAAACAAAAAAAACAAGACCTATCGATATGCTGTCTGCAAGAGATTCATTTTAGACCCAAAGACACCTCCAGATTTCAAGTGAGGGGGTGGAAAACCATTTACCATGCTAATGGACATCAAAAGAAAGCGGAGGTGGCAACCCTTATATCAGGCAAATTATACTTTCAACCAAAGACTATAATAAGAGGTGAGGAAGGACACTCTTCATACTTAAAAGGGTCTGTCCAATGAGATGATCTAACAGTTTTAAGTATCTATGCCCCTAATATGGGAGCAGCCAATTATATAAACCAATTAATAACAAAATCCAAGAAACACATCAATAATAACACAATAATAGTACAGGACTTTAACACACCCCTTCACTGAACTGGACAGATCATCCAAGCAAAAAATCAACAAGGCAATAGAAGCTTTAAATGACACACTGGACCAGATGGACATCACAGATTTAGAACATTCCATCCCAAAGCAACAGAATACACATTCTTCTCAAGTGCACATAGAACATTCTCCAGAATAGATCACATCCTGGTTCACAAATCTGGTCTCAACTGGTACCAGAAGAGTGGGATCATTTCCTTCATATTTTCAGACCACAGTGCTCTGAAGCTAGAACTCAATCACAAGAGGAAAGTTTACAACTGCACTCCAAATATATGGAGGCTAATGAGCATCCTACTAAAGAATGAGTGGGTCAACCAGGGAATTGAAGATGAATGAAAATAGTTATGGAAACAAATGAAAACGAAAACAATGGCTCAAAACCTTTGGGGCGCAGCAAAGGTGGTTCTAAGAAGAAAGTATATAGCAATATAGGCCTTTCTCAGGAAATAAAGGTCTCAAGTACACAACCCAACCCTATACCTAAAGCAGCTGCAGAAAGAACAGCAAAGAAACCCTAAACCCAGCAGGAGAAGAGAAATAATAAAGATCAGAGCAGAAATCAATGAAATAGAAACCAAAAGAACAGTAGAACAGATCAATGAAAGTAGGAGCTGGTTCTTTAACAGAATTAATAAGATTGATAAACCCTTGGCCAGACTTATCAAAAAGAAGAGAGAAAGGACCCAAATAGATAAAAACATGCATGAAAGAGGAGAGATCACAACCAATACCGAAGAAAGACAAACATTAATAAGAACATATTATGGCAACTATATGTAGCAAATTAGAAAATCTGGAAGAAACAGATGCATTCCTAGAGATGTATAAACTGCCAGAACTGAACCAGGAGGAAATAAAAAGCCTGAATAGACGCATAGCCAGTAAGGAAATTGAAGCAGTCATCAAAGATCTTCCAACAAACAATAGTCCAGTGCCAGGTGGATTCCTAGGGGAATTGTACCAAACACTCAAAGAAGAATTAATACCTATTTTCCAGAACCAGTTCCAAAAAAATAGAAATGAAAACTTCCAAACTCATTTTTAGGAGGCCAGCATTATCCCAAAAGTGGATCCCAAAAGTGGACAAAGACCCCATCAAAAAGAGTTATAGACCAATATATCCTTGATGAACATATGTGCAAAAATTCTCCCCAAAATACTAGCCAGTACATTAAAAGGATCATTCACCACGACCAAATGGGATTTATTCCTGGGCTGTAATGTTGATTCAACATCTGCAAAGTCAATGTAATACAATATATTAATAAAAGAAGGCACAAGAACCACATGATCCTCTTAATAGATGCAGAAAAAGCATCTGACAAAGTACAGCATCTTTCTTGATCAAAACTCTTCACAGTGTAGGCATAGAGGGTACACATATCACTCAGTATCATAAGCCATCTATGAAAACCCCACAGTGAATATAATTCTCAATGGGGAAAAAACCGAGAGCTTTTCCCCTAAGGTCAGGAACATGGCAGGGATGTCCACTATCAGATCTGCTCTTCAACGTAGTGCTAGAAGTTGTAGCCTCAGCAATCAGACAACAAAAAGAAATAAAAGGATTCTGAGTCGGCAAGGAAGAAATCAAACTCTCACTCTTTGCAGATGATATGATACTTTATGTGAAAAACCCAAAAGACTCCACCCCAATACTGCTAGAACTCATACAGGAATTCAGTGAAGTGTCAGGATATAAAATCAATGCTCAGAAAGCAGTTGCATTTCTAGACACCAACAACAAGACAGAAGGAAGAGAAATTAAGGAGTCAATCTCATTTACAACTGCACCCAAAAATGTAAGATACCTAGGAATAAATCTAACCAAAGAGGCAAAGAATCTGTACTCAGAAAACTATAGAATACTCATCAAAGAAATTGAGGAAGACACAAAGAAATGGAAAAATGTGCCATGCTCATGGATTGGAAGAACAAATGCTATGAAAATATCTATGCTACCTAGAGCAATCTACACACGTTTAAGGCAATCCCTGTCAAAATACCATCAACTTCTTTCACAGAGCTGGGACAAATAATTCTAAAATTTGTATGGAACCAAAAAAGACCCCAAATAGCCAGAGGAATGTTGAAAAAGAAAACCAAAGCTGGTGGCATTCCAATTCCAGACTTCAAGCTCTGTTACAAAACTGTCATCATCAAGACAGTATGGTCCTGGCACAAAAATAGACACATAGATCAATGGAACAGAACAGAGAGCCTAGAAATGGATCCTCAACCCTATGGTCAACTAATCTTCGACAAATCGGGAAAGAACGTCTAATGGAAAAAAGACAGTCTCTTCAACAAATAGTGTTGGGAAAATTGGACAGCCACATGAAGAAGAATGAAACTGGACCATTTCCTTATACCACACACAAAAATAGACTCAGCATGGAGAAAAGACCTCAATACGAGACAGGAATCCATCAAAGTCCTGGAGGAGAACACAGGCAGCAACCTCTTTGACCTCAGCCACAGCAACTTCTTTCTAGAAACATCACCAAAAGCAAGGGAAGCAAGGGAAGCAAGGGCAAAAGTGAATGATTGGGACTTCAGGAAGATCAAAAGCTTGTGCACAGCCAAGGAAACAGTCAACAAAACCAAAAGACAACTGACAGAATGGGAGAAGAGACTTGCAAATGACAGATCAACAGCTAGTATCCAAAATCTATAAAGAATGTATTGAATTCAACACCCAAAGAACAAATAATCCAATCAAGAAATGGGCAGAGGACATGAACAGACATTTCTGCAAAGAAGACATCCAGATGGCCAACAGACACATGAAAAAGTGCTCAACATCACTTGGCATCATGGAAATACAAATCAAAACCACAGTGAGATACCACTCCACACCAGTCAGAATGGCTAAAATTAACAAGTCAGGAAACGACAGATGTTGGTGAGGATGCGGAGAAAGGGGAACCCTCCTACACTGTTGGTGGGAATGCAAGCTGGTGCAGCCACTCTGGAAAACAATATGGGGGTTCCTCAAATAGTTGAAAATAGAGATCTCCTACGACCCAGAAATTGCACTACTATTTACCCTAAAGATACAAATGTAGTGATCCAAAGGGGCATGTGCACCCCCATGTTTACAGCAGCAATGTCCACAATAGCCAAACTATGAAAAGAGCCCAGATGTCCATCAACAGATGAATGGACACAGAAGCTCTGGTATGTATGTATGTATGTATACACACACACACACACATACACACACACACACACTGAAATATTATACAGCCACAAAACCCCCCAAATCTTGCCATTGCAATGACATGGATGGAATTAGAGGGTATTATGCTAAGTGAAATAAGTCAATCAGTGAAAAACAATTATCAGATGATCTAACTGACATGAGGAATTTGAGAAAAAAGATAGGATCATAGGGGAAGGGAGGGAAATATGAAACAAGATGAAACCACAAAGGGAGAGAAACCATAAGAGACTCTTAATCTCAGGAAACAAACAGGGTTGCTGGAGTGGAGGGGAGTGGGAGAGATGGGGTGGCTGGGTGATGGACATTGGGGAGGGTATGTGCTATGGTGAGTGCTGTGAATTGTGTAAGACTGATGAATCACAGACCTGTACCCCTGAAAGAAATAATACATTTTATGTTTAAAAAAAACTCAAAAAAGTTTCTTGATGATTAAAAACAGCAGCAACAATATCTTCTATCAATTTTGTATCTTACTCCCCCTTTTCTATAGCCAATTTTGGGTACAGAGAAGGCATTTAATAAACGTTGGTTCAGTAAATGCCTAGGCAGTATTTTGGGGGACTGTAACACAATTTTATGTACCTTCCACTTGAATTGAAGTAGATCTTTGGGAGCCTGTCCAGGGCTCATAACACAACACCACTGAGGAGATCTTTCATCTTCTCCGTTATCCCTCCCCGCAATGTTGGTCCCACCTAGAATGTATTTCCTTCTCAGAAAAATTAAACAAAAAAATTAAATCCTATAAAAAATGGGTGTAATTTAGATAAACCTACAACCACAGTGTGAGACTTCAACACACCTCTCAGCAGCTGGTAAACTAAGTGGACAAAGAAGAAAATGACTTAGAAGATCTGAACAATGCAACAAATAAACTTGCCATCATTGACATGTATACAGAATACTGTACCTACCATTAGCACACACATTCTTTTAAAGTGCATGTGGAACATTTTTATCCACATTGATTCCAAGCTGGGTCATACAGCTAGCTTCAGTGAGTGTCAAAGGATTGAAATTACTCAGAGTATGTTCACTGGCCAGAAAAATCACTAAGAGAAAATCTTCTGCCCAAGTGGCCTGGAGAAACCACAACGCAGGTCACACCCACATTCCCCCTGCAATGAGCATGCACAGGGGCATTGCTAGGAAGACAAACCACAGCCCTGCTCACTGGCCTCACTTTCTCCCTCCATCCACAAGCCTTCAGTGGGCCTTTGCTGTCACCCAGCAGTCCTAGCACAGTGGCCTGGTCAGTTCAATCTCAAATGCACCCTTCCCCTCTCTCCTCAAACCTCCAGGCTGGGTGATCATTTTCCTTCTTTCTTCAAGGAGAAAATTAAAGCAACCACAAGAGATGTTCATCCACCTGCCCCCAGTTGTAACTGTCACCTCTTTGTAAGTGTTCCTGAATATTTTCCATTTCCTTCGGTTATATGAAAGAATGTGATCTTATCCAAAGCTTGCATCTCTCCTTCTCTGCCCTGGATTCCACTGACTTCTGCCTACTTCAGTGATGCAGAAGAAATGAAAGATGTGTGGGAGGGTTTTGGTTTTTTTTAGCATTGTATTCATACATATATACATAAAAGCGCTGTAATGTCATCTATTCTAAAGAAACTTCTTCTCTATGCTCTTCTACCTATTGTCTCATTTGACTCCTTTTACTCATATTTACAGCAAACCCCCTCACAATGATTGTACTTCTATGACTGCAAGCTCATATTGCATGATCATTCTATCTGTTCCAGGGTAATCCATGCGACACCAAATCCAATGGTCAGTTCTTAGTCTTGGTGATTTGAAAATGCTCAGCTCCATTGCTCCATTGGACACCATTCTTAAAACACTTTTCTTCATTTATGGAAAACCCTTCCTTCCCCCAATTTTCTTCCTACCTTTTAAGCTCCTCCTGCTTGGTCTCCTTGTTGGCTTCTTCTCTCCTTCCTGATCTTTAAGTGTTGGAGAGTGTCAGGGCTCCAAGCTTGACCTCTTCTCCATCTGTACTACCTCCAGTCATTTCATCTGCTTCTCTGGATGTAACACTTGGTATGGTGACCATATCCACCCTGACCTCTCTGGCCTAGAGCTCTCGCTGGCCTCCAGACCTGTTCATCCAATTGCTTATTTGACATCTCTACTTACATTTTTATTTTTATTTTTAAAAAAAATTTATTTTAGAGAGCATGAGCGGGGAGGAGGGGCAGTGGGAGAGGGAGAAGCAGACTCCTCACTGAGTGCAGAGCCTGACATGGGGCTTGAACCCACAGCCTGGAGATCATGACCTGAGCCGAAATCAAGAGTCATACACTCAACGGAAGAAATCACCAAGGTCCCCCAACGAACATTTATAATAGCAATGAACACTTAGCAGGTCTAAACCCAAATTCCTAATTTTTCTGTCTTCCTGCTCCATGACCTATACCACCTGCCACATCGCCTGCTCTAGAGAGTGCATTATTTTCCTATTACTATGATAATAGTAATTATTACTATGATAAACTACTACCACACACTTAGTGGCTTAGAACCACACCAATTTAATTCTTTTACAGTTCTGGAGGTTCAAAGTCCAAAATTAAATTTCCCTGGGCTGAACAAGGATGGCTGCAGGGCAGTGCCCTCTCTAGAGGATAGAGGGGAAAGTATGTTCCCTTGACTTTACCGACCTCTAGCGCTGCAGTCCTTGGCTCGTGGCCCCTTCCCTCATCTTCAAAGGCAGCAGAGCCCCAGTGTGCTCTAGTTCTCCCAGTGCCTCCTGCCCCTAACAGTCACATTTCTCCTTGCCTCCCTCTGATACGGGTACTTGCACTCGCATTGAGGAAGGGCTCACCCAGGTCATCCCCCGTAATAGTCCATTTACACATCCTTACCATAATCACTTCTGCAGAGGCGCCTGTGCCCGAGGAGACATTTATAGGTTCTGGGCATGGGAAAGTGGCCATCTTGGGGCCGTTATTCAATCCACCACACACAGTAAATGGCATCACCATTCTGCTGTTCCTCAAAGTAACGAAAAGCCCCCAACAACCTGATTTCCCGCTCTTAAAACTTCCATTCGACCCAGCAGAAAATCTTTCCACACTTAAGATCTATCAAGGATCTGGTCAGTCCTTGCCACCTTTATGGCCGGCGGCAGTTCATGCCTGAATTATTTCAGTAGCCACGACGCTCCCCTGCTCTGCCATTGGTTAGCAGAGCCTGCCTGTTTCAGAGTCTAAGTGGAATGAGGTCACTGCCTGGATGAAAACCCTCTGTGGCTTGGGCCATGCTTTACCCCCCTTCACCACTCCCCGCTTCTCACTGTCCTCTAGCCCTCTGACCCGCCCTCTGTCCCAGAATGGGAATGTGGCCAGCTGTGCCCCTGTGCCCCTGGCACCCTCACTCCCTTAGAGAGATGTACCTGTAGAACTTTCTGGGCTTGCACGTCGACCACAAGGACTCTGTTCAGTGCTGGCTGGGCCACGTAGATGTAGCGATGCCGGACGTTCACGGCTGAGGCCCACTGGCACGGCTGGGTGGCATTTCCTTCCCCTTGGGGACAGATTTCTTCCTGTAAAGGAGACAGGCTGTCATGGATCTTCTTAATCCCCTGGGCCCCCGCCCTGTGTGGGTTCCTTCTCCCTCACCACCCCCCGTCCTCTGTCCCCTTCTTAGAACCCACAAACATGACACACCAGCCCTCCCACATCACCTGTTTTGAACATTCACCTCCACCACCTCCCACTCATGAGGCTGGAACTCCCTTTGCATGTGTTTTTTTAAAAGATTTTATTTATTTGACAGAGATCACAAGTAGAGAGGCAGGCAGAGAGAGAGGGGGAAGCAGGCTCCCCACTGAGCAAAGAGCCCAATGTGGGGCTTGATCCCAGGACCCTGAGATCATGACCTGAGCTGAAGGCAGAGGCTTTAACCCACTGAGCCACCCAGGTGCCCCTGCATGTGTTTTTTTTATGAGCAGCCGCCAGGCCTGCCTTCTTCTCCTCTTGGGTGCGAACTTCCCGGTCTGCACTGAGCTCAGCGCTCCAGACTTCTCACTTATTAAATTAAACCTGCTCCCCCTTTTTATTTGAACTTGGGGTACCACCTGACTCCATGCTGCCTATTCTTTGCTTCCTTCCCCCAGCTCCCCCACCCCACAGGCTGGTCCTTCTCTGTCGGCTGGATCCTGCTCAGTTTGCTGATCTCTTGGTCTCTATATGTCAGAATGCACAGGGGTCAGTCCCTCAATGATTTTTCCTCTTCAAAATCCACTCCCTTTGCTCATCTCATCCCAGCTGATAGCATCAAATACCATCTACGTGCATACAGCTCCCAAATTTGTATCTTTAGTGAGAGCCTCTTCTCTGAACTCCAGATGGACGCAGCCAACCGCCTCACTCTACTTGGCTATTGCTGGACACCTCAAACTTGAGAGAGTTCAGGGTCAACTCCCAATTTTACCTCCCAATCCTGCTCATTCCTTTAATAAAATGGCAGCTCCACTGTTTTCCTTCCTTAGACCAAAACCCTTATGGCCATCTTTGAGTCCTCTTTTTCTCCTCATCCTCTCAGTCCTCATCAGGGAAGGGGAGGTGAACCATGAGAGACTATGGACTCTGAAAAACAATCTGAGGGGTTTGAAATGGCAGGAGGGTGGGAGGTTGGGGTACCAGGTAGTGGGTTTTTTAGAGGGCACGGATTGCATGGAGCACTGGGTGTGGTGCAAAAACAAGGAATACTGTTATGCTGAAAACAAACAAATAAATAATCATTTCAGCTCTGCCTTCAAAATACGTTCAGAATTTGATGTTGCCTCACTGCTCCCACCTCCATCGCCCAGGCTCAGGCCATACTATCTGCTGAGTAACCGCTGTAGCATCCCTGTTGTACTCCTTGATTCCACCACCCCTCCCCCCGCCCCCCATTCTCAACACAGAATTCAAGGGCATCACTGAGAGAGTGCCCGCACCTCTCCCTCTTCTCAATACCCTCCACTTCATTAACATTCCTTCTGGCTCAGAAGAGGAGCCAAGGTTTCTCAGAAGTCAAGTAGGCCCTGTCCCCTTTGGCTCCTGCTACTCCTCTGATCTTCAGCTTTTCTCTCCCATCCCGGCTGTGCTTGCTTTCCTTCCCTCATGCCGCCCTCCTGCCCCCTTCACTGGCCGAGCACCGCCAGCACACTTCGCCCCTGTACCTGGCTGCATTGGTCAGTTCCACCTGACATTGTGCGCTGATCTGGCTACATCTTTTTAGGCTCTGTCACTAGAATGCTCTGTGACAGGCTCTTTGTTTGTCTGCTTCACTGTTGTATCCTTAGCGCCTAGTAAAGGCCTGGCACAGAATGAGTGCCTCAGTATATTTGTTGAATGAATAAATGAGTGAAAAGGGGGATCTTCTTTTCCCTTACCTTCCAGGATACACAGTCTCATGTTTGTTTTTTATCATGACTCTCACTCAACTCTGTCTCAGTCTCCTTGTGGTCCCCCTCTTGGTCTGCCCATCCTGTACCTACTGGCCCCCACGGTTCTGTTCAGGCATCCAAATCAAAGCACTCATACATACCCTTGGTGGTCTTGTCTACCACTCTGGCTTTAGCCAACGCCCAGGTGCAGACGGCTCCCAGATCTATGTCTTTAGCTCAGAACTGCCCTCTTCAGTCCTCGCATGGTTTTCCCACAGCCCCTCATACTCAGTCAACCACCCCGAGCTAACCCTCTCCACCATACCTGCCCCTCTCACCAGGTCCGGCCAGCCAGGACCAAGCCTGTCACCCTTGTCGCTTCCTTCTCTCCTATAGTCCGCCACAAGTGAGTTACCATGGACTATGGAGACGACCTCCTCCATTCCTGAGTTCATCTAATTTCCAGGTCTTTCCTGAATGACTGCAATAGCTTTGGGGCAGAGCTTTCACCTTACACCCTGGCCACTGCCCAGCATCACATTCAGTTCTCACAACTACCCCTATTCACACATGAGAAAACAGAGACTGGCAGGGGTTAGGTCACTGGTCTAAAGCCACTCAGCCCTGCTGAGGGACAGAGGTGGGATGTGAACCCAGGGGTGCTTGGCTGGGAAGCCTGTGCCCTTGCCTCCTACATGTGCTGCTTCCCAATGCCCAGAGTGACCCCCTCATCCAGCAGAGACACGTGAGAGAAGACATGCCAACCTCCTGCTGGCTCAGTGCTTTCAGCAGAGGCTTGCATCACGGTAACCCTCTTGGGAGGTGGTGGTGGGGCACGGTTGGTTGGGACTGTTCCATAGCTCACCATGGTCTGGTGCTGTCTGAAAGGCCTGTGGGGTCTCTCCTACTGTATCTTGTTCTAGCTTTTTAGGAAATATGAGTCGTGGTTAGGATTTCAGAGATTTTCCTTGAGCTACACGTTATTGCAAATCTGTGAGAAATTAGTGCCCATGTGACAGGGTGCAATTATTTATACCCAACTGCTAGAAATTAACTAGACCACTCATTCTAGATGGTTTCACGGCTGTTACGTGGAAGGAAAGTTCATTGGGGTAGCAGATCTAAAAAATTTTTAATTCAAATGAAACAGCCTGGAAAACAGCTGGTCCAGAGCTACAAATGCGGGAGACACACCACAAGCCAGCGTGGCATGGCAGTGCAGCAAGCAGGTAGCAGGACTCTGAGCTCCCCCATGAGCTCCAGGACTGTCCCCCCTCACTGGTTCCTTCACGTCGGGCCTTGAGGAGAGGCCTGGGGGGCCTGCCGACGACTCTTCTGGGTTAATGTCATACTTCTACCATCAAGTAGCTAAGGGTACACCTTATGTAGGAAACAACCAACATAAGGCCCAGAGAGAAACCAACAGGAGGGACAGAGCCCTGGGGTGGGATGGGTGGGGAAGCACTGTCTGGGGGATACCTGTGGACATCTGGGTCTAGAGGGCTAGAAAGACTTTCCTGGACCTGCCACTGGCAGTCATCTCTGTGGCCTCCATCCATGTGGCATGGCCATTGTGCCCTTGGCCTCATACTTCATAGCACCTCTGATGCTTGGGGCATTCTCATCTTGCACGCTCTCTCCCCTGGTTCTTCAGAGGCCATGGAGACCCTCACAGCTCACCTCCTCTAGTGACTGGTTGAGGATCACTTCCTTTTGTAAACTTAGCTATCCATGAGTTCTATGACCCATGTTCTCCAGGCTTCCTTAAAGCTACTTTTTTTTTCCTGCCAGGGAGCCATGGGCTCTCTAGCTCACCATGGCCCATCCCCTCCTTGTCCTCATCTTCTGGATGTTTCTATGCTTGTGTCCCATGGGTGTCTCAAATTCACATCGTAGGCCACCCTCGTCTCTTTGATGAGGAACTTATCTGCCCTGCTTTTGGGATCCCAGCACAAGACGGAGAATGTGGCACATGCCTCCTAGAGTGACAAGAGAATGAACAGTACCCCTAACCTGCCTCTCCTCCTGAGTGAAGGACAGTCTGTTCCTCCTAGCAAGACCCCAGATGACCCTTGTGGTGCCTGCTGACATAACACTAAATCTACTCAGTTATTCCCATTGCCACTGCCCCTGACTTGGCTAGGTCACTACCCTCTCTCACCCAGATGTTCACAACAGCCTGTAGACCTGCTTCTGGGCTTCCAATCCTGTCCTGCTCGTCTCTACCCTCACTGGGGCCCCGCACTTGTTCTAAAGCAGCCCCACCAAGGCCGTGATTCATTTGAGGTCCTCCAGGCATTCCCAGAACTTTCAAGATCTGCCACTAAAACTCCTCAGTTAACCCTGGCCTTGGTCATCTTAATCTCAGACCAAGTATTTGCAATTACTCAGATGTGACATGTCACTTTATGCCACCAAGTGCCATGTTCATAACATTCCCTTTAGAAACGCATCCCCAGTTCCTACTTGATCTTCACAACTGGGCCGAGGGGTGCCCTGCTGGAGAGCCTTCTCTGACTTGGTCCTCCCTGGGTCTGGAGAGGCCTCACCCCCTCAGTGTCCCAGTGCACCTTGCAGCTCCTTCAAGCAGCACCTGCTGTGGCCATCCTCTCTCTGTGAACTAGTGGAGAAGAGAAACCCATCTGTAAGCCTTGGGCCTCACCCAGGGCTCTGTGCATGGAAGGCCTAATCAAGGAATGAGACCTTCAACTCTCAACTTCCCATGGATGTTCTGGAGCCTTGGAATGCATGTGGCACCACACCACATATAGCAAACGGAACCTGGGATGTCAAGGGGTGGTGGAAGACCGGCTCTCAGGCACAGACACTTACATAGCTCATGAAGATCTTCTCGGTGGGTCGGAGGTGCCTCTGGATCTCACAGTCCACGGGGTGCAGGATGATGATGCCATTGTCAGAGAAGACATAGAACATGTTCCCCACGCTGAGGCCTGGGAGGAGAAAGACAGCCATGGTTATGCACCCCCGTCCCCAGTGGCCAGCTCCTAAGTAGGGTCACGTGCCACGCTGGGCAGACCCACCCGTGCAGTTTGGCTGTGTGTGGTACAGGCACAAAGTGTGGGGGCCTGGTCAAGGTGACATGAGCTAAGCAGGAGGTATGTGGGCAGCCCAGGGAGAAAGTGTCAGAGGCCTATGAATCACTCCACAGATGAGGGCTCTGTGAACCCCGGGCTATCCTTCCAGACACGTGCTTCTGCCCTAGGGCACCACGGGCTGGCCACCGACACAAGTCGGCAAATACATGACAGCCTTGGCTCTAGCGTACATTTGGTCTTTTGTCTGTTGTCAGCTAGTCAAATCAGATGGGTCAGATCATGACAGAAAAGCAAAGCCTCTTATTTTTTTTTTTTTTTCAGCACATTTATGTGCTACACCACTCCTAGGAACCTAAGAATGTTGTGGCTGGTACTTCTTTGTGCCAGTTTTGCCCTGGCCTGTTGGTGCCAGCAAATCCCTCCTTCAAGATAGGCTGCTCCCACCTCTGCCTCACCATTTTCTCTGTGGCAGCCGATGGAGCCCCAGCCTGGTCAGGCCTGCTTGCCTGCTCCCACCACCGCCCTGGTGTGGCCATGTGGGGAGAAACCTCAGAGTAGCAGAGAAGGGGACCTGGGAGGGTCTAGTTTGGCCTCCTTATTACAAAGACAAAAAACTGAGGTCCAGGGAAGGGAAGGGGCTTGGTGGAGGCTACTTGGATTTACACCAGAGCCGGGGCTGGACCCCAACCCCTACTCCAGGCTCTCACCGTGCCTCAACATAAAACATAAAGATGGCACAAAATTGGTAAGGTTTAAGTTCTCCTTTCCTTTCTCCCTCATTTTATTTCTTGTGAAGGTGGAATATTCAACAGATTTCCATAAATCCTAAGAAAATTAAATCTATGAAAAACGTGCTCTTTCCTAGCATGCTGAGAGACCCAGCATACTGACTTCATTGACTATCTGGGTAGGTTTTCAGTGTTAGAAAACCATACAACACGAAATAGGAGCCAACATTCCACCTGCTTCCAGTGACTCTGCAGGCAGTTTTCTGGGCCTCAGGCCCTTCCTGCCTGGGAAGCCCCAGTGCCTGGGGTTCCCAGTGTGGACCAAGGCCACTGACTCCAGTACACAGTCTTAGCTGCTGCTGTTCTGTCCTGAGAGAGGGGCTGGAAAGGAGGGCTCTGCCGCTGGGCACAACTTGACCCCAGGCTCTCAGAAGCTAGCAGTGTCTGGGAGCACCCTGCACAGGTCTCTCTGGGGAATCCGGCGGGTGCTGGGCAGCCTGTCCCAAGAACTACAGGAAGGGGCCTGGTCTCAGCTCCCAGGACATCCCAGCTTCTGGTCCATATGTGCTCTGTCCCCGTGGGGCCTTCTCTCTGTCCACTCTCACCTGGCAAACTTCTTTTGCTCAGACCTATGAGTCAAAGCCCCTGTCCCTGGGGTCCCTCGGCCTCCCAGGGTCTCTCAGGAAGTGGACAGCTGCAAGGACCAAGGTAAGCCTGAAAGCTTGGGGACCCCATGTGGGGTTGCAGCTGTGGCCACGTGGCAGGCGAAGCACAGCCTCACTCACGGTCAGCAGTGGAACGCGGGCCTCGCCAAACAACTGACTTCACAGGAGACAGAGCCAGCCTCCTGATCCAGTCCCCTGGAGGGTTCTGTCTGAGCGGAACTTCTCCTAACAGGGCACAAAGGGGCTTTCTTTGCTGTGGCATGCCCCAATCATCTCATTTCTCTTGTTGAGATGGGACAGATCCCTGCGGTCTGCTGGCCTGTGGGTTATGCTCCTGTTCCTAGTTCCAGCTGTGAAGGGTACAAGCAGCTGGCTGTCCAGGCAGGATGGCACTTGTTGCTCCTGTCACCCCGCAGCCAAAAAGCGCTGGGGGTCTTAAGTTGCCCTCAATGTGAGGCCTCTAGTGCTCTGTTTCATACATCCCAGGGTCTCCTGCATTCTTTGCTGGTCTCCGCTTTTGAAACTTGAGTCTCTTTGTAGTGAATGCAATTTTAGAAAATTACCACCTCTTAAAGACCCAGAGGGAAAGCTCTCTACATGCATTGTGGCTTAGCGTTAGGTTGGGCAGCATTGGGGGACGGCTGTCCATGGTGAGTGGCAGTTGCTACAACCTGTCTTCCCAAGGAATCCGAACGCCTACTGGCATCAATTCCTCATTTTTCAGGTTCTGCTTTTGTTTTGCTCTGTGACTTACTGTGAGCAGCAGTGCCTGACATTCAGGAAATTGTTCTGAGTATGTGCACGCATGCATATGCCAGACTCTAGAAAATGCCATGAGGAAATGTTTACCAGGAAAAAAATGAGACAGGAAATAGGTCAGCTTTTAAAGAGGAGATTTTGTGCGTAACCCTGAAATCACAGGATGCATTCTGCTTCTCATCTCCTCCCTGAAACCCCCATCCACTAATCAAGCCCCATCCTGGAGAGTAAGTTACCTCCAGGTGATGTGAACTCTGCTCTGATGGAGGGACTGCACTTGGCCGGGGTCCACAAAGGGTGACTCAGGCCCTATTACCCAGTTCCCACATGGGTTTGCTGTTTTTTGAACCACATGAAATTGTTAGTATTAGACCATTTTTGACATACAAGAATGGCCATTGTTTTTAAGGTCCAACCTAGTATCTAAAGATGGTTTGATAAATAAAATTTTAAAAAATCGATTCATTTAAAAATATACATTTATAGAAATCATGGTGGCTTTTTTCTTTGGCCTTTCCTCAAAGTGTATGCCTAAACTTTGAGAACTCCAGAACCAATATCACCTGGAAAAAAGTTGAAGGCCTCATCCAACCAGGGACCCCTGCCAAGTAATCTGCTTCAGCGACGGTTTCAAACAGCTTTAGATAGCAACTTCTCACTTTTAAGTTCTAACGGACTGGTGTCCATTAAAGACACAGGTACATTTTAAATCTGCTTCTCAGCATGTGACCCTTGGGTCATTAACCTCCGCCCTCCCATCCAATCTGGCAGGTGGACCACACTGATGGGGACTGCATGGTATCTGGGAAAGCTGATGGTGGCCCATGGAAATATGGCCCATGATGGAAACATAAACACAAGTGATCACAAGCACAACATAGAAGAATAAAACAGTACCTTCCTCTCGCCACAGAATGTTTGCAACTACAGCATCAGAGAATCAGGAGACCGGAAACATGATTGAGGGAAGGAAAACAGAACAAAGCAATGTCAGCAGTTTACTGTAGTGATTCCTTTCAGGGATGGATGGCTACCTAATCCCTCGTGTATGGAGTGTGCCCCACTCACTGCCAAGAAGCAGCCCTCTGATGGGACTCTGAATGTGGACAAATGTTTCTAGGTCTCAGGACACTTTCAATTTCTAAATAGTCTCTGAAATCAGGTCCACTAATGGCATCCTCCACTTCTGTGGTTGACAAGGAGAAAGGAACATTCTCCCAGAGTTCCTGATTACTTCCAAAAGCCATGCTGATTTTCAGCTAGGATTCTCCAAGGAAGACCATCTGAGACACTATTCTGATGATCTCCTTTTGATGATGAAGACTCAGCTTGGAGTCTTTAAACAAGGGCAAGAGATCCACTCGTGTCCATGGAATCACACCTGCAGAGCCACTTGGGGGAATGGTGGCTACGTGGGAGGGCACACAGGTTGGGGATAATCCCTGGAGTCAAGTTTATGTGTGCATGTGTGGCTGGGCCACTTCCTGGGCCATGGTGGAACATCAGCATGTGATAAAAATCATGAATGGATATCTAGTCTATCACATATAGAATCTGTGTCACTGACTGGTGGGTGGAGAGGAGGAGAACTTTTATGGGTAAGGGGCAGAGGTTCTAGTCTATACAGCAAGTAGGAGGCAGAAGTGGGGCTAGGATATGTAAGCTTCCTTGTGGTCTTGGACACTCTCTGCTTCTAGGGAACTTCCCTGTCTGTGTGCTCTTGAGGTTGCCAGGGAAGGTCTGCTTACCTCTGGGCACCCCTGCTCCAGCTGTGAGCACAAGAGAATATGGGAGTTTACCCCTGTCTTCAGGGGCTCATGGATGGTGGGTGTGGCCTTGGTTAGTTGGTCCCCTTGCACCCAACACCCCCCAACCAGCACAATGAGGAGCTCCGAGACAAGAGTGGACTCACGGGTCTTTCTAGCTGAGTCTTCAATGAAAAGTGAGGAGATATCCTCATCCACGCCCACTTCATTTCTGGCGATGCAGGTATACGCCCCTGTGTCTTCATACCGGACACTGCCGATGTGCAGTTCACTCCCATTGGCTGGAGGAAGGACAGTGCTCAAGATGGTCTGCTTAGCTGGGACCCCCTCCCCCCACCAATCTCCCTTTTATCCAGAGTAGTGATGTTAAAAACATAGGCCCTCAGCAGGGATGAGGGCAACCAACATCTATGATACACGCCCAGAAAGGGCTCGATCAGCTGAACTAAACTGAGGCTGACTTGGGACAGGATTGACAGCTTATCATCTGTGCGCTCAAAAAGCCCACAAGATCTGTGTGAGTGCAGGTAGCAGGAGAATTTGGGGAGACATTTGTTCACTCCTAACACATCTGACTTAGAAACAAATCATATCTCTCATTTCACTGTGGAAAGTGTCAGCTTGAACTTGATGGGAAGAGCAGAGAGGCACCGAGGGCAGTTCTTACCTAATAGGGAAAGCTGTTTCGACATCTGGGTTGAGACATCCATGCCATTTTTCAGCCAAGTGATTCTAGGCATAGGAATACCCTCTGCATGACATCTCAGACTGGCTGCCACCCCGGGCTCCTGTGCCTGGGTCTCTGGATACACGCGGATGACTGGTGGCACTGTGGATGAAGTTGGTGCTGGTCAGACAGGGCCCTAACCTGCCCTTGGGCCCGTGCTCTGGCCCCACACCTGCTCCCGAGGGTGAACCGAGATGCAGCTCTGGAGTTCTCTTTGTAACTTGCTCATAGTCATCCTGTTCAGCAGCTCAAGCCCTCAAAGAAAGGACTATAAAAAATTGTAAGCAATAAACATGTCAGGCTTTGTGCCCTGTAATTCATGGCTTTCACCATTATTCTAAATATGATCAGAAAGACATCCAGATATTGAATGCTGTTCAGCTGCCACATGTGAAAAGCAACAGCCACTGCACATTTATTTCTGAATGAATAAAATTCAGATATATTATTTCTGTTATTGGAAAGACATTGGACAGGGGCTTAATTATTTGCAGGAAGTGCTTCACAAAGCATTTATGGTCAATGACTGGCAAGGCTACTAATTACATCACTACTCTGGGGAAATCCTTTGATTTTCCTGTGAATTACTGTTATTTCCCCACTTCTCACCCCCCACAACATGGGTGAAAGGAAAGTGTGCCCTCCTTGGCTCAGCCATGAGCCCTGGCAGCCAAGTTCAGGGCTGAGGATGTGACCTGGCCCACTCATCAGAAGAACATGGGTGAGGGGGAAGGAGCAAGATGGCTGAGGAGTAGGAGACCAAGATTATCATCAGGTACTAGGAGTTCAGCTAGATAGTTATCAAACCATCCTGAACACCTACAAACTCAACAGGAGAGAGAAGAGAAGAGCAGCAATTCCAGGAACAGAAAACGGACCACTTTCCAGAAGGTAGGACGTGCGGAAAAGTGAATCCAAAGAGGCAGGAAGATAGACTGTGGGGAAGAGGCCAGCTTATGGCAAGTGGTAGAGCAGCGGAGCACAAAATCGGAACCTTTAGAAGTCTGCTCTGCTGAGGGATGTTGCTCCAGAGGCTAAGCAGGGAGTGGAGCCCGTGCAGGGACAAAACAATATTTGAATAATTGAGTTCCCAGAAGAAGAAAGAGAGAGAGGGGAAGAAGGCATAATGGAACAAATTATAGAAGAGAATTTCCCTAATTTGGCAAAGGGAACAAGCATCGAAATCCAGGAGGCTCAGAGAACCCCCACTTAAAATCAATAAAAATAGGTCCACACCCCATCATCTAATAGTAAAACTTACAAGTCTCAGTGACAAAGAGAAAATCCTGAAAGCAGCTCAGGACAAGAGGTCTGTAACATACATGGTAGAAATATTAGATTGGTAACTAATCCACAGAGACCTGGCAGGCCAGAAAGGACTGGCATGATATATTGAAAGCACTAAATGAGCAAAAGATGCAGCCAAGAATACTACATCCAGCTAAGCTCTCATTGAAAATAGAAGGAGAGAGAAAAAGCTTCCAGGACAAACAAAAATTAAAAGAATTTGCAAACACCAAACCAGCCCTACAGGAAATGTTGAAAGAGGTCCTCTAAGCAAAGAGAGCCCAAAGTAACAGACCAGAAAGGAACAGAGACGATATACAGTAATAGTCACCTTATAGGCAATACAATGGCACTGAATTAATATCTTTCAAGAGTTACCCTGAATGTAAATGGGTGAAATGCCCCAATCAAAAGACACAGAGTAACAGAATGGATTAAAAAAAAAACAAAAACAAAAAAGAGGGGTGCCTGGGTGGCTCAGTGGGTTAAAGTCTCTGCCTTTGGCTTGGGTCATGATCTCAGGGTCCTGGGATTGAGCCTCACAATGGGCTCTCTGCTCAGCAGGGAGCCTGATTCCCTTCCTCTCTCTGCCTGCCTCTCTGCCTACTTGTGATCTCTGTCTGTCAAATAAATAAATAAAAATCTTAAAAAAAAGATAGATCCATCAATATGCTGTCTACAAGAAACTCATTTTAGACCCAAAGACATCTCCAGATATAAAGTGAGGGGGTGGAAAACCATTTACCATGCTAATGGACATCAAACAAAAGCTAGGGTGGCAATCCTTATATCAGGCAAATTAGATTTTCAACCAAAGACTATAATAAGAGATGAGGAAGGACACTTTTTCATACTTAAAGGGTCTGTCCAACAAGGAGATCAACAATTTTAAATATCTATGCCCCTAACATGGGAGCAGCCAATTATATAAACCAATTAATAACAAAATCCAAAAAACACATCAACAATAAGACAATAATAGTATGGGACTTTAACACCCCCTTACTGAAATGGACAGATCATGGAAGTAAAAGATCAACAAGGCAATAAAGGCTTTAAATGACACACGTGACCAGAAGGATATCACAGATATATTTAGAACATTCCATCCTAAAGTAACAGAATACACATTCTTCTCTAGTGCACATGGAACATTCTCCAGAATAGATCATATCCTGAGTCACAAATCGGGTCTCAACTGGTACCAAAAGATTGGGATCATTCCCTGCATATTTTCAGACCACAATGCTTTGAAACTAGAACTCAATCACAAGAGGAAAGTTGGAAAGAACTCAAATACATGGAGGCTAAAGAGCCTACTAAAGAATGAACGGGTCAACCAGGAAATTAAAGAATTGAAAAAATTCATGGAAACAAATTAAAATAAAACACAACTGTTCAAAATCTTTGGGACAAAGCAAAGGCAGTCCTGAGAGGAAAGAATACAGCGATACAAGCCTTTCTCAAGAAACAAGAAAGGTCTCCAGTACACAACCTAATCCCACACCTAACAGAGCTGGAAAAAGAACAGCAAAGAATGCCTAAACCCAGCAGAAGAGCAATAATAAAGATCAGAGCAGAAATCAATGAAATAGAAACCAAAAGAACCATAGAATAAATAAACAAAAGTAGGAGCTGGTTCTT
This sequence comes from Neogale vison, assembly GCF_020171115.1. Lineage (NCBI taxonomy): Eukaryota > Metazoa > Chordata > Mammalia > Carnivora > Mustelidae > Neogale > Neogale vison. The sequence goes on along the minus strand of NC_058091.1, from coordinate 245,302,696 downwards.
TGAAATAATTAATAAGATTGATAAACCCTTGACCAGACTTATCAAAAAGAAAAGAGAAAAGACCCAAATAAATAAAATCATGATGAAAGAGGAGAGATCACAACCAACACCAAAAAAATACAAACAATTACAAGAACATATTATGAGCAACAATACACCAGCAAATTTGACAATCTGGAAGAAATGGATGCATTCCTAGAGACGTAAAAACAACCAAAACTGAACCAGGAAGAAATTGAAAACCTAGACAGAACCATAACCAGTAGGGAGATTGAAGCATTCATCCAAAATCTCCCAACAAACAAGAGCCCAGGGCCAGAGAGCTTCCCAGGGGAATTCTACAAAACACTTAGAGAAGAATTAATATCTATTCTCCTGAAACTGTTCCAAAAAATAGAAATGGAAGGAAAACTCCCAAACTCATTTTAGGAGGCCAGTATTCCCTTGATCCCCAAACCAGACAAAGATCCCACAAAAAGGAGAATTACAGACCAATATTCCTGAAGAGACACAAGCAAAAATTCCCCCCCAAATACTAGCCAATAGGATCCAACAGTACATTAACAGTACATTATTCACCACAACGAAGTGGGATTTATTCCTGGGCTACAAAGTTGGTTCGACATCCACAAATCAATCAATGTGATACAATACATTAATAAAAGAAAGCACAGGAACCATATGATACTCTTAATAGATGCAGAAAAAGCATCTGACAAAGTACAGCATCCTTTTTTGATCAAAACTCTTCACAGTGTAGGCATAGAGGATACACATATCACTCAATATCATCAAAGCCATCTATGAAAAGCCCACAGCAAATATCATTCTCAATGGGGAAAAATGGAGAGCTTTCCCCCTAAGGTCAAGAACACAGCAGGGATGTCCACTATCATCACGGGTGTTCAACATAGTGCTAGAAGTTGTAGCCTCAGCAATCAGACAACAAAGAAATAAAGGGCATCTGAATCAGCAAGGAAGAAGTCAAACTCTCACTCTCTGAGATGATATGATACTTTATGTGGAAACCCAAAAGACTTCACCCCAACACTGCTAGAACTCATACAGGAATTCAGTAAAATGTCCGAATATAAAATCAATGCTCAGAAAGCAGTTGAATTTCTAGACACCAACAAGACAGAAGGAAGAGAAATTTAGGAGTTGATCCCATTTACAACTGTACCCAAAACTATAAGATACATAGGAATAAATCTAACCAAGGAGGCAAAGAATCTATACTCAGAAAACTATAAAGTACTCATGAAAGAAACTGAGGAAGACACAAAGAAATGGAAAAACATTCCATGCTCATGGACTAGAAGAACAAATATTGTGAAAATGTCTATGCTACCTAGAGAAATCAATACATTCAGTGCAATCCCTGTCAAAATACCATCAACTTCTTTCACAGAGCTGGAACAAATAATCCTAAAATTTGTATGGAACCAAAAAAAGACCCTAGGAGGAATGTTGAAAAAGAAAACCAAAGTTGGTGGCATCCCAATTCCAGACTTCAAACTCTGTTACAAAGCTGTCATCATCAAGACTGTATGGTACTGGCACAAAAACAGACATATAGATCAACAGAACACAACAGAGAGCCCTATCTCTGTCAACTGTCTGGTCAACTATCTTTGGCAAAGCAGGAAAGAATATCCAATGGAAAAAAGACAATCTCTTCAACAAATGGTGTTGGGAAAATTGGACAGCCACATGCAGAAGAATGAAACTGAACTTTTCCTTATACCACACCCAAGAATAGACTCAGAATGGATTAAAGACCTCAGTGTGATACAAGAACCCATCAAAATCCTTGAGGAGAACACAGGCAGCAACCTCTTCAATGTCAACCACAGCAACTTCTTTCTAGAAACATCACCAAAGGCAGGGGAAGCAAGGGTAAAAAGGAACTGTTGGGACCTCATCAAGATCATAAGCTTTTGCACAGCCAAGGAAATAGTCAACAAAACCAAAAGACAACTGACAGAATGGGAGAAGGTATTTGCAAATGACATATCAGATAAAGGGTTAATATCCAAAATCTATAAAGAACTTATCAAACTCAACACCCAAAGAACAAATAATCCAATCAAGAAGTGGGCAGAGGACATGAACAGACATTTCTGCAAAGAAGACATTCAGATGGCCAACAGACACATGAAAAAGTGCTCCACATCACTCGGCATCAGGGAAATACAAATCAAAACTGCAATAAGATACCACCTCAAACCAGTCACAGTGGCTAAAATGAAAAAGTCAGGAAACAACAGATGTTGGCGAGGATGTGGAGAAAGGGGAACCCTCCTACACAGTTGGTGGGAATGTAAGTTGGTGCAGCCACTCTGGAAAACAGTATGGGGGTTCCTCAAAAAGTTGAAAATAGAGCTACCCTATGACCCAGGAAATCACTACTGAGTATTTACCTCAAAGATACAAATGTAGTGATCCAAAGGGGCATGTGCACCCAAATATTTATAGCAGCAATGTCCACAATAGCCAAATTATGGGAAGAGCCCAGATGTCCATCAACAGATGAATGGATAAAGAAGATGTGGTATATACATACAATGGAATACTATGCAACCATCAAAAGAAATGAAATCCTGCCATTTGCAATGACATGGATGAAACTAGAGGGTATCATGCCAAGCGAAGTAAATCAATCAGAGGAAGACAATTATCATATGATCTCTGTTATGAGGAATTTGAGAAGCAAGGTGGGGGGTTGTGGGGGGTAGGGAGGGAAAAAATTAAACAAGAATGGATTGGGAGGGAGACAAACCATAAGAGACTCTTTTCCAATTTATTTATTTTCAGAAAAACAGTATTCATTATTTTTTCACCACACCCAGTGCTCCATGCAAGCTGTGCCCTCTATAATACCCACCACCTGGTTCCATAAGAGACTCTTAATCTCATGAAACAAACTGAGGGTTGTTGGGTGTTTGGAGGGGGTAGGAATAGGGTGGCTGGGTTATGGATGTTGGGCGGAGTATGTGCTATGGTGTTATGAAATGTGTAAGCCTGATGATTCACAGGCCTGTACCCCAGGGCAAATAATACATTATATCTTAATAAAAAAAAAGAAGAAGAACATGGGTGAGCAAGGTGTCTCCACTCACCACAGATCTCTGACCTTTCTTATTTGGGCCATCTGTTGGGGGAGGTCCCTGAAGGAAGTAAAGATTGTTGGGAGAATCTTTCCTTTTACTCCTAGCTCTGGGCCTAGAAAATAATTACCATTTTCAGTGAGAATGAGGGCTCTTACCTATCCATATATTTTACTCTACATATGTCCAAAATGGTTTCCAATTATCTTATGTAATGACACCTGGATATTCCACTCAACACACACCTTTTGGGAAGGTGGAAGATGGATTCCTCATGAAGCAGGCCACTACATTTCTCCAAAGGTATCTGGACACTCCTATTACCTGATAAGGCAAAGTGTCCCCATACTTTAGGAGAGAGATTTTCCTTGGGAGCAGAGTAGAACACATTGATGCTTAGGTAGAAGGATATACAATTGTTAATCCCAGAAAATGAGCAAGATTTCTAGTGATCTGTGCTTGGGAAGCCTGAGGACTAAGGAAAAACTCCATTGCCTCGTTGTGAGAAGTGGACTGTGCAACTCCTGTCAGAACTCCTTAGGAGGCTACTAGTGGTCTGATTAGCTTAGTCTGAGTTTCTAATCTTTCCTCTGGTTCACCTACAGGGCAAAGCTAGGGGGCTGAAGAGAAAGTCAAATGGAAAAATCAGCAAAGGGCATGAACCCACCTTGAAAATATCCCAGAGTTGTTTCTCTAAGAAAAACTCAGAGGCAACCTGTGACAAAGTGCACAGAGACCCAACAAGAACACAATGTGAGTAATTTCCTAGTTTCTCTATTGGTGTTTCTGGGGAAGAGTTCCAGGGTGTGGCAGAAGAGTCTAGTTGCAGCTCAGGCCACTGGGATGGAGGATGTAAATAGGGCTCTAGCTAAGGCATATCTAGAGGGCTGCTTAGAACAGGTACATTGATATCCCTTCTCTGACTATTTTGTTCAAAGTGGAAAGGAATAATAATTTATCTAGGCAAATCCCCTACACCATCAATTTGGAAGAGACAAGAATGGGGTTCAAGTAGAATAGGTAGTAGTGTTTTGGTCAGGAGGGTGTTATTCAAGGGCACAGAGCTAGAACTGGGGGGTTGAGGAGCACTGGACTGGTGGGGAGTTGGAGAAGGTGGTAGAGCATTCTGAGTTCTACAGTGTGGGTGGCCATGACCTGGAAGTTAATCAACTTGGGCTCTTGCTAGATCACCATTTTTTTATACAAGACTGCCTAACACACATAAAGTAGATCTAAAGAAGGTGAGGGAAGAATCAATAGAGAAAGCAGAAGGGAATGAATCAGTTAGTCAAAAAAGAATGGAACTGACAGATAAATCGAAGGCTGGCTGTATGTATATATGTGTGTGTATATCTATCTATCTATCTATCTATCAATAAGAGACTAATCTCTGGAAAGATTGATCAATTAAAAAACAGAACACAGAGAATTTAAAAATATGAAAATACTATTTCAATTACAGGTAATAAATATGAAAATCCTAATGAAATGGATCACTTGAAATCGTAATGATAAAAACTCTCAACAAAGTGGGTCTAGGAACATACCACAACATAATAAAGGCCATATATGACAAACCCATAGCAAACATCACAGTCAATGGTGAAAAGTTGCAAGCTTTTCCTCTAAGGTCAGTAACAAGACAAGAATGCCCACTCTTGCCACTTTTATGCAACACAGTACTGGAAGTTCTAGCCACAGCAATTAGGCAAGAAAAGAAATACAATGCAGCCAAATTGGAAAGAAAAAAGTAAAACTGTCTCTATTTGCAAATGACATGATACTATATATGGAAAACTCTAGACTGCACCAAAAACCTACTAGAACTGATAAATGTTTGCAGTAAACTCAAAGCATACAAAATCAACAAGCAAATTGGCTCAATTTCTATATACTAATAAGCTATTAGAAAGAGAAATTAAGAAAATAATCCCACTTATGATTCCATCAAAAAAGAATAAAATAGAGGCACCTGGGTGGCTCAGTGGGTTAAGCCTCTGCCTTCGGCTCAGGTCATGATCTCAGGGTGCTGGGATTGAGCCACGCATCAGGCTCCCTGCTCAGCAGGGAGCCTGCTTCCCTTCCTCTCTCTCTCTCTCTGCCTACCTCTCTGCCTACTTGTGATCTCTGTCTGTCCGATAAATAAATAAAATCTTAAAAAAAAGAATAAAATACCTAGGAATAAACTTAACCAAGGAGGTGAAAGATTTGTACTCTGAAAACTCTAAGCATCTCATGAAAGAAACTGAAGGAGACACAAATAAATGGAAAGATTCTGTGCTCATGGACTGGGAGAATTAATGTTGTTAAAATATCCATACTACTGTAAGCAATCTACAGATTCACTGCAATCCCCAACAAAATGCCAAAGGCATTTTTTGCATAATTAGAACAAAGAATCCTAAAATCTGTATGGACCACAAAAGACATAGACAAAGCCATCTTGGAAAAGAAGAAGAAAACTGAAGGTTTCACACTCCCTGATTTCAAACTATGCTATAAAACTATATTAACCAAAATAGTCTGGTACTGGCACAAAAAAGAACACACAAATCAATGGGATAAAACAGAAAGCCCAGGAAAAAACTCACATATATAATGGTCAATATATCTATGATAAAGAAAGCAAGAGTATACAGTGGGGGAAAAGTGAGTCTCCTCTATACTGTTGGGAAAACTGGACAGCTACATGCAAAAATTAAATTAAAATTGGTTTAAAGACTCGAGTGTAATACCTAAGACCAAAAAACTCCTAAGAGAAACCATAGGTGGTAAGCTCTCTGACATCAGGCTTAGTGATCTGTTTTTGGACCCATCTCTTCAGACAACAGCAGCAAAAGCCAATATAAATGGGACTACATCAAACTAGAAAGCTTTTGCACAGCAAAGGAAATGATCAACAAATGAAAAGGCAACTTACTGAATGGGAGAATGTATTTGCAAATCTTATGTCTGCTAAGGAGTTAGTATCCAAAGTAAGTTTAAAGCACCTACACAACACAAAAAATACACAAATAACCCAATGAAGAAATGGACAGAGGACTTGAATAGATGTTCTTACAAAGACAACATAGAGATCCAAGAGGGATATGAAAAGGTTCTCTTCATCACTCATCATCAGGGAAAGGCAAAACAGAACCACAATGAGACTTCACTTCACACCTGTCCAGATTGGCTAATATCAAAAAGACAATAACAAGCATGGGTGAGACTGTAGAAGAAAGAGAACCCTTGTGAACTGTTGGTATGAATATCTATTGACGCAGCCACTGTGAAGAAGAGTGTGGGGGTTCGTCAAAAAGTTGAAAGTTACTATATGAGCCAGCAATTCACTTCTGGGCATTTATCTGAAGAAAACAAGAACCCCAATCTGAACACATGAATGCATACTGATGTTAACTACAGCATTAGTTACAAGAGCCAGCATATGAAGCAATCTAAGTAGAATGGAATCATAGAGGAATGGATAAAGATGATACACACACACACACACACACACACACACACAGTAAAATATTACTCAGCCATAAAAAAGAATGAAATATTACCATTTGTGACATCATTGCAGAACCTAAAGGGTATTACACTAAATAAAGTAAGAGTGAAATCTGATAAAGACACATATTGTATGATTTAACTTATACATGGAATTTAAAAAAACAAAACAAATGAACAAACAAAGCAAAAACAGATTCATAGATACAGGAAAAACACTGCTCATTACCAGAGGGTGGAGGGGTTGTGGAGTGGGAAGAAGAGGGGATGGGGATGAAGAGGTAGAAACTTCCATTTATAAAACAAGTCAATGGGATGAAATTTATAGCATAGGGAATATAATCAATAATATTGTAACAACCGTGCCTAGTGACAGATGGTAACAATTTATCATTGACATCATTTCATAATGTACAAAAATGCTGAATTATTATGATGCACACCTGAAACTAATAGGATACTGTATGTTGATAATACTTCAACAAGAAGAAAAAGGAAACTTAAAAGTATGGAGAAGAATTAATCAGGAAGAGAATATTTGAAAAATTTTCAAGTGCTACTTACAGTTATGCAAGATGAATGAGTCCTAGAGATCTTCTGCATATCATGAGTCCTATAGTCAAAAATACTGTACTATACATTAAAAAATCTATTAACAGTGGGAGATCTCATGTGACAGGTTTTTATCGCAAACAAAAACAAAACAAAGGAACACAAGGAAACTTTTGGAGGTGATAGATATGTGTATTACCTGGATTGTGGCGATATATCAGGGCTATGTCCCATGTATATGAGTCCCAATATACAAACTGTATGCATTAAGTATTTTTTTTTTGGTAAATCAATTACACCCCAATAAAGCTGTTAAAAATAGTGCTCCTAGGAGGGGCAGGAGCAAGACAGCAGAGGAATAGCAGACCTAAATTTCATCTGGTGCCAGGAATTCAGCTAGATAGTTTTCAAACCATTCTGAACACCTATGAACTCAACAGGAGATCGAACAAAATAGCATCAGCGATTCTATGAACAGAAAAGCGACCACTTTCTGGAAGTTAAGACGTGTGGAAAAGTGAATCTGAGTTGATATACAGGAAGATAGGCTGTGGGGGAAAGGTCTGGCTCCTGGCAAGTGATAGAGCCGAGAAGCACGGAGTCAGAACTTTTAGAAGTTTGCTCCGCTGAGGGACATTGCTCCAGAGGCTAAGGGGGGGTGGTGCCCATGCAGGGACAGTGTGGTCTCAGGACCTGTTCGGTCACATAAAGGCCAGGGGTGTCTGAGTGTGGCAGAGCCCCCAGGTGTTGGGGTTGGGAAATGGGATGCAGAGACAGAGCTGAAGAGTGAGCTCTCAGCTCGGCATTGCCATGAACAATGATCCACAGCATAGTTGGGCCCCTGCTTAAAGAACAGGGACCCAATAGGCAGATCTGGGGAGACTTGCCCCTTCCTCCTCCAGTAGGAGTGGTGTGGGAGTGCTACAGGAATCGGCTGGGTTTGGAGACTCCAAATGGGTCCATGCCCCAGATATAGAAATGCATGGTCACAGGCTGGGTGAGCTCAGAGTGTGTCCAGAGACCAGAGAGACAGGAAGGACTGACTGCTTTTCTCTGAAGGCACACTGAGGAGTGGGGCTCCAAGCTCTTGGCTCCTCTGGGTCAGAGATTGGGAGGCCACCATCTTCATACCTGTCCTCTAAAGCTCTATGGAAAGTGCTCAGGGAACAAAAGCTCCCAAGACCAAAACTGCACAGGTTACTTAGCCTGGCCCCTGGCAAGGGTGGTGCAATTTTGCCTTGGGCAAATACATTTGAGAACCACTGCAATAGGCTCCTCCCTGAGAGATCAGCAAGAACAGCCAGCCAAGACCAAGTTCACTGATCGAAAAGAAAGGGGAACCCTCTTACACTGTTGGTGGGAATGCAAGTTGGTGCAGCCTCTTTGGAGAACAGTGTGGAGATTCCTCAAGAAATTAAAAATAGAGCTTCCCTATGACCCTGCAATTGCACTCCTGGGTATTTACCTGAAAGATACAGATGTCTTGAAAAGAAGGGCCATCTGTACCCCAATGTTTATAGCAGCAATGGCCACAGTCGCCAAACTTTGGAAAGAACCAAGATGCCCTTCAACGGATGAATGGTTAAGGAAGATGTGGTCCATATACACTATGGAGTATTATGTCTCCATCAGAAAGGATGAATACCCAACTTTTGTAGCAACATGGACGGGACTGGAAGAGATTATGCTGAGTGAAATAAGTCGAGCAGAGAGAGTCAATTATCATATGTTTTCACTTATTTGTGGAGCATAACAAATAGCATGGAGGACAAGGGGCGTTAGAGAGGAGTAGGGAATTTGGGTAAATTGGAAGGGGAGGTGAACCATGAGTGACTATGGACTCTGAAAAACAATCTGAGGGGTTTGAAGTGGCGGGGGGGTGGGAGGTTGGGGTACCAGGTGGTGGGTATTATAGAGGGCACGGCTTGCATGGAGCACTGGGTGTGGTGAAAAAATAATGAATAATGTTTTTCTGAAAATAAATAAATTGAAAAAAAAAAAAAGAGAGAACTGTAAAACTCCAGAGCTATGGGAATACAGCACATAGAATTCCTGGCTTTCCCCCATGATTCTTTAGTCTTTGAAAGTTAATTTTTAAAATTTTTACTTTTTTCTTTTTCTATTTTTTAATTGTTCTTCATTCCATTTTAACCAACATCTTATGAATTCCTTTTTTAAAATCTTTTTTAAATTTTCATTTTTACAGTCATAGTCCATCCCTTTGTTGTATTTAACCTTATTTTTTATATATATAAATTTTTCTTTCTTTGAAATTTTGGGATACAGTTTCTTCTAACAGACCAAAGTACATCCAAATTCTAGTATGTGGCTCTGTTCTATTCCCCATCCTGATAATATTCCTTTTTCTTTCTTTTTTTTTTCCTTTCTTTTCACCCTGGTTTTTGGTCTTTTTTGATTTGTTTAGTATGTATTTTTCTGTGGTTGTTGTAAATCTTTTAGAATTTTCTTCTCTCATTCATCTATTCTTCTCTGGACAAAATGACAAAATGGAAAAACTCACCTCCAAAAAAAGAAAAAGAGGCAGTACCAATAGCCAGGGACCTAATCAATATGGACATTAGTAAGATGTTAGAACCAGAGTTCAGAATGATGATAAAGTTACTAGCTGGGCATGAAAAAAGCATAGAAGATAATAGAGAATCCCTTTCTGGAGAAATAAAAGAACTAAAGTCTAACCAAGTCAAAATAAAAAAGGCAATTAATGAGGTACAATAAAAATGAAGGCTCTTACTGCTAGGATAAATGAGACAGAAGAGAAAATTAGTGATATAGAAGACCAAATGATGGAGAATAAAGAAGCTCAGGAAAAGAGAGATAAGCAACTACTGGGCCACAAGGGGAGAATGTGAGAGATAAGTGATACCATGAGACAAAAGAATATTAGAATAATTGGGATTCCAGAAAAAGTAGAAAGAGAGAGAGGAAGAAGGTATATTGGAACAAATTATAGCAGAGAATTTCCCTAATTTGGGGAAGGAATCAGGCATTAAAATCCAGGAGGCAAAGAGAACGCCCCTCAAAAATCAATAAAAATAGGTCAATACCCTGTCATCAAATAGTAAAACTTACAAGTCTCAGAGACAAAGGGAAAATCCTGAAAGCAGATCGGGACAAGAAGTCTGTAATCTACAATGGTATGAATATTAGATTGGCAGAAGACCTATCAACAGAGACCTAGCAGGCCAGAAAAGACTGGTATAATATATTCAGAGCACTAAATGAGCAAACGATGCAGCCAAGAATATTATATCCAGGTAGACTCTAATTGAAAATAGAAGGAGAGAGAAAAAGCTTCCGGGACAAACAAAAACTAAAAGAACCTGCAAACACCAAATCAGCCCTACAGGAAATATTGAAAAGGGTCCTCTAAGCAAAGAGAGAGCCTACAAGTAACATAGACTAGAAAGGAACAGAGACAATATACAGTAACAGTCACCTTACAGGCAATACAATGACACTAAATTCTTATCTTTCAAGAGTGACCCTGAATGTAAATGGGCTAAATGTCCCAATCAAAAGACCCAGGATATCAGAATGGATAAAAAATCAAAACCATCAATATTCTGTCTACAAGAAACTCATTTTAGACCCAAAGACACCTCCAGATCTAAAGTGAAGGGGTGGAAAACCATTTACCATGCTAATGGACATCAAAAGAAAGCTGGGGTGGCAATCCTTATTTCAGGCAAATTAGATTTTCAACCAAAGACCATAATAAGAGATGGGGAAGGACACCATATCATACTCAAAGGGTCTGTCCAACAAGAAGATCTAACAATTTTAAATATCTATGCCCCTAACATGGGAGCAGCCAACTAACTATATAAACCAATTAATAACAAAATCAAAGGAACACATAGACAATAATACAATAATAGTAGGGGACTTTAATACCCCTCTCAGTGACATGGACAAGTATCTAAGCAAAAGATCAACAAGGCAATAAAGGCTTTAAATAACACACTGGACCAGATGGACATCACATATGTATTCTGAACATTCCATTCCAAATCAATAGAACACACATTTTTCTCTAGTGCACCTGGACATTCTCTAGAATAGATCACATCCTGGTTCACAAATCAGGTCTCAACCGATACCAAAAGACTGGGATCATTCCCTGCATGTTTTCAGACCACAATGACCTGAAGGTAGAATTCAATCACAAGAGGAAAGTTGGAAACAACTCAAATACATGGAGGCTAATGAGCATCCTACTAAAGAAGGAGTGGGTCAACCAGGAAATTAAAGGAAAATTTAAAAAATTCATGGAAACAAATGAAAATGAAAACACAACTGTTCAAAACCTTTGAGATGCAGCAAAGGTGGTTCTAGGAGGAAAGAATATAGCAATAAGTCTCAAGAAACAAGAAAGTTCTCAAGTACACCACCCAACCCTATACCTAAAGCAGCTGCAGAAAGAACATCAAAGAAACCCTAAACCAACAGAAGAACAGCAATAATAAAGATTAGAGCAGAAATCAATAAAATATAAACAAAAAAAACCCCAGTAGAACAAATCAATGAAACAAAAAGATCGTTCTTTGACAGAATTACTATGATTGGTAAACCCCTGGCCAGACTTATCAAAAAGAAAAGAGAAAGCACCTAAATATATAAAATCATGATGAAAGAGGAAAGATCACAACCAACACCAAAGAAATACAATTGTAAGAACATATTATGAGAAAACAATACACCAGCAAATTAGAATATCTGGAAGAAATGGATGCACTCCTAGAGACACAAAAACTACCAAAACTGAACCAGGAAGAAATAGAAAACCTGGACAGAACCATAACCAGTAGGGAGATTGAAGCATTCATCCAAAATCTCCCAACAAACAAGAGCCCAGGGCCAGAGAGCTTCCCAGGGGAATTCTACAAAACACTTAGAGAAGAATTAATATCTATTCTCCTGAAACTGTTCCAAAAAATAGAAATGGAAGGAAAACTCCCAAACTCATTTTAGGAGGCCAGTATTCCCTTGATCCCCAAACCAGACAAAGATCCCACAAAAAGGAGAATTACAGACCAATATTCCTGAAGAGACACAAGCAAAAATTCTCCCCCAAATACTAGCCAATAGGACCCAACAGTACATTAAAGGGATTATTCACCACGACCAAGTAGGACTTATTCCTGGGCTACAAAGTTGGATCGACATCCACAGATCAATCAATGTGATACAATACATTAATAAAAGAAAGCACAGGAACCATATGACACTCTTAATAGATGCAGAAAAAGCATCTGACAAAGTACAGCATCCTTTCTTGATCAAAACTCTTCACAGTGTAGGCATAGAGGATACACATATCACTCAATATCATCAAAGCCATCTATGAAAAACCCACAGCAAATATCATTCTCAATGGAGGAAAAACTGAGAGCTTTTCCATTAAGGTCAGAAAAAACTGAGAGCTTTTCCACTAAGGTCAGGAACACTAAGGATGTCCACTATCATCACGTCTGTTCAACATAGTTCTAGATGTGCTAGCCTCAGCAATCAGACAACAAAAAGAAGTAAAAGCAACTGAATCAGCAAAGAAGTCAAACTCTTACCCTTTTCAGATGATGTGTGGAAAACCCAAAAGACTCCACCCCAACGCTGCTAGAAATCATACAGGAATTCTGTAAAGTGTCAGGATGTAAAATCAGTGTCCAGAAAGTAGTTGTATTTCTATACACCAACACTAAGATGGAAGAAAGAGTAATTAAGGACTCAGTCCCATTTACAACTGTACCCCAAACCATAAGACACCTAGGAATAAATCTAACCAAAGATGCAAAGAATCTGTACTCAGAAAACTATAGAATACTCATGAAAGAAATTAAGGAAGACACAAAGAAATGGAAAAATGTGCCATGCTCATGGATTGGAAGAACAAATACTATGAAAATATCTATGCTACCTAGAGCAATCTACATGTTTAATGCAATCCCTATCAAAATACCATCAACTTCTTTCACAGAGCTAGAACAAATAATCCTAAAATCTGTATGGAACCAGAAAAGACCCTGAATAGCTAGAGGAATATTGAAGAAGAAAGCAAAAGCTGGTGGCATTCCAATTCCAGACTTCAAGCTCTGTTACAAAGCTGTCATCATCAAGACAGTATGGTACTGGCACAAAAACAGACACAAAGATCAGTGGAACAGAATAGAGAGCCCAGAAATAGACCCTCAACTGTGTGGTCAACTAATCTTCAACAAATCAGGAAAGAATGTTTAATGGAAAAAAGACAGTCTCTTCAACAAATGGTGTTGGGAAAATTGGACAGCCACATGTTGAAGAATGAAACTGGACCATTTCCTTATACCACACAGAAAAATAGACTCAAATGGATGAAAGACCTCAATGTGAGAAAGGAACCCATCAAAATCCTAGAGGAGAACACAGGCAGCAACCTTTTCAATGTCAACCACAGCAACTTCTTTCTAGAAACATCGCCAAAGGCAGAGGAAGCAAGGGCAAAAATTTCATCAAGATCAAAAGCTTGTGCACAGCCAAGGAAACAGTCAACAAAACCAAAAGACAACTGACAGAATGGGAGAAGGCATTTGCAAATGACATATCAGCTAAAGGGTTAATATCCAAAATCTATAAAGAACTTATCAAACTCAACCCTCAAAGAACAAATAATCCAATCAAGAAATGGGCAGAGGACATGAAGACATTTCTGCAAAGAAGACCTCCAGATGGCCAACAGACACATGAAAAAGTATTCTACATCCCTCGGCATCAGGGAAATACAAATCAAAACCACAATGAGATACCAATTCACACCAGTCAGAATGGCTAAAATTAACATCTCAGGAAATGACAGGCATTGACAAGGATGCAGAGAAAGAGGAACCCTCCTACACTATTGGTGGGAGTGCAACCTGGAAAACAGTATGGATGTTCCTTGAAAAGTTGTTACCCTATGACCCAGGAAATCACTACCAACTATTTACCCCAAAGCTACAAATGTAGTGATCTGAAGGGGCAGGTGCACCCAAATGTTTATAGCAGCAATGTCCACAATAGCCAAACTATGGAAAGAGCCCAGATGTCCATCAACAGATGAATGGATAAAGAGGTGGAATGTATATGCATGTATGTATGTACACACACACACACACAAATATTATGCAGCCATAAATACCCCTGAAATCTTGCCATTTGCAATGATGTGGGTGGAACTAGAGGGTATTATGCTAAGCACAATAAGTCAATAGAGAAAGACAATTATCGTATGATCTCACTGATACAAGGAATAAGAGAAATAAGACAGAGGAGCATAGGGGAAGGAAGGAAAAAATGAAATAAGATGAAACCAGAGAGGGTGACAATCCATAAGAGACTCTTAATCTCAGGAAACAAACTGAGGGTTGCTGGAGTTGAGGGGGTGGGGAGGGATAGGGTGGCTGGGTGATGAACATTGGAAGGGTATGGGCTATGGTGAGCACTGTGAATTGTGTAAGACTGATGCTTCACAGACTTGTACCCCTGGGACAAATAATTATATGTTAATAAAAAATTGCTACTAACCCATAGGCACCCTGAGTAGTTTCATAGGAGGGTATTTTGTATATTTAAGGAATCGATAATTCCTAGAGCATAAGACAGAGAAGATGTTGCAAATTTTATAACCTGGGCACCACAACCTGTCAAAGAGAGTACAAAAAAAGAGGACTACAGACCTAATTCACTTTGACTGGACATACCAAAATCCCAAGTGACATATTAGTAAATCAAGACTAGCCTGGTGTTAAAAGAGCACACCGTGACCAAGCATAATATGTTTCAATGGCTAACTATCAGGAAATCTGTAATTAATCACCTCCAAAATCCAAAGCAGTCAAAAAAGAAAAATCATTTGATTCTCTTGCTAGACACTGAAAGGGCTTTTGAAAAAAAATTCAGAATCAATTTCTTAGAGGAAAAAACCTCAATAAAATAGGAATAGAATGATATTTGTTTCCAACAGAGGAATATCTCCATAAAAAGAAGAAATAGCACCATTCTTTATGGAATTGTGAAACATTAAGTCAGAAAAAAAAAGTAAAAGAGAAAGAAGGCAATATCAGACTCTTAACATGAGTCAAGGTGTGATTGTCGATTGAAGGCAAGAAATGAGAAGTATTAAAAGGATGTAGAAAAATGATATTTTACCTTGTTATGCTCTAGATAATGAGCCCCAAAGTAGTAAGTTTCAATAAGTGAGTGCAGAGAGGGGTCCCAGCACCAAAACCTAGAAAACTAATAGCTTACTTCCTGGCAGCAAACAGAAATCACTCTGGACCTAAATGAAAAAAATCTAAAATCTCACTGAGGACATAAAAAAAAAGACTTCAATAATTGGAGAGTCATGTTCTGGGAATGGAAGATTTACTGCAGTTAAGAAAAGAGATAGTCCAAATTAAGCCAAACATTTAATCTAATTGCAATGAAAATCAGTCGGTGGGGGCTCAACCCAGAAGTTACCCAGAAGAAAAAAATGTGCCAGGACAGCTGAGGAAATTTTGAAAGGCGGGGTGATGATGGGCACTGTTTCCTACCAGATATTACAAAATAGGACACTAGCAAATGTGCAAAGCAGGGGTGGGGGAGGTTAGGGCCAGGGGAGGGCTGAAGGAATCCCCCAACTCTGAGTCAGGCACCATACTAATGGCGTGGATTGGTTTTAGCAAGTTCTGTCAATTCATTATGTGCAGCCAACATTTATTAAATACCACCAAAGTGCCAGGCATTAGGGGCAGAGCAGGGACCCGGTGGAGCTTGCTGTCTGGGGGAAGGTGGTTCAACTGTGAACTCCAGGTGCTATGAGCATTATTACTAGAGGGGGGCTGTTGGTGCATGGGGACAGGGGTGGGGGAAGAATTGCCAGAAGAGAGCAGGATCCACTCTCCACCTCACAAGATAAGTACTGAGCTACTTTACTTATACTTTGTCTGTTGAACTGGGGAATCTAAACCCGTGGTTTGTGGACTGACCTCTTCTTCAGTGAGATGCCCAGTGGTCAGCACCAGCCTTGAAGACTGTCCTTTGCCTCAACCCTGACCTCTGATAGAATCTGTGGACCCATGAAGTTTTCAAACTAGACTGTGTTTCTGCATCCCCTCGGGGGCTTGTTAAAACAGCACTGGTGCCTACTCTACAATGTCTGATCCCGGAGGTCTGGGCTGGGGCTGGAGGATCCGCTTCTAGTTATCAGCCTCTGGGTGAGCCCTAGACTTAGTTCTGACTTGCAGTCACTCAAAGACCAATTCAGGGCTAACTTTGAACTGAAATGTTCAGCCCTATTCTAGAACGAAATGCAGCTGGACTGAAAGTCAAGGATGTGGAATGAGTCATTCACTTAAAAATACAGGTCTGCAGACAAAGACACTTCCCCCGGGTGGGGTTGCTCACAGTGCGAGGCCCCTCTGCTGGCTGTTAGGTTTCCATGAGCCACTGTCCTCCTGGGGGCTGAGATTACTCCTCCTCTGACTTCCGTCCCTCGATCTGCCAGACTATCGAGGGGGTCTCAGGCCTGTTCCATCTGCCAGAGCCCCCTCTTCCCCCTCTTGCCCTGACTCCACAAATGGGGACTGTGAGGACACTTTCCCTCATGTCCCCGATTCAGGGTCACATCAGTCTTCATTAGATGCCTGTGCCTGTGGGGTGTACCGTATCCCCCAGACCTTCGGTTGTCACCTTCTGGAACTCATGTTCAGCCATGAGTAAAATGTCCAATATCCTCAAATTCTAGTATGAACTTTTTTTCACCTTCTTACCCAAATGGAAGCCTGGAGACACTGCTTCTCCTGCAGCCTCTTCAGGGGCTGGGGCTCTCTCCCTTGCCTCCCTCTGGAGTGGACTGCCAGGCGGGGCAGGTGCTCTCCTCCTCCCACCCACTCTAGGATGTTCCCTGTACTTCTCTCCTCCTCCTGCGCCCCTTTCCCTCTTCCTAATGAGCATTCCTAATGAGCCTATAGAAAACTCATTCTTAATGAGCCTATAGAAAACTCATTCCTAATGAGCCTATAGAAAACTTTTAATTTCCATCTTAAAAAACTCCCAAACTTCTATTTCCCCCAAATTCTTTCCCCAGTGCTGCCCCGTTTTCCCCCTTGGAAGCACTCTGAAGAGTTGCTCATATTTGGGGGCTCAAATTTCTCTCCCCTGTTGCCTCCTGGGTCATTTCCAGGCAGAGGTCCCCACTGCCCCTTGGAAATGGCTCTTCTCCAGCGATGCCCACCTCCCACCCTATGCCAAACCTGACTCAATGCCCAGTTCTCTGACCCCATCCTCCCTGAGCTGTCTGCAGCACTGGACACAGCTGACCACTCCTCCTTGGTCCAACTTGTCCCTTCAACTTCATACCTGGAAGCCCAACTGGCTTCATAGCACCTGGCATTTACTATGTCTGCATGAGCTTCTGAGCTTTCTTCCCCGAATCTACCCATCTATCCCCCTCTTATCTCAAAAAATGGTCATTCTGTCCTCTGGGAGCTGAGGCCAAAAGCCTTCTGAAGGATTGGTGACCTTCCCACCAAGTTGAAAGAAATGTTAACTTTTCAGTAAGGTCTTCTCTTGCCATCCCCTCTACCATTTCTATCTTGTATCTGACTTTCCTTGTTCCTTTGTTTTTTAACTTTCCTCCTTCATACTTCTCACCCTTAGACCTGCTCCGTGAGAATGGAGGTTTCGGTCTGCTCGCTGCTGGGTTTCCAGAGCATGGCCTGGGAGTGGCCTGCAGGAGAAACTCAGTATGTGTCTGGTCAAAGCAGGTTACACGGAGCCCTGATGGAAGAGGTGAGCAGGAAAGGAGGGGAGAGAATTCTCAGCCAAGGAACTGTCAGCACAAATTCATGGGCTGGAGTATTTGGAGATAGGTGGGGGCCAAGACACAAGGCTAGCAGGAATGAACCTGCATGTATGTGACTGTGAACATGGGACTGTGGACTGGAGGGGCCACGAGACTGGTGTCCCCCTGCTGTGGACCAGTGGCTCAGGCTTCCCAGCCTGTCTGTCCTGAGAAACTGGCATGGAGGAGAGCACGGGGACCCAGCCAGGCCAGTAGCAATTGAAGGGATGTTGCACCCAGTCCTGGCCCTCCTGGGTCTTCCTGGCTTCAGGCCCTGCACAAAGGGAGCCTGTGACATGGAAGGAGACCCACGAGGCACCAAGGAGCTCCACTGAGAAGCCCGTCATGCCCTGACCTGACCGCCTGCTAACTGGGAGACTGGCCCAACAAGGTTTAAAAAACAAAAACCAAAAAACACAAAAAACAACCAAAGCATTATTCCTTCAGTGCGGTGGGATTGCACTTACTGCCTGCCATACGTGAGGAGATATCCACACATGCTGCCGAGGTGTGGACCAGGCCCCAGGCTCTGAGGGAACACCTGCTTCCTTTGGGCAGAAGCTGTGACTCCTAACTCCTAGCAGAGCCAGAGCTCAGGATGCAGTCTCCCGTAGGGACAGGTGAGCCCAAGAAAAACAGGGGGGTCAGGGAGGGGTCAAAGACCCCGGGAGCCCTGGTTCCCACCGGGTTGGGGCCCAGTCAGGAAAAGCTTGGCATTCTCACTGTGAGAGACTGAGGGGCTGGAGTGCAGGCACAGCTTCCTGCTGGCAACAAAGACGCACCTGTTTTCCTCTGGCCTGCATCTCCCCTCTCCTTTTGTATTAATTCACACACTAAAAATCATTTGAAATTAATATATTCTGGATAAACACATTCATTTTCTTTTAAATTTGCAAAACCCTCCAGTGAAAACATTTGAATATGTAACACAAAGGCCCATTTTCTTTGGAACACATGGATCATTTCCAAGGTGAAAGGCAGCATAAATATGTCCTAAGTAAGAGACACATTCACAAAAGGACCAAGCTAGAGTCATCAACAGATTTGGGAGAGGATTATTGTGTTTTGGGAATGAATCGTTACTTGTCTGAACTGTGGGGAGTTGGAGGGGTTTATATTTTAATGGATTAATCATTTATGTCTCAAGTTCTTGCTCTTTCCTAGGAGGGCAATATGGGAGGTTTGCATGAAGTTATAAATCATGTCAGCGTTTGGGCCTCATCTCTGAGAGGCCTGTTCTGTGAGGAAATTACACTAATAATTTGAGTGAAGGAGTTGTCTGGAAGGGCTCCCTTTAGCCAGCCAGGTCAATGCAGAGTTGGGGATGGAAAACCCCCAGAAGATAGGGGTCTGGCCTATGTATGGGGTCTGGCCCCTGCCGCCAAGGAGTGGGGCAGCTCCAGAAAGAAGTCAGTATTTTATTTTTGACTTGACGAGTTTCACTGTCTTGATTTTCCCATCTGTATAACGGGTTGCATGTTCTCTGAGGGGCCACTATTCAGAGCATCTATGTCCACCAACTACAGTTTCATGTGGCTTGAGACAACCAAAATCTCTCCCATATCTGTCCCACCCTGAACTGTGAACTCTGTCTGCATCAGGGATTTCCAAGCACTGGAGGAATATCAGATTTCATCAGGTCTTTAAGGCAGGAGGTACTACTGTTCTTCCCATTTTAAAGGTGAGCTTACTTGCCTTCCTTGTATGTCAAGGAAACACCAGTACAAGCCCTTGAACCCAGGCGCCTCTGGCTCAGGGTTCATGTCTTGACTCTGTGCGACAGGGGCTGCTAGCTGGGGTCTGCATGGGGCTTAGGATGGAGAAGTCCTAGAAAGGCTTGGAGCCTTCCAAGAAGCAGGTAACTGGGCAGGGCCTCTTCCCGCCCTTTCTCATCCTCCCCCCACCCCCAGCCCCTTCCCTCTGGTTGAGAAGCTCTGTGAAGGAATAGAAACAGAACATCACTCCCTGACTGGGTGCCCCAGGCACCGCCTCAGCTCAGTAAGTAACAGGCCATCTGCCTGGCCAAGGGGGAACCAAACCAGACCTCCAACAGCTGTGCTGGGCAACCACACTGGGTTTTACCTGGGCAGCTCAGGGACAGCTTTCATGGTTTTCAATCATGCTTGGCATGAATGGCAAAAGGGAACAAATCCCCCAGATGAATCTGCTGCTGCTTTCTCTCCCCTTCCTCAGGGCACTCCTAGGCTAGGCAGCTTTCCTTCTGTCCTGAGCATCAGAAGTGTCTTCTCAGCCTCCTCAGGCTCCGCCCGACAGCCTCTGGCACCAAGCAGCAGTCTAGCAAAGCTCCCCGAGCCTAACGCCACTGTGGGACTTCCACAACACCCAGGCCCTCCTGGGACCTGTCCTCCAGAGCACATAGCCCACAGCAGCACAACGTAGCTGCTGAATGACCACACCCACATCCAACATCCGATTCTCCAACAGCAATAACACAATGCCTGTGTAAGGATGGGTACAGCAGAACAGGGCAGGTGTGGGGAGTCTGAGCTTTGGAGTCAAGAGTGGCTTTGCAGCTCCTAACTGCAGGGTTGGGTGCTGGGATCCCTGGTGACCTCATCTGTTAAACAGGGATGGCACGCAGTAAGTACTCATGCGATGCTATCATAATCATCTCTTTCAAATCCTATTTTCAGCATCTTCCCATACAGATAAGACGTTTGCCCCCTTCTGTCCAACACAGCAAGCTTACAATACTCAGAAAGCCTTGCTTCTACTTCCCAGGTCAACCGACAGTGCCCTTGTGTCCTTGTGAGGCAACTCTGGGCCTATGTTAGCATGGTGCTCCCGTGAGGGAGCTGGTTAGGGGACCCACACGTTTCCCCAAGTGTCTGGGAATCAGCCCAGCCCAGGACTGCATGGGCTACTGAAGCTAGGGCTACCCAAGCTGCCCCGCCTGCCTGTCATGGGAGCCAAGCACCAGGGGCCAATTTAATGACAAAGGAAACTGATCACAAAGCACAAATGTCCTAGCATGGTCCCCTCTGACTGCTGATGGTGCTTCCGCGCCAAGAGAGGCTTTCCATCTGTCTGCAGTTAGGAAATCAAGTGGCCTCTTTTGATTCTCAGCAGGAAGTTTTGCTGTGTGTAGACTCTTCTGGGCCAAAAGCAGTCTCTTCAGTGGAGACTAGGTCTGTAGGGGCCTTCGGGTGGGGGCGGCGGGTGGCCAGGGTGGGTGTGAATGGGGTTTTCCAATGCCAGCTGCGAAGCCCACTTCCCTCCTGGTGGGGAGGGCTCTCTTCTCTCCCTGAAACTCAGCCATCCCTCATGGTGCTCCTGGGTCTGGGCCTTGTTCTTGTATTCAGCTCTGGGAGTGACACATAAGCTCATCCCCATCAGGACCTCAGTCTCAGAATTCTGAGGGATCATGGGGCAGCATGGACTTGGCACTTAGTCTATGAAGGCATCTGAGACCCCAGAGTCTATCGCAGAGGCCCTAGTATAGGCTCTCACCTGTGAGGTACTCAGGTTCCTCGGCAGGCGGCTCCCTTCCCCTCCCTCAGGGAGTTGTTTGGAGGAAATAAATGGGACAAAGCTCAAGCCATCTCCCTGCGCCCCCTATTCTTGGGAAGTGGCGGCAGGAGGCCAAGGGCAGAATGAACAGTCTGTGAATATGGTTTATTTCCCTTCTCCAGGCTCGTCTGAGGACATGATGGACCCGGGGCAAACTGCAGGGAGCTGTCTCCCAACCAAACCGTCACCCACATTGTACCATGCAGAGCACCACCTGCCAGTTTCAGACAGAAAAGCCAGCTTCCTGCCACAGAGCTCCAGCTCTGCCCTGAGCAGACCATGCTGACCTGCCTGCACTTAGGACTGACCTTGGAATCTGGTCTGGGTGAACTCCCTCAGGGGCTGTTGTAACTAGGAACCCCTGGGTTATTTCTGGAGAAATCTGGTGACTTCATCATAGGCCTGGATTCAGATCAGCAAGCCCAGCTACAAAGCCCCAAACAATTCAGTACGTCCCCGGTCAAGACAAATACTAGGATATGGGTTAGGCAGGTATGGCTATAAAAATCCCTCAAATATCCTGTAGGGTAAATGTAGACGCTGGCTGAGCGCACCACCCCGTTGTCTTTAAATGGCTTGTTACCCTGGTTCCAGAGGAAAGTGAAACTGAGCCTCATTATGTAATCATTTTTAACACCTTGCTTCTTTTCTCTCAGAGCAGAAGCCCTGAGCACCAGCTGGTGCAAAAGATCTAGAGTTGACTAGAAGTTTCCACACCAACACATGAACACTCTGCTAAGGATGAGGAGTGAAGCCCGGCTAGGTCTGGCTGGACACGGCTAACTTCTGTGGGGTGCAGGTCTGCGAAGGCCTGGGGACGCCTTGTCTGTTCTGATGGCCAGAGGGGCCAGGCTGGACGGGCCAGCAGTGCGACACAGACGTCAAAGCGCAGTGCTGGGTCTGGGAAGACATCCAGCCGCGGTGTGACTGCAGACAAGTGACCGTACCTAGAGATTTAGCCATAATGGGTTAGACCATACTGACTGGGAAAGCCTATGGGATGTGTTAGCGCAGGGAGTGGCCAGGGCGAGTGCTCAGAAATCGCTGGCTATTTTAGCTTGTTGTTGGCGTCCTCAAGAGGGGTTAATAATTCCATTTCTAGGAGTCCTGGCAACACGGGGGTCTGTGAGAAGCAACGAAAACCTCCCGCGTTTGCTCAGGTTCTGTCTTGGCTGGGCCCCGGCTGTGGATTGCTGAGTCCCTCCAGGAGGGAGATGGGAACCAGTCCCCAGTGGAGGAAGTCGTGTCTCTCCATGGACAAGTGACACAGGTCACATGTCCCTGGAACGGCAGTGGTGTGTTTTAGACAGTGTCCACTACTCCCTGGATTCCAGAGCCTGGCTGCCGGCCATCACCATGGGAAGGCAGGGCATCTTCTACAGGGGTCTGCGGGAGCCTCAGCTGCTGAGCGCGATCAGCCCGAGGGACTCGCCCCCGGCATCACCATCACCTCCTCAGGGGAGGCTTCCAGGGGAAGCCGACAGACAAACTTGTTGGCCAACTCTGCCTTTCTCCACTGCTCCCCTTTACTTATGAGACAGGTGGGCTATCTTAGACTCGGACACATCTTTAAGAATACATGAGTGGGGTGGGTTGCCATGAGCAGCGTTTGGGGAGCCCTTAGAGGGGACGACATGCATGGAGCCATTTACTAACCATTCACCTGCAGGACGTGGGTCTGGAAGAGCTCCTCGTGGCCGGAGGCGTGGCACGTGTAGTTGCCCATGTGGACGGTGGTCACCTTGGTGATGTAGAGGGAGTTGTCCTCTCCGAAGTCCTGCACAGGGTGAGGAAGACAACCAGGTTGGCCTCCCTAGTGAGTAGGCTGGGAAGGAGAGCCCAGGCTCCTGCTTTTCCAGGAAAACACAAACGCTGTGGCCAAACCCAGGCATTTGGCCAGAGCTGCTGGCAGGGCCAGGCTGGCCAGGGTAGCAGGAACGCCTTCTCTCTTCCATATTATTGGCCTGAACCTTGTTTATCCAATTAAGGCCTGATTCACACTCTCTGTGACGCTGGGCTGAAACACCTTCCCACTCATTCCTCTTGTTTTCCATGAACTGGGCTCCTTCCTACTACTAATCCTCAGCCTGCTTGGCTGGTTTCCTGGGGGCTCTTGTCCACCTGCGGAGCAGCTCTTCGAGTTTTTCTTATAAAACTCAGCACCCCCCCCCAATAATCCAATTAAAAAGTGGGCAGAAGACGTGAACAGACATTTCTCCAAAGAAGATACACAGATGGCCGACAGACACATGAAAAGATATTCCTCATCACTTATCAGGGAAATGCAAATCAAAGTCACAATGAGCTATCATCTCACACCTGTCAGAAAGGCTAAAATCAACAACTCAAGGAACAACAGGTGTTGGTGAGGACGTGGAGAAAAAGGAACCCTCTTGCCCTGTTGGTGAGAATGCAAATTGGTGCAGCCACTGTGGAAAGAGTATAGAGGTTTCGCTGAAGTTAAAGTTCGAACTACCCTATGATCTAGCAATTGCACTGCTAGGTATTTACCCAAAGAATCCAAAAATACTAATTGAAAGGGACACATGCACCCCCATGTTTATAGAGGCATTACCTATAATAACCAAACAGGACACAACCCGTGTCCATCGATAGAGGAATGGATAAAGAAGATGTGGTCTATATATACACAATGGGATATTACTCAGCCACCAAAAAGGATGATATTTGCCATTTGCTTGCAACACTATAGACAGAGCTAGAGTATGATGCTAAGTGAAATAAGTCAGTCAGAGAAAGACAAATACTCTATGATTGCACGCACACGTGGAATTTGAGAAACAAAACAAGAAAGCAAAGAAAAAAAATTAGAAAGAGGCAAACCAAGAACCCAAACTGATGGCTGCCAGAGGGGAAGGTCCTGGTGGGGGATGGGTGAAATAGGGGATGGGGATTAAGGAGCGCTCTTGTGATGACCACCGGGTGATGGGAGAAAGCACTGGATCACGAGACTGTACACCTGAAACTAATATAGCACTGTGCATTAACTAACTAGAATTAAAACAAGAACGGGAGGTTCACCCTGGTGGCTCAGTGTGTTAAGCCTCTGCCTTCAGCTCAGGTTATGATCTCAGGGTCCTAGGATCGAGTCCCACATCGGGCTCTCTGCTCTGCAGGGAGCCTGCTTCCTCCTCTCTCTCTCTCTCTCTCTGCCTACCTGTGATCTCTCTCTGTCAAATAAATAAAACCTTAAAAAAAAAAAAAGAACGAGAAAGTTTTTCTTAAAGGGACAGATAGCAAATATTTTTGGTTTTGTGGGCCATAGGGTTTCTGTGAACTATTTAACTCTGCCTTGTAGCATGAAGATAAACATTAACAATATATAAATTAATGAGTGTCTCTAAGTTCCAATGAAATTTTATTTATTTTTAAGATTTATTTATTAGAGAATGATTTATTAAAAAGATTTATATAAAAGATTTATATAAAAAGATATATTTATTAGCGAATGACTGAGTGGGGTGGGGAGGAGGGCAGAGGGAGAGGGAGAGAGAAGCCCAAGCTTGCTCCGTGCTGAGTACAGAGCTGGAGGCAGGGGTCGATGTCATGACTCTGAGATCACGACCTGAGCCAAAACCGAGTCAACACGCTTAACTGACTGAGCCACCCAGGCGCCCCAGTGAAATTTTATTAAAAAAAAAAAAAAAAAGGGCCTGCAGGGATAGATGGCCTACCAAGGGTCAGATCCACTTTGTCCCAAAATAGTTCTAAGTGCCTTGCAGAGACCTGAATAACCCAAGAAGGGAAACATTTCTGAGGAAAATGAGGGCAAACAAAGAGCAAGAGAAGGGATAGCAGAGAGCCAGGAGGGGCAGATGCCAGGGGTCCTGTAATAAAACCCTAGACAACCTTGCCCCTATTATTATTATTTTTAACGATTGTATTTATTTGAAAGAGCAGAGTGAGCAAAAAAGAAAGCATGCACAAGTGGGGGGCAGGGGTGAGGGGCAGAGAGAGAGAGGGAGAAGCAGACTCCCTGCTGAGCAGGGAAACCGATTTGGGACTTGATCCCAGGACCCTAGATAATGACATGAGGCAAAGGAGATGCTGAACCGACTGAGCCACCCAGGCGCCCCACTTTTCTTATTATTATTAGCAGGACATGCAAAACTCCTCTTGACCTCCTAGAGCCAACACCAAACCATCCCTCTTGCCATTCCCTCTGCCCTTTTCCACAGAAGCACTGTGGTGGCAGGAGGGAGGGAAGGCCACCAGTCACCGTGTCTCAGGGGTTGTCTGAGGGCAGCCACAGAGTAGCTGACCCACTGACCCTCTGCCTTGGTCACACTCCAGAGGGCCTCACTGCCACCATTTTGAGCCCTTTAAGGACGCTTTTTGGCTAATTAGCTCGGTGAGGGGGTGCAGACCCAGAAGGAAGCCTGGCAGAGGGCACGGCGGGGAGGGGGATCGTGGATGCATGCACCGCGCTTTCATGATCAGAAAAAAGATGCACACCAGCGCTCCCGATGGAGTAAAATATTGTTGTGAGAGCGCTGGGACTTTTCTCTGAAGCATTGCTCTGCTTAAAAAAGCCCCATTCCTATCACTCTGCAGAAGCTTCGATAATAAAAATAAAACACCAGATAGCTGATTTGTCCTGTGTCATAACAGAGTCATAAAGGGTTCATACCTGAGTTGCTTATGAAAAGTTAATGGTTAGTCAATTCTGGGCTGACATATTTCTGGTCTAAGCTGTTCGCGTGTCAAAACCTAAGTCTGGAGGAAAATATATTTTGCTTAGAGGCTCCATGGCAGGTGGCAGCTGGAAAATAGGGCAGGGAAGCTGGGTGCAGCTCTCACCGTGGGAAGCCCTCGATACCTCACCTGTTTGGTTCCAGGGCGAACTCCATCCTGAAGCATAATCCCAGAGCTGCTGGCGGGGGCTGGCACTCGGGGCCCCCTGGCTCTTTGCCTCTCTGCCTCTCTGAGCCTTCAAGCCCACAGCCTATCCTTGCAGGACGCACTGGAAGCTGGGCTCGGGTTCTGGCGGCCCCTGCTGTTGGTGCCCCTTGGGTGACGCCATGTGGTCACATGGACCACACATCCCTCAAGCCTTGTATAATCCTTAGGAAAAAACCCCAACCAGAAAACAAGACAAAGCCCAGTCCTCATACAGTGAGGAAGCAGAGCTCTCTTTCACAATGTATTCAGAGTCTACCTTCTCTTACCCCCTCCACTGTGACCAGTGGGTTAAGGCACCATCTTCTCATCTGGGGGACAGCAGGGACCTCCACCTCTGCTCCTCCACTCTGTCCTCTACACAGCAACCAGACACTATTCCCTCACCCTGAGTTAGCCCTAGAGGGTCTGCTGGGATGACTTGTCATCTCCTCCTCCACTCTTCCTTGGTCATTCCATTCCGGCACTGTGATCCCTGGTTGTTGCCTACATGCCAGGCATCCTGCCCCCTCCTCCAGGCTGTCAGTCTGACTTGCACCCCCCTCTTTCAAGTCTGCCCAAATGTTATCTGCCTGCCCTATCTGTAACCCCCACCCCACCTGTCACTTCCCGTTTTCTGGCACTTACTACCACTTAGCATACCACTTGCATCTGTCTCTGCCTGATGAGGACGTGAGCTCTCAAGTGAGCCCTCAGTAGATACTCAGTAAATCATGGCACGAGATGCTGAGCTAGGCCTTCTGCAGGGATTGTGTTTTGGTTCTTTGGGTTTGATGATGGAGGCGCCCACCTCCTGCCTTCCCATCCACCTGAATGTTGCCAGTGATGGGGCATCAAAACGAGGTGGCTGGCAGGAAGGCAGAGAACTGATCCCAAGCACGGTGCACCTGCTTCCCCACCCTGTGTCTCCTCCACACTGCATTCCTCAGGCCAGGGCCTGTGGACACTGGCCGAAAAGAAGGCTCCACACAGAGCAGCAGGCAGAGAGGGAAAAGCCCACGCAAGCCATCTCAAACTTAGCTGCTGACTTCTGGTGAGCCCCTAACAACATCATTTAATTTCTCCATCTGTTTCTCCTCATCGCTGCTGGTAGACAAGGTGAAACTCCTGGGTGATTGCTCAGGGGCTGGGGGGTGCACGTCAGTTCTTCGAGTGCATGAGGGGATGTTGGATACATTACCGTTCTCCTCTGAGCACCAAACTCATCACTAGCCTGTGACTTAGGCTCTGGGGAGAAGCTGACTGTGGAATAAATAAAATAATGTCTCTGGGCTAAAACAATAGGCATCATATAATTATAGAACAAAGTGCATATGGTTTTCTGGAACATGAATACTGCCTACTGAAATCAAATTTCCCTCATTGGATGTGGGGAAATTCCTTTAAAAATTGATTTATAAGAAGCTACATAAAACTAAACCTGTAATCCTTCCTCTCCTGAATGTTCTTTGAGATGTGTCTGAATACTGCTATCAATGCTTGATTGCATCTCTGTAATTGTCTTTTTATGGATGGGGTTTTTTTTTTTTTTGGTTCTGATGCATAGAAATGTATTAGCAAAATCAAGGTTCCTTCCAGAAATAAACAGATGCCAGATTAGACCATTCTTTGTACTGATACACATCCATCCTTGGGAAAAAGACAATTTTACTAAAAGGCATAGATTTTGTCTTTTAAAAAGCTATTTTATAAGTATCTGCCCTTAATAAAGAAAGTAATTAAATGAGACTTAAGTATTAAACAATATTTAAGCAGAGGCGAGATGGGGAATGTTGTCATAGTGATGCATGGGACTCGGGTCTAAGTAATATGAAAATGAGCCATCAATGTGGAATATTTAGTGACTAAATGCTAAACACAAGGACTCCAGGGTGATTTCAGAGTTCAGGTTAATGGTACTGTCAATGCTGCAAGTTAGGACTCAGTGTAGACACATTTATTCCAAGCCTTTCCGGCTCTGCCCTTCTCAGAAGCCATGTTCTCAGGAGCCCTCTGTCCTGACTCTCTTTGGGGAGGATGGAGTCAAGGAGAGGGCCTTTCCTCCATGCTGGTTTGATTCTGGCCCCCAGAATCCACGATCTCTAGCATCCCTCCTGCACAAACACTTTAACGGGATGGACCCCAGCACTGAACATGCAGTTCCCTCTCTGCCTGTTGGTGACAGCTGGCCTCAGAGGTGTCTGCTCTCACATGGCTGATATCCAGACCGAGCAGGGACCAGAGGCACCCTGGGGTGGGGGACACACACAAACGCCCACGGAAGACAATGTACAGTACAGTACACATGAGCGTGCATGTGCACACTCATGGCGTCTCCACTGCCCACCTCATGGCTCTCTGGCGGATCATCCCGACCCACATGGGGGTTCCCATGCTGGTCACTTCCTTCCAGACTCTTAAAGGACACACTTGCCACTCTGTACATACTTGCTCAGAGTTCTCTTGAGAAGTCCTCCAGCTTGAAGCCATCCCTAAGTAGCTGCTGAGCTTCTGGGCAGGGAGCTGCTATGAATGGTCATGTGCATTGTGAGCCCCCAAGGTTGGTCTGTTCTCTGGCTCAGCCCCAGGCCTGGGCCAGGGAGCCACAGGTGTGAGAGAAGTCACTGTTTGGAGGGCTCCTGGCTTCCCTAGGACCGCAGGGAACCCGAGTCATTGGCTGACTTGGGTTTCTATGATCAGTCTTCCCCATGACTCTGAGTGCCCACGAGGAAGCACCTCATCCCTCTGCAGACCACCGTATTGTCCCCAGTGCGTGGCTCAGTCGGTGTCTGCTGAGCAGATGGAGGCGCGTTAGCCGAAGGTGCTGGCTCTCAGGGAGCGCTGAAGGAAAGGCTAGTGAAGAAGTAACGTCATCCAGAGAGAGGTCTGGGCTTTGTTTGCCTGGGGGCTTTGGCCACCAGGCTACCAGATATACAATTTATGATGGAGGCTCTGTGCCATGCAATGCCATTTGTGTCTCCCCAAGCAGCTAGACGTCATTCACGTGAGCAGGACATGACCAAGCTCTACCAGCAGCTCTGCACACCAGGCTTGGGTGAGCTTCACCAGCAGGCAATATGTTGTACCCGTTCTTATACATCAGTGCTGGGAACAGGCTACATGTGTCACTGCACCAGGAGAGAACAATGGAGGCTCTATGTTTGGACCACCCTGGATTCCACCCAATGGGGCTTCTTCCCTTGGCTGATTTTTTTTTTTTTTTTTTGCTTATAAACCACAGAAATTTCTCATAGTTCTGGAGGCTACAAGTCCAAGACCGAGGTGTTGTCAGTTTCCATGTCTGGTGAGAGCCTGCTTCCTGGTTCTTGGAAGGCTGTCCGTCTTTTTGCTATAGCCATGCACGGTGGGCGAGGGCAGACTCTCCCTTTTTATAAGGGCACTAATACCATTCGGGAGGGTTCTACCTTCATGACCTAATCACCTCCCCACAGTCCCACCACCAGATACCCCTCCAATGGGGACTGGGTGTACACATACGAATTTTGCGGGGATACAAACATTCACTCCTGGTACAGATGGAGGTTTCTACACAAACAAGAACGTACAGAGAATAAAAGAGTTCAAATTCTGGGTAAAACAGAGAAACATGTATCAGACTTACATCAGCCTAACTCTAAAAATAGATTAAATATAGGACGCAACCTTTTTAAGCACAGTCCCTGATCTTTGAGAGATGGAAAACTTGAGGAGAGGTCCATACTCACTCCCGCCCTCTGTCAGAGGGCATTTTCCAGACCACAGCACGGAGAACCACGGCAATGGAGAAGAGGTCAGAATCCAGGGCCTTTGAAGTACCTGGAATTTCAGAGCTAGGGTAGCAGAGACGATGGGGCTTTTCAGGCTTTGAGGAGCCCCGGGAATTTCACAGAGATGCCCCCGAGTCATGGCCAGACACTACCGTCCAGAGGCACAGGCTGAGATTCGAGGCCTCACAGAGCATATAGCCTGGAGTCTGTGAGCTGAGCGGAGGTCCCAGAGATGTGAGAGCTCTTGGGGTTCTGACCGTCCAGAATGGAGAGCTCTTGGGGAATGTCCTAGGTATCCCCTTGGCTGATTTTAACCTACACTTATCCCCTGTAATAAACCATCAATGTGCGTCTAAGCATTCTCAGTGAGTTGAGTTCTTCTGGCAAATTACTCAACCGGAAGGTACTTTTGTGCACTCCCCAAACTCGTGTTGGATGCCAGAGTGGGGGAGGTCTTGGGTTGACTGCTCTCTCTAACTTTGTGGTCAGCTCCAGTTCCATCAGGGGGATTCTGACCCAGTTGTGTGGGTGCTGCACGTTTGGCCTGTGGGCAAAGCTGCATGTCCAAGTGCACACAGGTGGCTAGGCACCTGCACCAGAAAGCTCCTCTTGGAGTCACGGCTCTGAGCACTCAGTGTGTCCACCCTCAGAGGCTGGAGGACAGGTACCTCAAGACTCTAAGACTCCAGGGTATCACGTGGATGAGTGCTGCTCATGGGGTCCTCTGGGGAGCTGTAGGCCATGGATCCTTAGCTGATCAGCCTGGTGAGCCCAGCTGGGGCAGGGAGGGCCTCAAGTGACACAAGGCACTGCAGCGATCACTTGAAGTTCCAGACTGCCTCTAACCTGCTGCCTTTTCCTGGGGGAGCTGCCACCTTCCCAGGGGGATGCTCCATCACGAATTCCTGTCTGAGAAGGCCTTATCAGCAACTCTAACCTGAACCACACTCACAGCCCTCACACCCACTTGCATTCTTGCTGTCCTTGAAACACTCCAGAGATTATTTGATTAGGGGCGCCTGGGTGGCTAAGTTGGTGAAGCGTCTGCCTTTGGCTTGGGTGATGATCCCAGGGTCCTGGGATCCAGTCCTGCATCAGGCTCCCTGCTCAGCGGGGAGCCACCTTCTCCCTCTCCCTGCTGCTCCCTCTGCTTGTGCTCTCTCTCTCTCTCTCAAATAAAAAAATAAATCTTTAAAAAAAATTTCCTTCCATGGCTCATTTTAGGGACCAAGAAGGCCTGCAATCAGGATTTTTTTTCCTGATACTGTGCTTTAAGCTCTTCACAGATTTTGTGGTTTTTCTTTTCTTTTCTTTTTCCTTTTTTTTTTTTTAAAAAAAAAAACCAACTGAAGATTTGTGGCAGCTCTGTGTAGATTGAGTCAGTTGGCACCACTTTCCCAACAGCATTTGCTCATTTCATGTCTCTGTGTCACAATTAGTAATTCTTGCACTATTTCAAGCTTTTTCATTATTATATTTGTTACGGTGTTCTGTGACCAGAGATTGCTGTTCATCGAAAGCTCAGAGGATGGTTTGCATTTTTCCATTAAGAAAGCATTTTTTAATTAAGTATGCGCTTTTTTTAGACATATGTTAGTGCATACTTAAGAGACTCCAGTATAGCATAAACACAGATTTTATAAGTACTGGAGACCAAAAACTTCATTTGACTCCTCTGATGGCAATATTTCCTTTATTGAATGTTCACGTTGTTGCAGTGGTTGGCACCGAACCCTCAGCATCTCCAAGTTGTTCCTGGATACTGTTGGAGGGAGTATAAACTGTACGGCCTTTTTGGAGGGAGATTTGGTGATACCCATCGCACTGAAATCATGCTCACCCTTGGACGTCATCATTCCACTTCTAAGAGCTTATCTTACACACCTACTTACATGAATGTGCTAAGAGGCGCATATGAGGCTCATGGTTGCACTATTGTCTGCAGTTAATAAAGCCTGTCTACAGGCTGAGCGAGAGCTCCCTTGAGTGGGGCTGGGCGGGAGAGCCGAGACAAGGCAGCTGCGTGGAGCTCTGCACGCAGGGTCTAGAAGCTAGATTAGAACCTCCCTGAGGGACCCTGTCCCTGTGGCCTGGGGCCGCAAGTGGTCACTGAGCACAGTGAAGCTTTGAAGTCAGTACTATGAGGGAAGAGAGGTGACCCCGAAGAGACCCCTGGGAAAGCAATGGCCCAGTAGAGGCACCTGGTGGGGCGGAGCCCTCAGCAAGTTCTGCAGGCTGCCGGATCCTGGGTCCGGGCCCATCTCTGGTGGGGCTCTGGCCCATCCTCCTAGAGGGTGGAACTCACCCAAAGCTCAAAAGAGCCGGACGTTTGTTTGCAGCCAGGGTTTCTGACACAAGCCGGAAAGAATTGGCCAAAGCCTTTGAGTGCTTCAAGTATAGTGTTTTCCAAGATTTTAAAACAAAATGTACCCAAGCATTTAATGAGATTATTTTAATGCAGAACCTACAACCACTGTCTATCGTGTTGCAAACAGCTCTCCATGCTAATCAAATGCCTCTCATCTTTTTACAATGGATTCATGACGGGTTCATATAAAGACAATAAAAATTAAATGAGTCATGAGCTCCTAAATCATTCTCTTCTGGTCTTTTTAATAACTCGCTTCCAAAGCGGAGCTGGCTGAGAGCATATGCTTCATTAGAGTTATTTGTCCCTGGTTTTACACCGTTTAGGCATGGGAAAAAAGTGAACCTTTTAACACATCCTTCAAACACTGCCACAAATACTTTCTTCTAATGGGTTTTGTTTTCCTGCTTTTATCACCGTACTCCGCCTCCCCACATCTGAAAGCCCCTACTAACAAGATTTGGCAAAGGAAAAAACCCAGCAGAAAAGAGGGGCTCTTTCAAATCATTTCAGAGATACTGGTTTTTTTTATAGGGCCCCCACACCCCCTTTTGAAAAAGACGAATACAATAGAAAAATGTTTCCTCTCTCTGGGACTCTCCTGGCCAAGCAGTTCCGTCTGTTGCGCTCAGAGGTCGATGGGCTCATGAAACCCTGCAGCCCCGGCCCCGTCCCGCGGGGGCCTGGGCATCACAGCGGGGAGGCAGGGCCAGCGCCCCAGCAGCGAAGCCTTGGCAAGGCTGGTTGCGGGGTGTTGTGTCCCCAGAGCAAGGCTGGCTGCAGCCCTGGCAAGACCCTCCGAGTTACTCTACCGCATTTGCTTCACGGAGTTGTGACAAGAGGTAGATGACATGCTGCTTGTGAAGGGACTGGCATGACACTTGGCCCCTGGACATGGGTCAGAACTTCCGTGTCAACTCTAGCAAGGATTCAGCAGCTCAGTTCTGTCCTGTCACCCCCGGGATATCCTCCCCTGCTTCTGCTCCCCTCATGGGCAGGTCCCCTGTCCCTAAGGTAATAAGGGATGGGGGAGGCAGTCACGAGGGGAGGGCAGGTGATGCTCTAGAGGGAGGAGGTGCGGACTAGCTTTGTGGACTTTCCTTCACGCTGAGCGGTGGCTGCGTGATCTGGGCAGAAGGCTAAGGCTTGGAAAGGGTTTGCACGTTCAGTTTCTGCAAGTCAGCCTTCCCTCTCAACCCCCAGAGTACTTAGTATGGAGGTCAGGGTGTAGGGAGGCGTGCGTGGATCTGCCTCTGAGATGGGCCCCTAAAGCCTGGCTGTGAGGCCGCAGGAGACAGGGCCTGTGTGGACGCCTCGCCAGGGAAGGCTGAGGCTCTGTGGCCCAGGTGAAAAAGCCAGGGTCCCGGTGGCATCAGCGGCTGTCCTCACATTTCTGTGGGATTCCTGTGTCCCAGAGGTCCCTGGCCCATCATAAGACTGTATGACCTCACGGCTTAGAGAATCCTCAAATGTTAACCTTGTTGGTCCCCTCTCTGTTTTGGGTCCCTGTGGAGGCCAGCAGGCCAGCATCCTACTGCCTCCTGAGGCACAGTTCTTCCTGATGACAAGCTTCCCCCAGGGGCTCTGGGTGTGGCCCCTGGGAGTGATAGAAGGCCCTTCCCCATCTGACTGCGTCAACACAGGTTCACGCTGGGAGGGCCTGTGGGGCAAGGCACGGTCCCCTGTCGCACCAGCACAGGCACAGTCCTGGACAACAGCTTGGAGGTCAAGCTCTGGCCCAAGGCCAGGACAGGAGGGTCTGCTGGGCCTGCCTACCCCCCCATTCCCTCAGCTTATGAGGGGGGCAATGTTCCGTGGGTGAGGTGGGAAGTCACAGGGCCGGGTCTCAAGGCACCGGGACCCACCACTGCTCTAGTAAATAAACAGCGGTTGACCAGGAAGTAACGTACAGGTCTTACTGATTCCTCATCAAACAAACAGAAGGAGGAGGCTAATATCCAGGGCCCCCTTGCCTAGAGGTGCAGCAGGGTTCCTGGTGCCGCTGGTTTTTGCCCATCTCTGGGGCTCTGCGCTCTTGCTCTCAGTCTTGTCCTCTCCTGGGTGGAGGGGGTGGGGTTGTTTTCCCAGATGCAGCTGAGGCCCTGTCCCTCAGGCTCTGGGCTGCAGTGAGGCTTGGACCTCCTGCAAAGGGGTGGCTTGCACACCAGGTCCACAATGAACCTCCCGGCATCCTTAAGAAACTGAGGGAACTGCGCTTAGCTGCTTAGCAGGGAGCCCTGCCCAGTCTGGCCATTGCTCCAGTCGGAACTCCTGCCACTAGGGAAGCTACCGAGGAGAAGGACGCCTCCCACACCAGCAGGCTCCTTTTATTTCTGGGCCTGATGTATCTGGGGTTCTCCTTGTTTGAAGATGTAGTCCTAGGCTAGAAGGGGCTCCGGACTCTCGCAGGACAAACTTCTGACGATGTCAGTTGCCAGTTGGGACCTCATCAAGATCAAAAGCTTTTGCACAGCAAAGGAAACAGTCAACAAAACCAAAAGACAACTGACAGAATGGGAGAAGGTATTCACAAATGACATATCAGATAAAGGGCTAGTATCCAAAATCTATAAAGAACTTATCAAACTTAACTCCCAAAGAACAAATAATCCAATCAAGAAATGGGCAGAGGACATGAAGACATTTCTATAAAGAAGACATCCAGATGGCCAACAGACACATGAAAAAGTGCTCCACATCACTCAGCATCAGGGAAATACAAATCAAAACCACAATGAGATACCACCTCACGCCAGTCAGAATGGCTAAAATTAACAAGTCAGGAAATGACAGATGTTGGCAAGGATGTGGAGAAAGGGGAGCTCTCCTACAATGTTGGTGGGAATGCAAGCTGGTGCAGCCACTCTGGAAAACAGAATGGAGGATCCTCAGAAAGTTGAAAATAGAGGTACCCTACGACCCAGCAATCACACTACTAGGTATTTACCCTAAAGATACAAATGTAGTGATCCGAAGGGGCACGTGTACCCGAATGTTTATAGCAGCAATGTCCACAATAGCCAAACTATGGAAAGAACCTAGAAAGAACAAATGAATGGCTAAAGAAGAGGTGGTATATATATACAATGGAATACTATGCAGCCATAAATACCCCTGAAATCTTGCCATTTGCAATGACAGTGGATGGACCTAGAGGGAATTATGCTAAGCAAAATAAGTCAATCAGAGAAAGACAATGATCATATGATCTCACTGATATGAGGAATTTGAGAAACAAGACAATGGATCATAGGAGAAGGGAGGGAAAGAGGAAACAAGATGAAACCAGAGAGGGAGACAAACCATAAGAGACCCCCCAGGGATGCTCACCAGAAGCGTGCAGGTGTGGCACACACACACACACACACACACACACGCCTCCCTCTGTGGTACAGCCTGCCGGAGCACAGCACTTGACTTCTCGAAGGCTTGAGGTCCTCCTCTGTGACATAGACATAAATAATAACTCCTGCCTCAGAGGGTCAGAGTGAGGACTGAGTGAGAAGACACATGGGGTCGTCTTGGCATACAGTATTCCAGGTGAACTATTATCCCTCTCTTCATCGTTATTACTATTACTTATATTACTATCATCATTATTATTACTACTGCTGCTGCTGCCAAACAACATTCTCGGCCTCTTGCAGCCTGAGTTCCCAACAGGCAGCCAGCAGCAGCCCCAGGAGGCTCCCCAGGTGGAGAGATGTGACCCTGAGGTGTCCACATCAGCCTCAGACACATGGACCAGCCGCCTCCAGCAAGCCCAGAGCAGCCCTGGGGAAGCCATTGAACTTCTGTGAGCCTGTGGGGGAATGGGGAGGATAACATTCTCCTTCCACAGGCATTTTCGGGCTGAATGTCTGTGTGAATCACGTAGCCCATG
Organism: Neogale vison; assembly: GCF_020171115.1. Classification (NCBI taxonomy): domain Eukaryota; kingdom Metazoa; phylum Chordata; class Mammalia; order Carnivora; family Mustelidae; genus Neogale; species Neogale vison. The sequence goes on along the minus strand of NC_058091.1, from coordinate 245,266,233 downwards.
CCCAGCACACAGCAGGTGTTCTTACGTGTCATCCCTGCTCTGGGGACAGTGACAACAGCGGCCCTAGAAGGAAATCAGCGAAGAGATGAGGAGGGCATGGGGAGTCGGAGAGCAGGGTGGGGAATGGAGGGGGACAGCCCCAATGGAATGAAGATGGAGGATTGATGAGTTCTAGAGCCCCTTGCCGACCCCGCCCACTGCAGCACCAGACGGAACAGCACCGCCCGCTGTAATTAGCACCGGGCTCGGAACACCGCACCTACAAACCCCCAAGGCAGGCGGATGAGAGAACACCGTGACATGTGGGCCTCCTTTCTTTGTCATTTGTACGAGACATCTTGATTGGCAACAAAATATTAATCACTTTTTCACTACTCTCTTAATGAGAAGCTTTCATGGGCAACAAAATATTAATTTGTCTTGTCTTATCTGTTAAGAATTCTGCTAATGAATTCAGTCACAGAGCTATTACAGAATGCCATCCTAATGACACATGTAATTAAACTTTTCTGACTTGCAAACATCAAGGATGCCTCGAGCTTCAGAATCATATTTGATCAGAAAGTAAATGGACCCCTCTAGCCCGGAGCCAAGTGAGAAAGAGCCTCTCGGATTCCCCACTTGCTGTCTGGAGCGCTCCTGAGTCACCCCATGTGTGCGCGGCTGTCCAGATGGTGTTCAAGAGGAGTCACCCCTGCATTCACCAGGGCCGGGGACTCGCAGGCCCTGAGCCAGAGTGTGGAGCAAAGACACTCTCCCCAGCCCCGAGGGTGACCACATATCCACAAGCACGGAATTACAACCCAGTCCTACCTGTTGTCTATTAGAAGAGGGGAGGCAGAGGAAGGAGAATTTCTGGCTTCAGGGCGCAGGGATAAGCAAGAGGGAGGTATAGAGTGGCAGGATAGGGCCAGAACCTGACAGGTATTGATCATTAACCTAAAGGATCTTGGCCACTCCCTGTGGGCTGTGGGAACCTTAGTTTTTTTGTTTGTTTGTTTCTGTTTATTAACATATAATGTATTATTTGCTTCAGGGGTACAGGTCTCTGATTCATCAGTCTTACACAATTCACAGCACTCACCATAGCACATACCCTCCCCAGGGTCCATCACCCAGCCACCCTCACCCTCTCCAACCCCTCCACTCCAGCAACCCTCAGTTTGTTTCCTGAGACCTCAAGCCTTCGAGAAGTCAAGTACTCTTTCCAAGTTCACTCAACTGGGAAGTGGTAGAGCTGAGGCTTCAACCCAGGTCCCTTTGTCTTCAGAGCTTGTGCTGTGCTCCGGCAGGCTGTACCACAGAGGGAGGCGTGTGTGTGTGTGTGTGTGTGTGTGTGCCACACCTGCACGCTTCTGGTGAGCATCCCTGGGGGGTTGGTGCTGCCCTGTGCCCCCACGTGGGGGTTTCTGGGCAGTACAAGGCCCTGCCTGTTTGTAGGCTGCTGACTTGACCATGAGCAGCAAGTGTTTCCAGGGAGGTAATAAGAGGCCATTAATCTCCAGTTGCACCCACAATTAACCCAAATTGCTAACCTCACTGTGAAAAGTGGAAATGCAATTGAGTTGATGCTGGAGGCATGTTCGAGGGAGGGGAAAAACACTCAAAGTAATTTAATTAACCGATGGCAAGTGCATTAAGAGTTCTGCCTCCGCCTTTATTTCTGGTGTCTTTAAATAGAGCATCAAGTAATGCACATGGAAGTTCAGACAGACACGGGCAGATCTGTCCTAGTTTTGAATTAATCACCACTGGCCAAAAACAGTTTAAAGCTGATGCCCCACCCCGAGAGCTCTTGCACACACAAGTCTGTGCACCCCAACACCTCCGCCGACTCTAATCATGGCAAACAGAACACTACCTCTCCTTGCTAAGATCCCAGACAAGCCCTGGGCACCTCAGCTCAGAAGACAAAGGACTCTGCCCACTCAGCTTCTGTCCATCAACCCCCAACCAGTGTTGTGCTGGCACTGACATTCGGAGATGGGTGGGATTCAGGCTGTGCTCAGCACTGTGGGGAAACGGCAAGGAAATACTCCTGCCCCACGTGGCAGGGAGAGGGAGACTCCTTGCCCAGCTGTGCCCAAGACAGAATCCCCACAGTGGTCTGCCTCTCCCCATCTGCTCACCCCATGATCTCCAGTTGCAGCAAATGAGTAGTAGAGTCCCAACTTGGTGGTTTCTACAGAATTTTGTACTGGGATTTCTCCCCACAAAGCAATCTCACAGTTGGGAGGAATCTTCAAGGTCATAGGATTTAGTTTGGCCTCCTGTGGCTAGTAGCATTGCTGACCATGGTCCTGCTTGAGCTTGCATTCCTCTAGGAATGGGGAGCTCACTGCTTCCTGTGAGGGCTCACTCCATTTTGGGGATGCTGTGATGGATGTAATGGTGTTCCATCTCAGCAGTCCAAACTGGTTTCTTTTGGGGGAGCACCCTGGCCCTGTGTGCTTGTTGAACTCATCGGTCACACAGCCCAGACTGGCTCCTGTGGCCCTAGTCCCTTCCTCACCACCTTAGAGATAGATGTTCATGGAACTGACCAAGCATCCCACAGGTCTTCCTTCTCAGAGCCAAGCATCCCATTCTGTGCCAGCTTGCTTGACTAAGCCAAGAAGACCAGGACTGCCCCCTCTTCTGCCTGAAACTGAGATGCCCCCTACTGTGGCTAAGACCTATCAGCTGTCCTGGCAGGGCCCTGCATCGGTGATGTCACTCTGTCTTCTCAATGAACTTCAATCTGGCCCACACATATCCTTGAATGATTCCCTTTATTTTTCAAGCCCCATGGAAGGGAGGGACTGCTAACATTCCCTTTCTGATACCTACGATGAGTAGTCTAAGACGTTGCTCAAAGTCATAAGGCTGGGTTTTGGGGTGACACTGGGAGCCCAGCCCAGGCTGCACGGGCCCTCCCAGTACAGAAGTCTTTTTGCTGGTCATGTCAGATTGTGGGTGCTCAGCTGCTCTCTCTTCCACTCATGTCAAATCCACGTTCCCACATCTAGCTGACAAGGCCCCCAGGGCAGGCCACTCTGGCCTTTCCTTCCACCTGCTCACCTGGAGCCTGCCCTCCCGCCAATGCTGGGCGTTTCACCCCTGCCCTGCCCAGGGAACCCATGTTCCTTCTCGCCCCTCATCTTCATCCTCCCCAGGTGTGGGCTCTGCATTTTCCCCTGGTTCTTCCAGCCAGATGGCCTCCCCGCTCCACTGCCTCCCGTCCGGCCATGTTTGCTGTGGGCTTGTGGGCCTCCTTCATGGTGGGCTCCGTCATGCAGTCTGAGCCCCTGATCTTCCACTCCCAGGCCCACTGTTTGGCTTTCGCTGCTGCAGCCTGCACGGAGACCTCCCACCCGGCCCGCCCTGACTGCCCGGGCAGCGTGCCCTTCCCTACTGTGGTTCTGGCTGGCGGGCGTGCAGCTAACATCCAGGCCATTCTCTGCATGCGGTGGGACTTGAATTTTCTGGTACTTCCAGCTCTCAGACGACAGGCTTGAAAGGCATCAAACGTGGGATGTTCAAATGAAACCCTCTCACTCTGCCACCACCATGGCAGATTCACAGTTACTCCGCTGGGGCAGGTCTGCATGCAGGGTCAGAGCCCAGCGACTTACATTGATGTCTTCCAAGGCCATGAAGTTGAGGGCAAGCCCGTTGCGCTTCCAGACGATGGGGGGCCGCAGCTCTCCACGGATAGCGCAGGTCAGCACTGTACTCAGTCCCACAGTCACTGTGGCCACGCTGACCCTCTCCTCGGGTGCGAGGCTGAGCTGAACCACCTCTGCAGGGGGAAAGGAGAAAATCTTCAGGTGCACACCAGCATCGGGAGTCCCTACTCACAAGCAAACAATTACGGGGGTTCCCGGCAGGGCAGGCGTCCTAGGGCTCTCAGGCTCTCTACAAACTATTACGGCATGCGGTCTAAATGCATTGATGGACACTCCCTCCTGGAGGACAGGCCACAACTTACGGGAAATGTTCAAAGATCTCTGTGAGTCGGAGAAATCAGGAGCCATAGCGAGTGTAGGGAAACCATCTGCGCTATGGATTTATGAGTTGAGCCAAGAAGGTGGGCCTTTACACAGGGACCGGTGGGGGGCCAGATGTGCGGCGGATGCCCCACTCTGTGCTCCTGGGCCTCATGAAGTCTGGGCCTTGCTGAGTGCAGTCAAGGTCTGCTGGCTGAGCTGACAGCTTTCTCATCCATCTGGGGGCAATTTAAAGGTTGCACTGTCTGAAGCTTGGGGAATGAACTGGCTGACCTTTGAAGGTTTGTTTCTGTCTGAGGATTCTTTGAACTTGGATTTGGATTTCTGTTCAGCAACCATGCACTGTAGCCTTTAATTTTTTTGAAGGGTGCTTCAGGCTGTACAAATTATTAATCCTTGCCATTTTATACTTGCTGACTGGCATTAAGACTGATCATTCTTTAGGCAAATGGGAAGTGTCTAAAATATTTGCTTGCAATCACAGGCTTTTAGAAATTTTTGGGATTAATGAGAAAATTAATTGGACTCAGGCTGTTCATATACCGACGTGCCATCAGGCTTGGAGGGAGAGTCACCAGCTCAGTGACGGTGATGGGACTGCCTCCTCCCTACTCCTCCCCCACCTCTACAACTCAGAGCACTTGGGGCATCAGTCTGCGGTGGTAGTAGCTGAGGGCGGCTGGCTGGCTGGCTCTGAGGGTCTGTGCTTACCTGGGATGCTGGCAAAAATGCCGGGAGTCCTCCTCACTCTCACTGCTCTTTTGGGACTTGGGGGCCCTGCCAGGGGTGGGGCAAGGCACAGAGCTGGGAACCGACCTCCTGGACTCGGCGGGAGCCCTGGGAACTGTGACCAGGCAGCATGTCTGTGCTCACACCCTCTTGCCAGCACATGTGGGGAGGAGAAGGTGGTGGGTGGGGGAGGGGCCGGAATGCAAACGCTGGCAGGTGGGATGCCCTGCGGAGCAGGTCAAGTGGCAGCACGTGTCGTCAGGTCAGATGCTTGAGCGGCAAAGCTCTTACCCCACCACAGTCAGTCAGCGGCCCGGCCCCAGGCACATGAAGATGAACAAGATATACACTAGGTGCTTAATCAGTGCTTGTTGGATGGATGGATGAAAAATGGAGAAAATGGAAATAAGGAAAGGCGCCAACAGACCCATGGAGAGGGGACAATCACGCACAGGAAAAATGTGACTCCTCTTGAAGGAGCCGCAGGGGAAAGATAAGCGCCAAGTGATCGATGCCGATGCACCCAGCATAATATTTTACAAACATTAAAATGATGCACTTCAGGTTCCCTCTTAAATCATGGCTTGCTTGCTGCCCTCCTACCTCTGAGTCATGAGGCTTATTGGTCAGGGCGGGAGAGAGAAGGCACGCAACCTCCATCGTGAACCCCAGGCTTTGGAGACTCACAGTGGACAGAGAGAGGGAGGGAAGAGGAGGACGGGACACATGGATCTGGCTTCTTCTGTGCTCTGCTGGCCCTTAGGACTCAGAGTGGCCCCGAGTGTAGAGGGGGTACGCCTTCCTTATCGGACTCTTCCCCTGCTCTTCCCAGGGCATGGTGGGGGATGAGGTGAGAAGGGTGTGCCTGTTGGCATGGTGGTGAGGGGAAGCGAGAGCGGCTCTAGGAGGGAGTTAATTCCTCCTCCACCCTTCCGCCTGGGGTGAGCCCATGAGGCCTGGCACACAGCCAGAGGCCCCTGGGCTCCCGAGTGGCGTGGAGCAGTCCAGAGTTTCCTGGCCACACACTGGCAGGCCTGTGAGGTGCTGTGTACCGATGTGCCCGAGGACCGAGGCCTTAAGGGAACACCCCTGGACCCTCCCCAGGTGGTAGTGCCGGTGAGGGCTGCTGGAGGCCAAGCTGTGGGGGGGCATCAGATGCTGAGGCAGCCCAGATCAAGAGCAGAACCTGGGATGACCTCCACCGAGAGGACCCGAGACAGGGCAACTGGGAGTCTGTGGTGTGGACCGCAGGTGGCAGGGGACCGCTGTGTGTTTTATCCACACTCAGAAGGCAGTTTGGGGAGCAGCTGGGGATGCCGGGTGGGAACTGGAGGCATGAAGTGTTTTTACTTAGGTAGAGCATTACTTAATGCAGGCTTGTTAGAATGACCTGCTCCCATTAAGCTTTACAATGGACTGAATATTCACGCACTTTGTCCGCCCAGCGCCAGTGGGCAGGGCTTGTGAAGAGTACATGTGGGGGGCAGGCAGCTAAACTCAGAGAAAGGTTTGTGAATTTATGATCTCACCTCCTCTCAGAACTGCAATTATTGTTTCTCCTGTAGGTGTAATGACAGCGCAGGCTTGGGGATCTGGGAACGTTTCTGTAAAAACTTTTTCCCAGTTGCGAATTACTTAAAACAATTACAAGTTTCTTCTGAGTATCTCCAAGAGACCATCATAATGTTTGGGAGAGGCTCTTATTTTTTCATGAACCGTGAAGGCAGAAAAAGAAGGAAGGACTGAGTCCACAGGAAAAAGCATGAAGTTGGATGCTTACTAACACCATATACAAAAATTAACTCAAAATGGATCAAAGGCCTAAATGTAAGACCTAAAACAATAAAATTCTTAGAAGATGAAAAAAAAAAAAAAAGAAGTGTGGCAGGTCACGAAAGGAAAGGACATTTTCTCTGCCTGTTGGAACTCTAGTCCAGGGACAAGGGAAAAGAGCCACTGAGCCCTCAGGCAGCAGCCCCTGGGGGAGGCAGGACATCCCTAGGCTACAGAGCTCCTGTTCTCAAGGTGTGGTCCCCCCCCCATCGACATCACATCTCCCATCTTGGGGGCAACTGATGGAAATGCAGATTCCTACTCTTCTACCTCAGGCTGGTAAGACTCTGGTGGCAGGGTGGGCATCCTGGTTTTAGCAAGCACCTCAGGGTACCCTGAGCCCTGACCACCACTGCCTTAAAAGATGGTAGGGGTGTGTCTGGGTAGATTGAAGCGGAGGGTGCGGGGGTGAGGGGCACGGATGGGAAGGTGAGGTATTCTGGTTGGCTGGGGTCTCATTTGAAATGTAAGACCTATATGCAATGTAGGGTCCTCCAAGGAACCCCAAGTTCATGTCTTTCAAACAGTTTAGCACAAGGCTACAACCAAATAAAGAAGCAAAAACACAGGTGGGAGGGCTGCTGGGACGGCAGGTTCCAGCCTGCTTCCTCAGGGCTGCCGCGCTTATTTGTATGTCTGAAGACGTGCACTTTGCACGGAGGAAAGGCTCATGCAAAATTAGAACGCGTGAATACTGACAGAACCATCATAATTCTGCTCCTGTCAGCTACACAGATATTAACCAAACAGCAAATATTTGGATCACTTAAAGTTTAATTAAATGAATGTTTTATTGGATTTAATGCATGTCAATATTCCCTGACTGGTTTAAAAATTCTGAAGAGATTTACGGCAACCAAAGCTCTCCTTCTCTCCTTACTCCCAGTTATTTACTGTTCAGCACCCCTTCCCCAGGCAGGCCCCCACCTTCCCTGCTAAGTGGCCCCCCCACGGTCACTTCCTGGAGTGAAAAGCGAGATGGCATTGTGGGCTGGGGCTGGAACGAGCGGGGCAGACTCTGGACTGTGGCTCTGGACATCCGACCTCCAGGCCTGGCTCTGCTGGCGACGTACCCAGTGGCCTTTGGCAGGTCCCTTCCTGCTGCTTGGCCTTGGTTCGGACATCAGTAAAACGAGAGATCGCGTGAGGAGGGCTCTGGGGACCGACCTTGCTTTGGGCTCCGGAACTCTAAGGACGTGTTTCTAAGTGGACGATCCTGTAGACCCTCTTCAGTCCTGCCAGGTGCTGACTTTGGGCGCCCCTTTCCTCGCCACCCAGTGCCACCTGCCTCTGCTCTTTGCCCGCTTGCCCACAGTGGCACCAGTGATGCCTCAACTGGCAGCAGCAACGGCGGCCAAGCCCACAGGGGCTTCCCTCAGGATACCCCCAGAATCCTTGCTCTCCACCCCAGACACCAACGGCCTCCTGTGTGCTTACCCCCAGACTGCTCCCATGCCTGTGAGCACCAGGGATGTTAGAGCCCTGCACAAAAGCCACCCACAGCTCCTGTCCCCCGCAGAATGCAGAACAGTCCCCACTGCTGACCCCCCCACTACCCGACCTCCTGCAGTACTTCCTGTGGCACCCACCAACCCCCATCCTATTCGTCTATCCTCAGACTCTCACTCGCTCAGCCCCTCGAGATGACCTCAGGGAGGGTGTCTGGAATCTTGGCGTTTGAACATCAGGGGACACTTAGACAGATATCTGTTGAAGATCGAAAGACACTGTCCTACTGAATCTGACAGGACCTTTTCAGGCTTAAGCAACAGAAACTCAGAAACACTGGACCCCCTTTAGGGTGGTCCAAAAAAAGGAGGGTGGTCTAAGTTCTCATAACCAGGAAATCTAAGAAGGGTGGAGGAGGTTGTAGACGTCCGGGGGCCTCCACAAGGCATGCTCTACTGGGCTGCAAGATGGCCCCTCGCTCACACTGTCCCTGTGCATGGGACCCCAGACAAGGGAACCCGATCTTCCCTGAGAATCCAGGAAACAAGCATAGGACAGAACTGTGACCTTCGCACATACCTCCTGTGTCCTCCCACAAAGCCATCCCTGGGGCCGGGGGACAGAGTGCTGTGCTGTCACAGGACTGACCCTCACTCGCGGCCTTGGGACTTGGGGCCACCCCCGGGCTTGGTGCCAGGTGAGTGGAGGTGGGGATACGTGTCCCGACAGAAAGGGTGTGTTGGGTGGATTGAAACCCTACGACTGCTACAGAGACTCAGAGAGGTCCTTCTCTCCCCTCTGCTCCTTCCCAGTCGCACCTGGAAGGCCTGCGGTGGGGCACGGGGATGAGGGGAAGGGAAGTGGAGCCACACTGCGAAGGAAGCGAGAACCGGCAGACATGAAAGCTGATTTAGGCTCCTGCGGCCCATCCCCCTGGCTGCCCTTCTCTTGGGAGCTTGGGTTGGTGGTGGGGCCGTGGCCTAGCGCAGGGGACTCCTCACACTGGGCTGGGCACGAGAGGAGGGCCAGGCGGCCTGCAGTGTGTGGGGACAGCCCTGGCAGGAGTTTCCACCCCTTCCTCAGGTACAAGTGCCCAACAGGAGACTCAGATCTACTGATACCTGTGCTCTGCTCTGTGGGGCCAGGACTGCCCTGAGGGGGAAGCCCCCCAGGACCACCGAGGCCTTCTGCTGCTGGCTGTGGCTCTGCGGCTCCCATGGTGTCTCACCATTTGTGGCCCTACGGGCTGCCCTGGGAGGGTTGTTGAGGCTTGTTGGGGACCATGCAACAAGGTCTGCCCTGTGCCCACAGCACGTGGGGCAGGGAAGGAGGGCTGGGTGCCAGGGCCCAGGAGCCCAGCAGGAGCTTCTCTGCCACAGCTGGGCAGAGGTGCCACAGAGAGATGAGGCCCCAGCTGTAAGAATTGGCACTGGAGTGCTGCCTGGTATGAGATCAGAGGAGGGCAAGGGAACTGGGGGCTCCTCACAGCTTGGGACATCTGTCTCCCTATGAGCCAGGCCTTCTGATATCCATGGGCACCCCCTTGTTTCCCCTGGGACCAAAAGGCACAGGTCACATTGAAACTATTGTCCACATCAGCCAGGCTGGGCTAGCCCAAGACAGAGACTAGTGTTCTCCCTAGCCTGCATGTTCGTGTGTGGGTCTCTGGTGCCTAGCACAGTGCCTGGAACACAGCAGGTGGGCTATAGTCCAAGTCTGGCTGACAGTAGTCTCCCGGGAGACCCCAGCCTCGTTCTCTTGGCCCTTCTGCCTAAAGCAGTAAAACACCTTTGCTTTCCAGACACCGGTGTTGCGAACGCCAGACCTCAGCTTCCTCCCAGCACCCACGTTCTCCCCGCTCCTGGGAGCCTGCAGGGAACAGGAGGTCGCAGGGGATCAATGCGCCCACCAGACACAGACTAACACCCTTCCCGAAAAGCACGCAGCCATAACATTTCAGTCTCGAGAGAACTGGGTTTTAGTTCCTATTACAGCTTTTGCTTAATCTCCGGCGCTATTTCTCACACTGACTTGAACTCGATGAGACACTCATAAAACCATCAGCAGCCTCTCATGCAGGATTCTGGTGCTTCACAGCAAGAGAAATTAAATTTCTCAAATTATTGTCAAGTTCGCGTTAGTTTTCTTATGTTAGAAATGCACTAATGGAACACATGCCTACCTGGACACTTGCCATTTTTCAAACGATGCTCTTGGTGGAAAGACTCTGTCAAAAGCTCAATCAGCTTGCCCACACATCAGTACGTCGGATTGAGCCTCCAAGGCTAGAGTCAGGCTCAGGAGCCAGCTTGGGAATTAGGACAATCTGGAGACACCCTGGGCTGGGTGCTTAGCCCTATCTCTGTAGCTGCAGCCTGTTCTCATACTGTGCTTGTAAGGTAAGCATGACCTGGGATCCCCCTCCCAAACCCCCCCCCCCAGGAGCTGTGGCACCTGTTTGACAAACTCTACTGATCTGGTCTCATTCCTGAGACCAGGATCACACTATGAAGTTGGTGAGTGGGACAGAAACGAAGGTGGAGGGTGTGTGCCCCATGTCTCCTGACCATGTAAAGGATAGTCAACCTCTCACATCTCCTCGACCCTGTATCTTCACCTGGCCCTTCCAGGGTGGGGCTGGTTTGGTGTGCCCTGCCGGAAGGTGTTTGATGGGGTAGTGGGAGGTGCTTCATGCCTCCTGTGACCCCCTCCGCCAGAGCCTGCCACTCGGAGCTCTTTGCGCACATCTACAGATGTGTGGGTTTAGGGACAGATTGTCTTAGGACCCTTTCATCCTGACATGCATGTTTTGAGCACTAGGGCACATCTGGCCTGCACAGGTGTCTCTGTTCCAGCCAGCCTTGTATGTGTCCAAAATTTCCCGTTTCTCTAGGCATAATCTGATTCAATTTTCCTGTCATTGTCCTATTCCCTCTTGCTTGCTTCATTTCGGGGAGAGCAATAAACTTGTTAATTACCTGCAGATCTGTGGGCAATTTACTTTTTCAATGGACTTATGTTGCTTGATGTTGCTGCAATCATTTTTTTACAGTTTAGTTATTAAGCTCTGCTCTTCGGTGTCAACAAACACCTTTGAAAGCTGCAGACAGAGACCATAACTGTAGGATCTCTTTTGGATCCTCAGCACCTAATACAATTCCTGGCACAAAGAAGGGACTTGATAACTAGTTTTAAGCAAGTGCACCATTAAGGGGTAGTGCTCAGTCGATGATTGCTTATTGAGCACCTACTATGTGCCATGATACAGTGAGGATGTACTGGCAAGCAGAACAGGCCCACGTCCTGCTAACCTGGAGCGCGTGGTTTGGTAGGGAGGCCAAGAGTCAGATGTGGGATGGGGAGAAGAGGCACCTAAAGCATGTCCGTGGACCCCCGTGGGGAGCCCTTGGTGCCTGCAGAGCCTGACTGCTCTCTTTTGGTAGAGTCCTTCCTGTGGGCCCGGGGCTGGGCCCTGCAGGGGTGGATGTGGCAGACAGACCCCTGTCTCACTCCCACAGAGCCCCTGTGTCATGAGGCCTTCTTCTGGTTTGTAGGAGGGCCTTGTGCAGGGGCAGGTTAGATGGGCTTCTTCTGAGCTCCATGGCTCTATTTTTTTTTTTTTAAAGATTTTATTTATTTACTTGACAGAGACACAGCAAGAGAGGGAACACAAGCACTGGGTGGAGGGGGTTTGGGAGAAGGAGAAGCAGGCTTCCTTCTGAGCAGGGAGCCTGATTCGGGGCTTGATCCCAGGACCCTGGGATCATGACCTGAGCGGAAGGAAGATGCTTAACGACTGAGCCACCCAGGTGCCCCTCCAGAGCTCTGTTTTGCATTCTCTGGCCACTAAACCCTTCTAGCTTTGGGAAAACTAACCCACAGTGGGACTGTGGTAGAGGAAGCAGGAAGTCAGAGCTGAGCTCAGTGCCCAAGAGTTGTGACATCATTGGCCTGGGTGCCCTCGGGTGCCATGGGTGTGGCACACAGCAGAGGCAGCAGTCGGAAGCATGGGGTCTGTGTGGGGGTGGAGAGCCCAGGGTCACCTAGTCAGCTGGGTGCCTGGTTGCCAGCTCTCCCTTCCTGGCTGGGGTCTGTGCCTGGTGAGGCCTTGGGCAGGCTGGCCAATCCGTGCACCTCCTGAGCCCTGCCAAGCCTAGTCCCGAAGATGATGGAAACACTTCTGCTCGGGGTATTTGCAAAAGGAGTGTTTTTACTGCCTATTCCCTTGGTAGGTTTAGGGAAAAGAAAATAATATATTACCTTATACAATTATACACTAGTTACTCAGAATTTGCAAGAATTCATACAGATTTTAGGGGCTGGACCTCGAATCTCCTGGATAAGCTCTTGGTGCAGATGAGCACACGGCTTTGACCTAGGCAAGCAAGAGGGGGTCACACTATGTTTTCCCAGATGCTGGTTCATTTTCCAATTCCTAAGCACTCATGAAGAAAACTTCCTAGCCTCTCTTGGAACCAGGGTGGAGTCACGGGACTGGTTCTAACTGGAGGGATGAACATGTTTGACCACACAACCCCCACATCACTGCGACAGGTAATTTTATCACACGACGGGGCCATGGGTTGTAGAGATAGTTGGTCAGACATTCTTCTGGGTATGTCTGTGAGACTGTTTCTGGAGGAAATCAACATGTGAATCAGTTGACAGGCTAAAGCAGATTGCCCTTCCCAATGTCCATGGGCCTCATTCAATCCACAGAAGACCTGGGTAGAACAAACAGGCTCAGTATTCTTAGTATTAGTATACTATTGCTAGCATTCATACTTAGTATTCTGAGTGTTCTTAGTATTTTGGGCTCCTCCTCCCTGACTGCCTTCCGGATGGAATGTGGGTCCTTTCCTACCTTTGGGCTTGAAATAAGACATCATCTCTTCCTGGGTCTCAAGTGTTGGCTTTCAGCCTAAAACTCACAACATTGGCTCTCTTGGTTTTCCATTTTGTCAACTGCAGATTCTGGGACCTTAGCCTCCACAATGATGGGAGCCAATTCCTTAAAATATTCACTCCTTCCCTCCCTCCATCCATCCATCCACCCATCCTTGCCTCGTATTGGTTCTGGTTATCTGAAGAGCTCTAACTCATGTAGTCACCACGTGCACCCTCTTGTTTCCCCTTGTGGAGACTGTATGGTCATGCATTTTGTGGGAGCAAAGAACACAGCCTCCTTGTTGCTGCCTGAGCCCATCGGGCCCGGTGAGGATAACAAATTAGTCTTTACTCCATCATGCTGAGATTTTGGGTCTCTACAGCATTTGGTGTTGATTACCTAATATATCCCTTTAGGAGACAAAGAAATTCATGTTAATGTATTTCCACAGAAGAAAGTGCAATGAGATATGGAACGGACCTCTGAGAGGCTAAGTCATGCAGGTCAGGAACCCTCAGAATCCTCTGACAAGAGGAGATCTGACTTCTGTTCCAATCCTCCAAATACCTCCTGTCCAGGGAGCCCACTCTCTTATCCCACAGTCGTTTCTATTGCTTTCGTCATTAGGTAACATCCAATTTCTCTGCAGAAGGGAGGGCAGTGAGGGGCAGAGAGTGTCTCAGGGTAGGTTGGGAGAGAATGTGTAAGTAAAGGACCCAGGATAATATACACTGTGCAGGGGAAGAGCAAGATGCCGAGAGAGAGAAGAGCAGGGAGGCCTAATAAGATGCAAGTTGGGGTGGCAGTGGAAGCCTCTCTGAGCAGGAGATATTTCAGTGGAGATCCCTATGAGGAGAGACCAGGGAGGCCAAGAATAGGAGAAAGGGCATTCTCGTTAGAGAAAGAGCTTGTGTAAAGGCCCTGAGGTAGGATGAGGGCTTACCGCGCTCTGGGAACTGAGGAAGGCCAGTGTGTCTGAAGCACAGGGAATGATGCAGGTGTGTAGGCACACATGTGGTTAGAGAGGGGTTACACACCCAGGCAGCACAGGTCACTGCTTCTTAATGGAAAACTTGATGATATTAATTTAAGGCAATGGAAAGTAATTGGAAGATTTTAAGTCAAGGAGGGACGTGATCTGATTTGCAGGCTAGAAGGATCACTTGGGCCATTGTGTGAATGACGGGCTGCTGGGGGAGAGGAGAGGACGTAGGGACACTGTGTGCGAGGCTGGGGCTATCCTGCAGGGAGAGTTAGGCTGGAACTGTGGGGAAGGAGAAGCAGAAGGGGTGGGACTTCTAAGCAGCTGGGATGAGGAGCCCCGTAAAAGGGGTGTCAGGAGTGACTCTCTCCCATGCTCCCTGCTTGACCTCTTGCATAATACAGTGACAGGTCCTGAGATGGGCAGGCTGGGAGCCTCAATGTGCCATCCTCAGGCCTTCAATCTGGAAAGTAGATTATGATCATATTCTTGGACTCTTCCGTGAACAAGGCTCAAGAGGACTTCTAAACTATAGCATTCCTGTTACTGAAAAGACTCAGCCCAAGAAGAGGGGCAGATGCAATTCTCCATTGTCCAGGCTGCTCTCCCCATGTCCCTCAGGGCTGGGGAGAGGCCAGCAGGCAGCCCGAGCAGCAGAAGCCAGATGGGAGGACTATCCCTGATGCCCACCTCACCCCCCCTTCGCCCTGCAGTGCAGGCCATGGCCTCTCGGCCTCTTGGAGCCAGGACCCAGCTTCACACGTGCGACAAGGGGGAGCCCCAGGGCCTGGCAAGAGCATTGCTAAGTAGAGCTTGTTTTCTGCTTAATTATCCAGTCTCTTGAGAACACTAAGTCATGCCTGCATTTTGTAAACAGGCATCAGCAAAACATTTTGGAGAACAGCTTTCATCAGTGTATTTGTTTTATTTCAATTCCCATTTCCTGAGCGTGCCTTGCCTCTGATGAACTCCTGAGTGGGGGTTGCTGAGCTCCACCGAGGGCTCGGCCATCCCCAGGGCCCATGGGGCTCCTGGCAGCTTCTCTCTTCAAAGGAAACAATGTCCACAGCCTCTGTCCCTGACAAGCAGGCCTCCAGAGGACCTGGGCCCACCACTTCCTGGTCGACGGTGTGCTATGTTCAGACTCTGTCCCTCTGCCTTCCCCTAGGGAAGTCCCCTGGGTTCTGGTCTTGGGGTCCACCTGAGAAGCAGCTATCACTTTGATCACTGAGTATTAATGTGGTGGGGAGCCCTGCTCAACCCCTCTGTTGGAAGGAGAGGAGGTCAGTGCGGGGAGTTGGCCTCTGGTCACCTGGTTTGGGCCTTGGCAGCAGGGGGTCAGGGCTGGAATTTGGAGGAGCCCGTCCCTCACAGGCTGCTGATACTATGCGCACAGGCAGGGCATGGACAGCAGGGAGAGAGGAGACCTCTGGGGGCAGGGGTCAGAGGTGAAGCTGAAGGCGCGTGGTCAGGGGCCAGGCGGGCAGGGCCTCACAGTGATGTCAGGGACTTGAGGTTTTATTATGTGAGAGGCCCTTGGAGAATTTTAAGCAGGAGACTACACTGGTCTGATTTATTTATGCTTTTAAAGACAATCTGTGCATCCATTGAGACATCTTTCCCTCTGGTAACCCTGACTGGAAACAGGCTGACTAGTAAGGAAAAGCTGTCATTTCCCTAAGGGGGAGACCCTGGTGGGAGTTTCTGGGGGTAGGTTCATCCCATAATGCAAGATGTCATCAAACCCTCAGGCTCTCTTCCCTCTGCCTCCCATCCTCAGTGTGCGGCCATACTGGACAGCTCTGGGCATCGAGGGCAGGCACTGCCTTGTACGGTGGGGTGGGGGGTGGGCCTCCTCCTGGCCGGTGAACAGTGAGAACAAGGAAGCCCCCCTCTGACTTCTCTCCAGCTGCATCGGTCAGCTTCGAGTCTGGTGCTCACCTCTAGAGCAACCACTGACCAGAACCACCATAACTGGCTCGGGGAGGCACGGGGCTGGGGCAGCAGGTGGGTCAGCTCAGGAAGGGCTGGGCAGTGGACAGAATGAGCAGCAGAGGAAGCCGGGAGATCTGCTGGAGCCCATGTCCTGGGGGTTGGTGGCTTGGGCCACAGCTGTGACTGCAGAGGTGCTGAGAGGAAGATGAATTTGGGACACCTGTTGGAGGCAGGGCCAGACTTGCTGCTGGATTGGAGGGCTGGGGTGAGGAAGATTGAGGGAAAGGGACAGATCAAGGGTGAATACTGGGATTTTGGCCTGAAAAACTGGGCATTGGTTTCATTTCCTGATAGGCTGAGGAAGAAAGAACAGACATTTTAGGTAAAATCCAGGTTTTCTTTTATGGTGACTGGTGGAGGGGTAGGGAGTTGGTTAAATGAGTCTGGGGCTCAGAAGAGCAGTCCAGTCCAGGGATATGATGTTGGAATCCATCAATGTCTAAATGATACTTAAAACTATGGGACAGGGCACCTGGATGGTTCAGCCTTTGGCTCAGGTCATGATCCTGGGGTCCTGGGATTGAGCCCCATGTCAGGCTTCTAGCTCAACGGGGAGCCTGTTTCTCCCTCTGTCTGCCTCTCCCCTGGCTTGTGCTCTCTCTCAAATGAATAAACAAACAAACAAATAAATAAAATCTTAAAAAAAAAAAAACAAACCATGAGACCAAGGGAGGTCACTAGGGACTGTGTGATGAGAGGAAAGGGGCCTGAAAGCTGAGGCCTGGGACCCACCGAAGTTTAGAGGACGAGAACGAGTAGAAGTCACCCAGAGCCTGAGCGGGAGCCTCTGAGGGACGCTGTGGGTTTCCTGCGTCCAGAGCTTCTAGGAGCTCTGGTCAGACCCCGCGACTGATGTATGATCCAGGGCTTTGCTAACAGGAGGGCCTCTGGGACCTGGATGTTGGGAATCTCTAATGTTTCATTAGTACTGGGGAATGAAGTCATCTTTGGATCGACTGAGAGAGAACACTGACAGGAGCTCTTTACAAGAGTTCTGTCACGAAGGGGAGCAGAGAAATGGGTGGTGGGTGGAAGGTCAGGGAAAGATTTTTTCAGGTGTTGTGTTTGCGAACCCAGGGGAATGAACAAATGGAGAGGGAGAGCTTCATGATGCAGAAGGGAGAAGGGGGCTTTTAGAAGCAAAGCCTCTGAGTGGGTGAGAGCAGGGAGCCCCAGAGAATAAGTGGAGACCCGGCTCCTGACAAAGCAGAGACTTTGTGCTTCTGAAAGAAGTTGGGTGCAGATGGAGACGAGGGGAAGTGCCCCTCACGGCAGAAGGATGAGCGAAGGTTAGTCGTTTTCACCTGAGGGTGATTTTGCCAACTTCCCTCCCCTTACCCCAGGACATTTGGTAACGTCGAGGTATTTTCAGTTGTAACGACTGAGGGACAAGGTAATTTCTTGAAGGCATCTAGTGGTTACAAGCTAGGGATGCTACTGAACATCCTACAATGCCCAGAACAGTCTCCACCACAAAGAATTGTCTGATCCCAAATGCTAAGAGTGGCACCACCGCAAGTTTGGTGTACAATAATAACCATGATTAGCAGTGATGAGGGGACTTGCACGGCCCTCAAACACTTATCCTTTACCTGTTGACGGTGCCCATTCTGCCACTGGCCTTTCCTAGAAGGGCAGGGCCCATGAGGATGCAGCCCTATCTGGACTCACCCACATCTGGGGGGTTATACCATGGGTTTCAGGGAAGCCCTTCCTCCCTCACCCTGCCCTGACAGGGACAAAGTTTACCCAGGGCCTCGGCTACTGTGCTTTCTTGCCAACACGAGCCTTGGATCCACCTGCTGCTCTCCGCGGCGGTGGGGTCTGGATGCAGGTGTGTGACTGGGGAGAGGGACACCGCCAAAGAATGTCTATTACGATCATCATTGTGACACAGACACCAACTCATGTGCCTTTGCTGGAACCTTCCCTGTGTCAGGCAAGATGCATGGCACCCAAATATCGGGATGTGAGAAATCTCTTTTCCTTGTATGGGGTATTTATCTCTCTCTTTGTCTTGGGTAGGTTCTTTAAATTATCTTTCAGAGAGAACCCTATAATATATGCTTTGTCCAAGGACAGAGCTTGGTAAGAAAAATACCTCTGGTTTCCCCTCCAAAGACTCCTCCGCCATCTGTCAGTTTGGAAATCTCCACATCTTGACCCCCGGCAAATTGCTTCTCGCTGCACCCGACATGGGGTCTGCCTTGCCGGGCACGCGCTGGAGCTGCCGGCTCCCTGAGTGAATGGTCCATTTTAGGGATGAATGAGCCCAAATCTCATCCACCTCTCCTCATCTTCACGATCGCAGCCAAACTGCCCCTGTACCCCTCGGAAACCCCCGCTTCCTCTTTGTCTCCTTCGAGATGGCTTCTGGGCAGAACCTCATGATTCGGGGAAGCAGCAGCCTCTTCCCTGGGAAGGTGTCCACGGGCAGGCCCTGTGCAGGCCTTTTGTTCCCCCACCTGCTTGGCCCGATACCCCCATCCTTCCAACCTTCTCTCCCACAACTCCCCCACAGCTCCAGCCAAAAGGAACTCCTTCCCCTTCTCCCCATGAGTTCTGCTTTCCCACATTCCCACTCTCACCGGCCACGTTGGCGCCCCCTCGTGGGGAAGCTCTGTTTATGCATATGTCCGCGGTGCGTCCTGCTTTCCCACGCCCACTGGCCACGTTGGCGCCCCCTCGTGGGGCAGCTCGGCCTATGCACATATGTCTGCTTGCATGGCAACTCAAACTGTTGGAAAATCTGTGAGAAAACCTCTAGGCTTTAATGACATCTCTGGCCTCTGGGGGTGAAATGGGTGTGGGACTGGCCTGGACCCAGAGGAGGGACCTGTCTGAGTGCCTCAGAGCAGCTCGGACCCTGCATGTACACCCTCAAAAACAGAGAAGTACCAACAAGGTATCACAAGGAGAGCAAAGAAACTGAAGGTTAAAAAACTGCCTTCTATATCTCGATAAAAGCATCGTTTGGTGGGTTGATACTGGAGAGAGCTGGCCTGCAGTCCAAATGCAGGGGAACCATTCCCCGACTTCCCGGGGACTCTGAGGCTGGCTGTTGGCGGGGCAGGCAGGCTGCCCAGTGTTTCTGTGGGCCTGACTGTCCTCGATCGTGTGCCATAGGCAGGGCTAACCCCGTGTACAGGGCAGGAAAATGGAGGCCCAGAGAGTGATGGTGGCAAGACCAGCACCCTGCAGTTGAGCACACTGCCTTTGACCTCCTGCTACCCTGTTTCAATGCACTGGGGTTGGAGAGAGAGGGGAGCAGTGATAAATTCAAGAAACAAATCTAGATCTTGTCCTCAAGCAGCTAAGTTTTAGAAAAGCAACTTAGGAGTTAAACATGACACCTCTGCACCTTCCTACAGGGCCCTCCTGCCAGGTCGGGGGTAGGGTGGAGGGATTGGGGGAGGGGTGGGGGTGGGCAGGAGAGGCTCCTGGGTCTGGGCACCTGCATGACTGTTTCTAGCAACCAGACAGCCCCCTTGATCTCTGTCTCACTTGTGTTTTGATTGTGGTTGTGCCACAGAATGACTTTACGGTCACAACTGAACAGTTTTGTGCAGACTAGAGCCACTACGGGGGTCCCTGTGCCCCCGGCTGAGGCAGGGGACACGTACGACAGAAGTCAGCATGCTCACAAATGACTCCCACATCAGGAGGCCTGCAAGCCCAGTGTGGAGATGTGTTCAGGCTGTACCTGCGATGTGGCCCACATCAGGGACCTGCAGCCAAAGCTGTGCAAGACTGAGCAAAGCTTCTCTTTTGTGCATTGTAAACATAGGTTCGGGTCCAGGTTTAAAGGCAGCAGAAGTATTTGGCATAAAATCATCATGTGGGTTCTAGGGAGTTGAGACTATATCACTATATCACTTATGCCAAACACATAAACAAACCATCCAGATACCCCAGGACCAGCACTGCCCTGTCCCCAGTTCTCCATCCCCAGAAGCCCCAGTTTAACCCCTCAGGTATCCTGCTTCATACTGACGTCTGGCCGCCTGGAGCATCCTGTGGCACTGTCCTTGCTGCCCATGGCAACCTCATCTGCACCAAGATGGCCCTGTACAGCCTTGCCTCCTTCCTCCCCATTGGCCCAACAGGAAGCAGAGGATTTGGAAACACTAATTCCTGCCAAGGAGCTGACAGTGGATCTTGGTCCTGGCTGTTTCTGGTCTTACGCCACTTTTCTATGCCAGAGCCCTCATCTGCGGGATCTTGGGAAGGGCAGAAGTGGGGACATGACCTTGACACCAGGAGGCTGGTGACCTTGACACCTGGTTGCTGTTCCACACACACCACGGTCTCTCTGTATACCACGGGGGACACCACAGCAGTCCTTGAGAAGCACTGGGAGTGCTCAGTGGCCATAGGCTCCTTCTCTTAAACCACGGCGCTCTAGGAGAGTGGAATTCCCATCCTGGAGCCCAGTTCAGCCCACTCTGGCTAGCCCAGCTGGGTGTGGCAACCCAACATTGTGTGTGTCCCCCACCCCCGGCATTGCCTGGAGCCCTCTGAGCCCGTGGCCAGATGTGGGGGCTTCTGCATGCCAACGTGGATTTCACAGACCACAGCGCAGTGGCCAGGGTGGCTGCTGAATGCGGTTTCCATGCCCTGACTGTGGGCACTGAAAATGAGTTTCCTCTGTCATGGGCCTTTTGCAGATTGGCTGGGTGTTGTGGGCTGAACAGCTTTGTGCAATCCTACAGCTACACTGGTCTGCTGAGCTCCTGCACACGAGGGGCCATTGCCAGTGAAATGTGCCCATTCAGGTACAGGGTTCACAGGGACACCTGGCCCTCTCTGGCTGAAAAGCAGACATGGCAGCCTCCTGGTGAGCTGGGGCCTGGCTGGCTTGCACACGGTCCACGTAGCAACCCGGCCTTGACCCCCTCCCCCAGAGCTGCTCTCCACACTGGCTTCTCTCTGAGACAAGGCAGGAGCCAAGCATGGTGTCAGTGGAGACTGGGAAATTCGGGAGGGCCGGAGCGCCTTTGTCTTTCCCTGAGAAGGGGAGTGGGGCACACCCTGCCTCCATCTAGCTCCTCACTGACTAAGAAGGGGGGGGGCTGTCCCTGGCAATGGAAAGTGAAGAACACCATCTTTCCCTGCCTGCTGCCTGACTGGCAGGCAGGGGACACAGGTGTCCTGGGAGCTAGGCATGTCCCCTTCCAGAGCAGACCTAGGACCCTCCCCTGGTCCCGCAGCAGTTGGAACAATGGTTAGACGAGGTCCATGACCTTGCTCCCCTCACAGGAACCAGAATGGGGTAGGCATGCCACTCCCCCCAGTGCCCTCTGAGAGTACAGAGGTTGCCACAAGTCACCAAGGTGAAGGGTCTGACCTGCCTGCTGGACAGGGTGGGTTCTTGGCCTTGTGCTGCCCTAGTCCTGGGGTCTCTATGACTCCATTTCAGGACCACTCTCTTAGAAGGAGGGATGGTAGTAGCAGGAAAAAGCCTGGTGATTCTGGTTCAACAGGTCTTGCCAGGGAGGGGCAGGAAGGGAGTAAAAGACAAGAAACTGGATTGGGGGAGAACAGGGCCAGGGACCCTGGAGCCTAACAGGATTCTGGGGATGGGGTGAGAAGGCGGCTTTAGAGCAAGTGTCCATTAGAGCTATGTGGCTGCAGGTGGCCAACAGGGCCTGTCCCTAGCCCCAGCTCAGGAGGGCCACAGGCCTGCTGAGAGGGTGTCCTGCGGCCATGGTTACTCAGGTGGTGGCCCAGGGCAGCCCAGCATCACAAATCATTTACATATCCATGACCACATCAGCCCCATGGGGAGGCTGGGTGGAGAGCATGTGCCCATCTCAGCAACGAGGCCAAATGGGGCGAGTTGCTCCTGGGTTAAGGGTTTAGAGTGGGTGGGTCCTCTCCTTGAGGTGTCAGTCGGCAGGGGCCACAGCAAGGCCGTGAACGTCTGTGCTTGGGAAGGGCTCTCCGGCCATCAGATGCTGGAGTCGCTCACTGAAGGCCCCCCTTCACAGCTGCATGGGCCCAGGAATGTAAAGCTTCCTGTGGCTTTCAGTGACTAACCCTCAGGAGGCTGTGAGGTTGTATCTAGGAGGGGGCCTAGAGAACAGAATGGAAGCTTCCAGCAAAAGGTGACTGGACACAGGAGGCGCTTTCCCACCCTCCAGATTTCACGGCTTGGCTGGAATGTGAAGGTCTGGGACACAACCAACCACCTTGGGAGTCCAGCAAATGCCCCATGCTTCTGCAGGTGCCTACCCCCAGTGCTGGGAGGCAGGGGTTCCCCTGCTGGGCAACCCCAAACAAGGCTCCAAACAGATTCAGGGATGACCGGCATTTGTCTTTCTAGATCAGGTCCTGGGCTCTGGAAGCTTTCCCTGTCTTTCCAAAAGCTACCTTTGCTCACTGTCACAAACCACCAGACGAAGTGCTGGGATTTAATCAAACGATGCTCTAACCCTCCAGAAAGCGCCTGCCTCCCTCCAAACCGTCTGTCCTGGGAGCTCTCCTGACTGTTGTAAAGGTCACGGAAGGCTGTCTGAACTCACTGGCCAGCCCTCCTGCGGGCTCCACGGCGGCCTGCTGCCGTGCTCTGCTGGCTCGCTCACTGACTGGGGCCCACTGTGGGGCCAGGCACTCATAGCAGGAAGGCAGGCCCGTGTGCGTGTGTGTGTGTTTGTGTGTGTGTGTGCGCGCGCGCCTATAGCCCTTCCTTTAGTCTGAAATTATTTCCTTTGTAACTTACACCTTTGATGTCTTGTTAACAGGAAAAGCTACCAGTCCTTACTTGGCCACGTGAAAAAGCGGCCACCCCAGAGTAGGTCTCCACTTTATTTTTTAACGGAACAACAACAACAAAAGAACACCCAATTTTTTTAAATTGGAAAAGTTGTTTTGTGAAATCTGGACCATATTTGTCGGTGTGTCATGGGACACAGGCGTTCACCTGTCTCCTCTTTTTCAGTCCCCTGTGCCCTTGGAGGCAGGAATGGCTGGTGGTTCAAGGTGTGCACCAAACGGCACTGGTTGGGTTGAGATGTCTGTGTCTGCCGGCGACGTGGGGAGGAACTGGCTGCCGCTCATGCCAGCCCTCTAGTTGAGAGTGAAAAAATTCGGATTAAAAAAAAAAAAAAGCCCAAATCAGTTCAGGGCATTCAAATTGAATCACAGCCAATATGCGGCAGTTTCTGAAAAACCCAGTGGGTCACAGCTCAACTTTTTAAAGTTTATTTTGGGAACAGATGCCAGAGACGTTGGTGTTGATCATCAGGTGATCAGAACAGAAGGATAAACCAGGAAAAATCCACTCAGTGGGCCTTAGGATGACCCTGGTTCACCAAGAATGGAGGCTGGATTCACTGCTCCTGGGGGCTTCATCTGCTGGGGCCTGAGCTCTGACCTCACCAGGGTACGGCGCACAAAACTGGGCTCACACCCAGAGCCAGTCATAGCTGTGCCCTCCCACACCATATGGGGGTGGAGATGTACAGTCAGCCTGATGCCCTGGTCCAAGCCGTCCCTAGTGTCCGGGCTTCCGCCCTGCGGGGCTATTTGCCTGTGAGCCGACTTTTGGGTCTGCAGATGTCTCCACAGCACAGAGGTGTGTCCTTTCTGGTCTTGCTGGCTTGCTGGCTGCAGAGAAAGGAGTGCAGCTTGGACTTTCATAAACGCTGGTTTTTGTGAACACCGTGCTTGGAAAGCTGATGGAGAAAGGAGGCTGCTTTTGATGCCACCAGTCAGGCACAGAACCCTCACTGCCCCCACACCTGGTCTTCTCTCTCTCCTTCCCTCTCCAAGCCTTTAAATCAGGTCAGCCTTCCGCGGCAGCCCCCAACTCAACGGAGCGTGCGTGCCTACCGTGGCTCTTCCTGCAGGGTTCCGCTTCATTATCTCCGTGGTCCCACTCGGCCACGGGGAGGAAGCACGCCGGCACTCTCCGAGTGATTTAACAGGATGCTTTAATGATGTATTGAAAATGAACATTGACCCCAGGTAAGAGGTGCTAAACGGATACTTTAAAAGCATACCATCCATTTCGCTCTGATGGACTCTCCTCCTTAAATCACCGTGTTGTCATTTTTACGATGCAGATCCAGCTACTGAGGCCACAGGACTGTGAAATGTCATATAAAAAGCCAATAAGAAAAAAATAAAATTAAGTTGCGGGGAGCGTGCATTAGCATTTCAAAAATGTTCCGTTGCATTATGCTATTCTTCTCTCTCTGTCAAGGGGCAGCAAGATCTCGTCCTCCTCATAAAGAGACAGTGCCCCAGAATGTATTAGCGCGCCATTCCTGAAACCGTGTAGCGGCTGAAGGGCATAGTTACGATAATGGCGAAATACATTCTGGACTAAATTTGATAGGACACTCGGGCCGTCCGCTTCCTTTGATACAAAGTCTTGATTGCTTCTCTCCTCGTTGGCCCAGGCCTGTGACTTTCAGAGTTTTGACAAATTCATGTCTTCAGTATTTCTGCCCTGGAGAAAAGTAAGGCATGAGAACTGTTGAGGAGAGGGTCTGACGCTGGCAGTGGAGGTGACCCTGGGGGTGGGGCTGGCATTCTGGGAGGCACAGGCCGCCACCACCCCAAGCTCCCCTGCCTGGCAGCCTCTAAGATACCCCAGATCACCCAACGACCAGACCTCTTGAATTGTTGGATCCAGGATTGTGGAGGTGTGGTGAGCTGTGCCATCTGGAAAGTTCAAGCTTAATAATGCATAAGGGGCCTGGGTCTTTAGATAGCCACTGGACAAATTTATTGCCATTCTTGGAGCTCAGACCCTTGGTACTCTGAGGGGTGTCTTAAATTCTAACGTGGAGTCTGCTTAGTGCTGCTTCATGAACTTTCAGGCCTGAGCTGGGCCAGATGGAGGGACAGTGGCCGAAGAGGGAGGAAACCCTGCCAACATTCGCCTTGAAGAGCCCCGTGGTCTCCCGGGTAATTATGGGAATGCGATTCTTATCTATGGTTCTGAATTTGCCAAATTGGGAAAGATGAATCCAGGGCCCCTAATAGTCGATTGTACGAAACCATTGAAACAATTGCAGTGCTTTATCTGGAACTTTTCAGAAAGCTGACTTGTTCTTTAGGAGCCATCGGCTTAATGGAATTCCAGTGTATTATTTTCCAACGTGATGTGCTGCAGAACGGGTTTGGTCAGCACTTTGCTTTGGGGAATATATTTTCATTTGAGAAGATGCTTCTGTGGGGCTTCTTGCAACATTGTGTTACGGAGTACAAGACTCAGCCCTGCTGAGCGGCGTGGGGTTTTGGGTCTTGTTTTGTTTTTAATACATTCAGCATCAAGTCCGGCAAATGAGAGCCTGCTCTGAATTGCATTTCACCTTGATGAGATGCCATGTCACTTCTGCTCCCTGAGACAGAGACCTTGAGAGTTTGTATCAGAGAACGAGAAAAACTTTTCACTATTTTCATGTTTCCTAATAACAGCCCGAGTCATAACCTGAATTTTTATGCAACTAATTATGAGTGCGACTCGAGCATGAAAGATTTATATGATCAGAGAAGAAATTACCTGCGTTATCTCAGGGCAGGTGGGGGATGAGCCGAGGAGGTAAGCTAATCAGAGTTCTAGGTCATGCAGAAGGCGCCTGCCCCGTGCTGGCTGGCCGGCCTGTTGTGTCACGGAGCGGAGCGAGGGAGGGAAAGTCACAGGGTGGGAGACACCCTTTGGGGACGCACAGCCAGCTTTGGCCCCAGGGCCTCTGGACTCAGCTCTTTCTCCCAACATGACATTACTACCTTCTGCTTCCTAAGACTTAGGTGCCCTACTCACGGTCCCAGGGAAACCACATCAAAACAGTGAGTGTGACGGAGTTAACGAGAAACGAGAGATGCCTCCCCACAGGTGAGATCGTCAGGAAGGCTGATTCCTAGGATCAGAACGAAAGCTGGAATTCTATCAATTTTTTGTCCCTTAAAGTTTCATTTTGGTTACAAACAGACATTGAAAATTAATTACAGGTCTGTTCCTTGAAGTGTACGACCGAAGGAATGAGTGTTTGCCAAGAAGCAATAGCTCTTGCAGCCATCACACTCACTCAATTACCCGCGTCCTGTTTATCTGCAGAAGAAGCGGCGGGCCCAGCGTGGCGGTAAGGAGCGCGTGATGGAGAGCCCGTGCGGCACGAGCGGCAAGTCAGGCGTGTTCAGGGCTGTAATGTGCATTCAGTTACATGGCCGTTTGCTGAGGCCCACGACTGATTAATACACACGGTCTTGTTCATTTACTCAGCATTACGTTTAATCATTTAATTTTCGCAGGAGTTTTCAGATCTTTTAATCATCCTAATATTCTTCTTATTGCAACATATTACTAAGCTGTTAGTTCAATTCAATTAAAAAGTGTCATCCAAAAGTAATTTATTCCACGTGCGTCGTTAAGCGGATACCCCAGATATGTCTGCATTTTAGAGGCATAATAGCTCTTCCAGTGGATGAGTCTGCAGACGACCGTGCCGCGGGAGCTCGAGAGGCAACACTGTGAGTGGTGCGCCTGTGGGCACTGGGGTGGCGGCGGGTCTGCGACTGTTTCCCCAGATATTGTGCAAAGATTCGAGAGAATGTGAACTCTGGGGCCATCTCTTGGTACTCAGGGGACCCCCCCCCAAACCTGGTCTGACTTTCTGATCCCAGGAATATTTGCAACAGCATGGCCTCGGAGTTCCCTCTTGGAGGCCTCTTGGGAGGGATTTCTATCCCCATTCCTCTCACCCCAAGCAGGTGCTGGGGGCCTCCATGGACCCCAACTTGGGGAAGCACCTGCTGTGGGTCTTCTCACAGAGAGAGGCTAGTCCTCTCTCTCCTCGTCAGAATTCTGGACTTTCCTGGTTGACTTTTGAGTTACTCCCTCTGTTCTCTCTGGAGCAGCGTGGTCCGGTTGAAATGCAGTGCAATGCAAGTCACATATCTGATTTCAATTTTCTGACAGTCACAGGAAGTGGAAGGAAACAGGTGATACTAATTCTAATAATATGCTTTAACTCAGTCTATCCAAAATATCATTTCAACATGTAATCAACATAAAAGGTAGTTAATGAGACGTTTTATCTTCTTTTTCCATATAAGGCTTCCAGATCTAGGGTGCACATCTCATTTCCAGCTACTCTCATTCCAGGGGCTCTGTAGCTACAGGCAGCTAGTGGCTCCTGCCTCAAGACAGGACAGCCCCAGAGCTCTGATGCCCGGGCCCCGCACAATCCGGCTGGAGCTTGCCTGCACCTGTGGCTCCCTTTGAAATGCTTGGGTTGTCTCAGGGTCACCCCTGGGGTTTGTCCACAGAAGTGGGTGATGCTTTGCATGGGGTACAGATACTGTCACGGGGGACAGTGACCCTGGGCCTTTGTGTGGCCGGAGGAACACCCAGGTTTGTGGATGGGAAGAGGAAAGCCGTCCTGGGGAATGCTGACAGGAAAGTGTCCACGTCCACTTTTTAGCCCCTCTGCCTGGCCAAGCATGAGAGCCTGGGTGCCCACAAGGGGTGCCCACTGCCAGGGGAGGTCCCTCCCCCCACCTCTCCAGCAGGAGACCAGCCCTGAGGGGCTGATGGCCAAGCTCGGGGAGCAAGCTTTGTCCTTAGGCAGCTGTGTCCCACAAGAAGAGATTTACTCTCCTTGGGGAATAAGTCCTCCGTGATGATGACACTTAGGATATTAATGCCTGCACTTGGAGGCCCAAGTGTTCCTTTTTCTTTGTCAGACTCCTCACAGCCAGGGCAGTGGACAGGCGCTGACATAGTGTTGTTTGCAGAGAAGGGCTCTGGACAGGCGGGATGTTACTTGAGTCTGGTGACAGCGGTCAAATACCATTTCCACATGCTCGAACCTTGAGCAGTTAATCCCTTGGGTCTGTCCCCTAGAGGAGCCTGCTGAGGAGCCTTGAGAAGTCAGGGACAAATAGAGATATGGTGCCCTTTCCTGTTCTTGCAGAATGCTGTGATTATTAATATCTCGTTCTCAGAAAAGGGCTATGTGTGCTTTTTTTTTTTTTTTTTTTTTTTTTTTAGGAGAACAGCAATAAAAAAGGGAAATTAAATTAGCAACTTGGTGTGAGCCCTCTAATCCATTAAAGTGTCTTCAACTCCATAACCTGTTAACTTAGACTCTGGCCACCCACGTAAGTGCTTTTAAGACAGTAGTAATATGCCGCCTGGCCCCATTTTGTACAAGTTATAGTAAAAGGGATTGAATGTCAGCGAAGCCTGGGGCTCTGTTTGCGAGAAGGAGGCCTCTGCATGGGCCTGGCCGTGTGCCCAAAGGTGCTAACCCTTCCCCCCACCCATCAACACCCCTGTGTCCTCAGCTCAGAGTGCACATGGAACCCCAAGAATTAGCCAAAGGCATACATACCCTGTCTCCAATCCCTACTAAATTATGGGAAGAGAAGACTGGGTTCAGAGGAGAACATCACAGAGAAGCTGAACTTCACAGAGAAGCTGAAGGTAGCGAGGACAGGGTACCAGGAATAGCAAGCAGCTCTCAGTTCCTGAGGGCGAGCTGTGTGCCTGGTTTTGTGCTGCGAAGAGGACTTGCTACATAATTTGCGGGGTCTGGCACAAAGTGAGGATGCAGGCCCTTGTTCAGGAAGGCACTAGGGACTCCAAGGTGGTGACAGCAGGGTGGTAAACCATTGCTGCCCTTCTGAGCACAGTGGCCTTGGTCTCCTGCCTCATGCGGCTGGCCCTGGCTATGTTCTGTCTGGGTTCCGACTGGCTCACTCCTCTCAGCAGACACTAGTCTTGTCTCCAGGCTACCGGTGAGCAGACAGAGGCTCAAAGGGGCTTGGAGACTACCAGGACCTGGGTTTTGAGGTGGTGCGTGGAAGGTTGGCCCCTTAGCCAGCGCTGTGGGGCTGCGGAAGACCCCAGGGAAGGGCAGCCAGAACCAGGCTGTGAAGGTGGCTGCGGCTTCAGGAAAACAATTTCATTTGTCCTGTTAAATTAATGTTGTTAATTTGAAGTTTATTGGTTTTGCAGTCCATTTTTATTTCATTTATAAATTTGTTTCAGCTTTATGGTTGTAAAACAGCTCGATGCATAAGGAACATATACCTAGTTTTATGTTTGTATGTATTTAACTAACATTATACTGCATGTAATTTAAGTCAACAGAGAGAAATCACAACATTTCTCCTGTTAGCGGGGTCTGTGCATTACTCAGGGAGGGGAGTGCATCTCTTCTTCTAAAGGTGGGATGCACAGAATGTACTCCCAGCTCAGCCCCATTGCTATTGCCAAGGGCCATTCTGGTTGGATGCTGGACCGCAGGGGACAGGGAGGGAGAAAAGTAGGGGTTCCAAGGATGGGAGAGCAGGTGGCTCCCAGGAACAGGTAGGTGTCTAAAGGCTGGCAGTTGAAGGTCCCTGCAGCTCCTTCTGGGCTGGGCCCGCCTCCTGGTTGCTGCTCTACATCCCTTTGCCTTGGCCAGGAGAACCCTCAGTTACGATGAGGCTCCGGAAGAGGGACCCTGATCCAAAGGCAGGGAGGGGCCTGTAGGAACATCGAGGGGCTGCAGGCTGTTGTGTATGGGAGGATGGGAACAGTTATGAGGCTTCCAGTCTGGGTCCTTGCAGACCCTGAACAGGTGCCTTGGGCCAAAGCCACCTCCCCATGTCGAAGTCCCCACTGTCACAACAGGAACACACTTCAAACTGGCATTTTCTTTTACTCTGCGCATGCACTCAGCGAGCAACTTCATGCCAAGGTGTGTTTCCAAAAGCAAGGCGTGTCCAAGACTTACATAAGAATGTTCACAGAAGCCTGATGCATAATTGCCCCTAACTGAAACCAACCAGGTACGCCAACTGGGGCATCTTCTTACGGTGGAATATTATATGCCGATCACAGGGTGCAAATTTCTGCCAGAGATGACATTACAATGGAGGAGTCGTACACACAAAGTTTTGAGGAAGTAGACAGACACAAAAGGGTCCCACCATATGCTTCCATTGACAGAAAGTTCGAAAACAGTATGGTATTAGAAAGGCAGGATGATAGTTGCACTTGGGGGAAGAGGGTGTCTGGGTCCTTATAAAGTTCCGTTTGTTCCTTGGCTTAGTAGTTAACAGGGGTGCCCATGGCTACTTCCTTGAACTTGTACACATAGGATTGATGCACGATCTATGTATGGTATGTCAATTACGAATTTAAAAAATGGGACCATGAAGGTATGTGCTATGGTGAGTGCTGTGAAGTGTGTAAACCTGGCGATTCACAGACCAGTACCCCTGGGGCTAATGATACATTATATGTTAATAAAAAAATAAAAAATTATAAACAAAAAAAGAAAAACAAACAAACAAACAAACAAAAAACGGGACCGAAACAGTATCATATGGAACAGTAAATAAAATATATAAAGAGAAAAAAATATACATTGTTACTGTCTATCAGCTGCCACCTACCTTCCCAAGGGGAAAGCCCTGAGAGGAGCCTGCATGGAGGTCAGGGCCCTTCCAGGCTGGATTTGTCCCCTGGGGTGAACCCTGAAGTTCCGGGTAAAGCAGCCCATGAACATGGCTGACTCCCTGGGGGCCTCTAGGGTCCCTGGGTTCCCTCCACCACCAGGATCTGAATGAAGACCTATTCTGAATTGTTACTAGGGTACTTGGTGCTGCTGTGAAGCTGAAGATGAGCAGCCAGCCTGGGAAGGCAGGGCCCCCTTTGTGAAGATGCAGGCGTGACGAGAGATGTCATCACGCTTTGCCCCTCCCTGGGACCAGAGTGGTGCGGCCCTCCCAGCTCAGCCCCGTGGCCTAGAACATGTGGCCCTCCACATCAGCAGGAAGCTGTGCCTATTTTACAGATGGGCAAACTCTTTCCAGGGAACTTAAGAGATCTGCGTAGTTACTCTGGGGCATCCCCAGCATATTGGTAGAGACTGGTCTCCCAACCTGTCCAAAGTGCCGCTGGGCTGTTGCCATTTGTGCAGTGATGCTGAGAGCACAGAGAGGTCTCCGTCTGCCAGTTCACAGGAGGGCCAGGTGCATACACCTTGTTCCAAGGTCTGTCTGTCCTAGAGCTCCTCGGTGTGAGCTCATGTGTGTTTGTGTAACTCTCTCATGGGTCCCCGCCTACCCTGGCCCGCCAGGACTTTCATGCTATGCCTTGGCGGCAGTCTTGGCTCTTGTTCCTAACCCCACCTGCCTGCCAGCCACATGGTCAGGCTTTCTGTTCCCAGGTGCTTGAGGGGCACTCTGCCTCTGCTGGAACTTTCTTCCCCACATCCCATCAAGGCTGGCACGGGCTTACGCTCCCTGCTTTGTCACAACTCAGACGTGTTTTAATGATGCCTTGCCTCCAATACAGTCCAAGGAAGCCAGGACCTATTCTCTCGCTTGTCCTAGGAGGCCAGCCAGTGGAGGTGGCCTCAGGAGCCCCTTGGGGGGACTTAAGACATATAAGGAAGTTCTTAGCAGAAGACTGGGACCCACAGACTGGGCTCAGAGGGGCATGCTGTAAGGGTGGGGGCCTCTCTGGGGGGTGGGTCTGACAGGTCTGGAGGTCATTTACCTTGAAAACGCCAGCCACTCCCTGAGAGCTGGGCAAGGTCACAGCTCTGTTTTAGACCTAGGATGGGAGGGAGGGAAGTGCCCTTGAACACCATGTGGCGCCCTGGTCTTCCTACAGAGGAGTCAGAGGAGGGAGCCTCAGGTCCATAGGACACCAACAGTCTTGCTGAACTGGGGGCGCTCAGACCAGGATGGAGGTACTGACCACCATCTCCTGATGACATAGCCGTGTGTGGGTCTGACCCCCACGCCCCGTGGGGCCTGGCCCCTCACCAGCCCTGGCTAACCTGCTCATGCAGTACGGGTATAATTCAAGTGCACCTGGGATGCTGAGCTCCGTGCAGAAGAATGCTAACTTCTGTGGAGCTGTGCATTCTCTGAGCTTCTAGTATCCTAGATAGTATCCTACTCTCCTGTAGCCAACACTTGGGTCCTAGGAGCCTGGTGAGGAAGGGCAGGTTGAACCTGGGTAAGTGGCCATGTCACTTCTCTCCTAGGAAGTTTGGGGGCCCCTCGAATGGCCCCAAAAGAATGTGAGAACATGGTGACAGGGTAGGGGCCACAGAGCGTGGGAGCGGTCAATGGTGGGGCTGCCGAGGGATGAGCCGGCGTCCATCAGGGCCAAGTGGGCACACGGCATGCTCCCACACCAGCTCCCTGCCAATGCCGTCCTCCTTGGGGCCAGAGTGGGATGGACAGTGTCCTCCCCAAATCCATGTCCACTGCGACCTCAGAAGATGACCTTACTTGAAAACTGGAGAGATAATGACTTAATGATCTCCAGACAACATCACCTTGGATTTAGGGTCCCAAGAATGCCATCCTTATGAGAGGAGACGGAGACACGAGGAAGAAGACTGTGTGAAGACGAAGGCGGGGTGAGTTCTACTGCACAGAGCCAAGGAACACCAGGAGCTGGGAGAGGCGGGTCGGGGGCCTCCTGCCAAGCCCTCACAGGGAGCACGGCCCTGCCAGCACCTGAACTCTGACTTCTGGCTTCCAGACTGTGACAGAGGAAATGCACATTGTCTCCAGCCACCTCGCAGGAGTGTGTATGGCAATCCTGGGAGACTTACGTGGGACCTCTGTTGAGTTCAGGGGACAAATCAAGCTGAAATACCTTCGAGGCTTGCACGTAGCCCCTGGCTCTGACCTCTGTCCAATCATTTCCTTGCCCCCGGCCTCCGGCGGCCACATTCCTTACACTGGTGCAGGTGGAAAGAGGCAAGTGCACTTGGGGAGAAAGCCCAGCAAGAAGACCTTGAACTCTCCAGCCACTGGCTCTGTGCAGCCCACTCAGTGCCACAGACCTGCAGATGCAGGTAGCTCCCAGGTCTCTGTGTTGGAGTGCATGCATGAATATTCATGAGCCGCATTCCTGAAAGCACCCCAAGCTCCCAGCCATGGCCCATGCCACTCAGAAGGTGGACTGAGCCCGGTGGTGCAAACGAAGCATGGAGGTCATCTCCCACCTGCTCTGAAAACTCCAGAAATGGGTCTACACCAAGCCCCCAGCTCCAAAGGAGAGCTCCAAGACATTCCCCATGAGGTGGGAGGCTCCCCAGGGAAGGGACTTCCGCCCTGGTCTCGCAGGGCCAGGCACCCTGTGCTCCCAAATCAGGGCACTTAGTAAGCAGCTGGCCCCGAGGCAGAGTCAAATCTGCCCCACATGGACAGCCTCGTTCAGCCCCAGCCTCGGCCTGAGACTCCAGGGCACAGCAAGCTCATCCTGCCTCTGGGTCTTTGCCCTGCCCTCTGCCAGGACTTGCAGCTGGCTCCTTCTCTTACATTATCCTTCAGAGGGGCACCCCTTCCCATCTAGAGTGGATCTCTACAGTTCTTCTGTTTTTCTCCTCGGAGACTGTAGGTTCCCTGAGGGCAGGGATCAGACGGGTTTTCTCCCCATTGGATCCCAGAAGCCTGCCTGTTCCTGACACGTGGAACAGGCTGGATGAACGCTTAGTGGGGGAGCAGAGAGGTCTGAACACTAGTTCCCTGGGTCTAGGACACCCCGGGGATTCTCTGATGGGGGGTCATCACTTGTATCCTGTCTCTGCCACCAGCCCCCATCTAGAGCCTCGAGCCAGCCAATGCTTATGTTGGCCTGGTGTTTGTGAGCTGTGTTAATGGCCCTGAGGGCCACCGAAGGCGATGAGTGCAGTGGCCCTGAAAGACTCCTGTTGACTGTTGGCTGGCATCTTTTTTCCAGGAAAACATTCCCAAATAGGCTGGTTTTAGGAGGCCAACATTAGCAATAGTAAAAGCTAATATCCCCAAGCATTCTGCCTCACCCTCGGCTGAGCCTCTCATACACACTTCCTTGAGCCTCCAGAACAACCCTGCCAAGCACGTGACTCCCCAGGTTCAGAAAGGAGAGGCAAACCAGCTCTGCACAGCTCCCGATCTGAGCTCCCTAGATGCCACAGCAGACCTGGTCCAGCACCCTCCTGAGGTTTGAGCTGAGTGACTGGAACAGGAGAATAAAATTGGAGGAGCATGATGGCCCTGAACACTGAGGGGTTCTCTTTTCTCATGAGAGACTCAGGCAGTGAGGAAATGCTATGAGGCCACCTTGAGCAGGAGACAATTGAGCTGAGTCTTAAAGGAGTTTGGCCAGAAGATGGGTGACAGCAGTGCCGGGGGAGGGCTTCCAAGCAGAGGAAACAGTATGTGCAAAGGCCCTGTGCTTTGCTGCAAGTGCAGAATGGCAGTGGTAGGAGCACCAGGCCGTGTGCTAAGGGCAAGGTGGTCATTCCTTACATTTCCAGGGCCCAGGAGGGGTCATCTGGTGTGTGGATGTCACATGGTGTCACATGTCCTAGGGCAGGGAATTTATAGCCACCGGGAGAGAAGCTGCCATTTCTTTGATTTCCTGTCAGCTCAAGGTTGCATGGTCGAGTTCCAATTAACATTCACAGAATAACTCAAACATATAATTGGAGAACTCATAAGGTATTTTAACTCCATTACCAGCAGGACTGTTTTCTGTTCCTGTGACTCCTCTTGTGAGAGAAGAAGGGAGGCTCAGTAGTGGTTCTTGGGGGGCAAAAAGGAGAGCCTTCTATCCCAGTTGACATGCCCACATCATACCCTAGGGCTACTGTTGCTCTGGGGTCTCCCAAGCAGACACCAGGGTTTCTTGGCCCATAAATGCAGTCTGCTGATTCTTCCTGGTCAGCAGACCAGCCCTGACCCCTCCCCTGGGCTCAGCCTATTGACCCAGGCATCTGTCACACCCACTCAGGTCTTCTGGGGCCCTGTGTCTGGCTCTGGAACGGTCTGCACTGATCTAGTTACCACACGGAACAAACAGCCCCTTTGCCAGGAAGATTATTTTCTTTAAACAAACATCACAGTCTCATGAGGCTCATGTGACATTTGCCTCTTCTCAGAGAGACAGCCGCTGACACTCATCAAGTTCTGAGAAGTAATTCAGAAGCTCAGGGGCAGGGAAGGCCTTATTAGCACAAGGTTGGAGCCCTTGGGTGGGCAAGGCACATACGGTCAAAGTGAACGTGCCATCGTTCGCACCTTCCGCCTGCCTGCCTTGGAGGCCCGCTCACTGTGGACAGATCCTGGAGGAGGGCTTCAGTGTTGTAAACCATTTGCCCTCCCCCCACAGAGGTGTGCTCCAGAAGCCCCTTCCTGGGGGCCTTTGGGTCCTGAGCCCAGCTTGTGGGGTTGTGTGTGTGTATGAGGGAGTCCTGCAAGTCTCTAACAAGGCCACGCTGTGCCTTGAGGATCCGGCCCTAGGGTTGGCCCTTGGCGGTCCCCGTGGTGGACAGTGACTTGGGCTTTGTCATGGAAAGCTCTGTCCACGGGGAAATGAAAGATAAAACAGATGTTGCTGTGGCACAAATGCAAACCCCAGATCCAGGTGGGTGGTCTGCCCTCAACTTCCCTCTTTTCCCTCTTGCTCACTGCAAATCAGGGCAGATGTCTGCGCTTCCCCCCCTACAGACCCAGATGGCCGATTACTGGGCAAGCAAGTTTCTAGGTGTTGCCTGGGAGGGAAATGGGAGCAGGCCTCAGAGGTGTCTGGCCCGAGGGTGCAGCTGGAGCCGGGGAACACTGCTGCAGATGCTCGTGGGGCCGTGGACGGTGGGGTGTGGGCTCACAGCACTGCCTGAGCATGTCTGTGTGAGGTCGGAGCTGCACAGCCATGGCTGAGGCCCCCAGTACCAGCCAGCGTCCTTCCCTGATCCCCTCACACCCTGGGAAACACCATTTGTGCACCTTGAACTTCCAGCAAGCCGCTCAAGTCCATGCCCCCGGGTTGGACTACTACTAATCAAAACATTGTTTCCTTTAATTAGAACAGACTCAAGTAATTAAAAACACTATTCCTTTACTGTTGGAGTGTGACATTCCTTCCTGATTCTAAGACATGTGTCCCTTGGGGCAGAAGCTGGGGGAGGGATGTAGACAGGGGTCATGGTGAGATGAGCAGACTTGCCTTTGGTGTCTGTGGCTGAGGTCCCCGCAGACGTGCCTAGCTGCCCAGCCACTCAAACTCCCCTGCCACCCCGTTCTGACCTGTGCATACACAGCACCAGACTCCGTTCAGCCCAGTGTGTGTGGCTCCGCACCTGCTCTGCGTCCTGCATCCACACTCCACTTTGGCCAGAAGATCTTTCCTTAAGTCCTTGGCCAATGCTCTTGGAGAAGACTCCTGCCTCTAACACCTGGATGAGCTCCCCACTCACCAATCTCCTTCCCACTTCCTGTTAATAAACTAACGGTAACATTACAATCTGAGAGGCACTCCAGCATGAGATGCTAGGGAGGCAGCTAAGTCAGACATAGTCCCTGGCCCCCCTGAACAAATTGGCTTTTTTTGTGGGGGTGGGGGCAAGTGCTGGAGAGAATGCAAATGGACTCATGGGAAGGGATAGGCCAGGTAGACTCAGGGCACTTGAACCGGGCTGGTTAGGGCATGAGACCCAAGAAGGAGGCAGAGGTGTTCAGACTCAGTGAGGCAGGAAATAGGGAGCCATTGAAGGCTCTGTTGTAGATGAATGCAAGATGATGGGTGATGCTTTGGGCGCCCTGCCAGGCAGCCCCGAGAGTGGGCAGAGCGTGGCACTGCGTCAGCAGGGGCACCCTGATGCTTCCCTACCATGCCAGCTAGTCACAGTGGGGCAGGGAGGTCTGCACAAGTTCACATGCCCTCGGATCATAAATAGGCAGAGCTCTGAGAGGAGAGAGAGAAAGCAAGAAACATTTATGAGCAGAAAGAGAAAGGAGGAGACAGGGGGTAATCATGATGAAGATAGCACTCGGTTAAGATCTTATAATAGAAATATTTCAGTTTTGCACAGTGTCTCTGCAAAATGAGGGGGACCTGAATAAGGTTGGAGAAAGGTTCTACCAGATATCAGCTGCCAGCCCTTTTCCCAAGGCTGCTGCTAGCCCCAAGGACTCTCTCCGACCTGGGCAGGAGAGACCTGTCCACTCCCCAGGCCGTGAAACCTCAGCCTGAGAACTACCATGGAGTGGGATCTGGACTCTCCCATTTTTCCCCTCGGCAGCTCCAAAGAATCATTTCCCAGTGTCCCCCAGGCCCAAGGATGCACACGCCATCACCCCAGGGACCGGCCCTGATCCTCCAAGCCCCCAGGCTCCCTCTTGCAGTTGTGGCCTGGCTGGACGGAGCTCAGCACCACTGGACCCAGCTTGGGGTTGGGGTGCCCCAGGAGCAGCAGAAGCAGGATGGGACAGCAAGCTTTCCACAAAGGCCGGGATGGGCCCTTGGGCCTGGCCGTGTCCAGGAGCAGACTCTGTCAGGACGGGCCGTTTGGGCTCTCAGTGCTTTCAGGGCTGGCCACAAGCCCTGAGCACGGGGTCCTGGGTAGGGAGCTGGATCAGTGACTCCATCCCCCTGGGTACCAATAGCTCTGCATTGAGCCCTTCCCTGGGGGCTAGAGCCCAGCAGAATGCAGCTGGGCCTGCCTACACAGAGCCTGCAGCACAGGAGTGTGTGACAGGGCCATTAATGAGGGCGACTGCTGAGCTTCCCAGGGTGTGAGGTCAAGTGGTCCTCTGGAGCCTGTGTTCTCATCCCAGCCCTACTGTTTACTGACTGTGCGACCCTGGGCAAATTCCTTTGCCTCTTTGGCCCTTGGTTTCCTCTTCTGTGAAATGGGAAGCACGGCAGGATCTGGCACAGACTCGGGAGGACTTACTATGCAAACAGCAGGGAGGACTGGGAACGGCTCACAGTGTGCCCCTGTTAGCTAGGATGGCCATGAACGGGGGACAAGAGACCCTAGAACTCAGGGACACCTTCCCCGGTCTCCAGATGCATGTACCTAAAGACACCTGTACCGAGGTCTGTTTTTTTTTTCCAAAGAGATCTTGTTTCTGTGGAGCACATTCTAGATACACTGCCGCACGGTACAAGGTCATCACCTCTCAAGTGTTGACAGAAAGCTTTCTCGTCCATAGGCCATGATTCGAAAGGGCTTTTAAATGTATTTTCTATTGAATACAAGTCAACTAAGAGAAGCCCCGGTGTGAGGCAAGAGCAGCCCTGTGCGTGGCCTGGAGACGGCTGCTCTAGAGCTTGGAGACAGTGGCCCTGCTCACGTCAAGGCACCGGGGATGCGCCCCTCCATGTGAGAGCTGGGGAGAGGGCAAGAGGGAGGGTGCAAGGGGACAGCTTCTTGGAGAGGATGACATTGGACCTGGCCCACAGCCACGGGGCGGGGGTCCTAACCAGGAGGCGGGCCTTCCTGGCTGCTCTGTAGAAGCAGTTTTTCCTCCCAGTGTCTGCGCACGTCTGGAAGTTATAAGACACACTAATCACCTCGATGCTGCCCACAGACCACATTCCGCCTCTGGGCTTCAGTGGAGCATTTTTTAATCCTATAAAAGGAAAACCTAATTCAAGAAGTATTGATTTTAAATTTCTTTCCATCTCTTTCACTTAAAAACAATCCCTCCACTCTGGGCGGCCCCTGCGTTGCCAGACTGCGCGGACTGGCAATCGCGTCTTCACATAAGCAAGGCCAAGCCCCGGGGCTGCTCCGCGGCTAGTCCTCAAGCACGTGGAGGCTCCACAGAGGAGCTATTTCACAGGGAGGGGGCACTGTCATGGCTGACTCCTAGCTCCAAGTAATTTCTTGAATGGGCATGGGTCTGGGGACACTGCCTGGGGCCAGCCTATGATGAGGGGAGCTGTGTGGCTCATTTCCTTTTCTCAGATGAGGCATGGGGGGGCCACCCCGCTCAGCCCTCGCCCTCATCCTCTTCTGCCCAGGGCTTTGGATGGCTACCTCAGGCCTGGTCCTCGAGCCCTGTGGGTTCTGGCTAACCTGACCACTACGATTCCCACAGCCCCCTGTGGCCCGCACCCTGCACTCCAGGACACAGCAGTGAATGCGAGTTGGGTGCTAGTCTAGCCTCCCTGTCTTTGCTCACCCTCTTCTGCCTGCCATTTACATCAATCACACATATCTTCTGGAGCCATTCATATGCCAAATGCCACCCCCTCCAAGGAGCCCTCTATGACTGTCACACCACAAGCACTCTGGGTTCCTCCCTCTCCTGCTCTCTCTCCCCGGGAAGCAGAATCCTGGAGTGGAAAAGCCTGCATTTTGGAGTTGGACTGTTTGGTTTTAATGCTCTCCTCTGCTACTGCCTGACCACACCCGCCTCATCTGTGAAATGGGGATAATAAAAGTACCTGAGGAATGAACAACATAAAACATATAAACTATTTGGTACAGTGCCTGGCCCAGAGTAATGGCTCACTAAAGAAAAGTTATTGCCCTTTCTAAAAAGCGCTGATTTATTTTTAGTATCCCGGCTCCAGCTCTTACTGGCTTGGTAGCCCAAGAAAAAGGGATTTCACCTGTCTGAGGCTAGAGGCTTGCAGAAGCTGTGACCCTAAGTGAGAGTCCTGGGGACAGGCACAGCCAGGGAGAGGTGCTTCCTGTCCCCCCTCCCCCACGCCCCCTCCCCCGACCTGGAGAGGCCTGTCTGGATCTGCCCTGGTCCCACTCCCGCCCACTCCTTCTACCGAGCTCTCCTCGGCAATGTGGCTGCTTATCTAGAAATTGCCACATTGAGTATTTATGAGACTAAAGGCCGACCCTGCCCAGCCACAAAGGGCCCTACTGTGAGAAATTCAAAGCAAAGCATCAGGCTTTTGACAAGCCTGTCCCTAGCGCCCTATGGCCCTAGATGCTGGGACAGAGCTTTCTTGGAGCCTTCTTTGTTCCTGAAGAGCTGAAGCACACTGAAGGTCTGGTGGTGTCTGTGGGAAGGACTGCGGCCTGGCTCTGCTGACCTACCTAAGTGCCAGCCCCCCCAGGACAGCTGGATAGCACTGAATGGGGCATCTGGGGACTTAGAGGCACTTGGCCTCTTTGGGTCTCACTGTCACTTGCTAATTGTTCCTGGTTCACAGGAACAGCCCCTGGCCCTCCCTCCAGAGACAAATGTGAGGTCCTGCGGTGGCTGGTCTGCATACCCGAGAGGTGGCACTTCACCCTCCCTTCTGAGCTCAGGGAAGCACGTCAAGGCCTGAAGGAGGCCCTTCACTCAAGGTACTGCCCCTCTTGGAGACAGCATCCAACAGAAGCAAGGTCAGCTCAGTGCACCGGCCTCCCAGCTATGCTGCCAATGTTTCGAGGGTCCCAAAAATCCCAGTGCAATCAGGCCAGGGACCCCCAGGTCCCTCCCTGCCCATGGGGTGAGCACGACCTCTATGACCTCGGCGGCTGGGAAGACAGCGTTAGCCCCCTCGTAAGACAGGACAGCACTGGAGGTTGCCTGTCTCAGCCTGGCCTGGGAGGCCCAGCTCCATTGCCCCCCACTGAGCTGTCCAACATCAGTCCTGCCTCATCCAGGTCAGTGACACAGGAAGCACTTAACTAACATCTGATGTAACTTCAACTCTCTCTCCCAGTGCCTCCTCCGAACCTTTCTCCCACCTCCAGGCAGAGCCCTTTCCTTCTCTCTGTCTATTCACGTCCGCCTCATCCCCTTTCATCAAGCCCAGCTCAAGCCCATCTTCTTCCCGGAAGTTAGCCGACCTGCATGGTATCTAGCATTCAGACCCTGTGGTTTTGCATTCCATACTCACACACCACTTCTGCCCATGGGTCTCCTCTCCCTAGCTGGGTTCAGGAGCTCCAGAGGGCAGGACCCTGGGCTCTGGCTTCCTCCCCCTTCCAGATGAATGATTGCGCATGTCTCCCTTCCCCAGAATCTCTGCTGAAGGAAAAGCCCTCTGAGACTGGGTTTTAGACTCCAGGACTTGAGTGAGAGACGACAGTGTGGTGGGGCCAGTGTCTTATAGTTGGGGATACCCATCTCCCGGCTTTCCCAACCCCTGGGCCATCAAGAAGCCTGTCCTGGCACAGACATAGTCTGGGGTTCTGTCTCCAGAGCCTCCCCCAGCCCAGCGCCAGCCCTTGGCTGGTAGGGCAACACAGCTGCCCTGTGTTGCCATCAGGGGTGGGGGCTTGGTTTGCTCGGCACAGCTAGGCATGGGCTGGTGTGTGTCTATACTCCTTGGCCATCAGTTCACTGGATGAGAAACAGGAATGGAGTAATGGCTTCTGGAACAATTGCATTTGTATTCAAATGGGCTAAATAAATTTCAGTGCTTTCCCGAGTGCACCAGGAGCGGGGCCCGCATACTTAGGGGTGCTGACGGCGGTCCTGCCCCAAGAGAGAGCAGCCAGGATGAAAAATGAGGCTGCGCAGCAAACACTCGCAGTCAGACTGTTAGCAGGGGCGCTGGCGCGGCGCTGGGAGGGACCTGTCTTTGGGGCTGGCTGTGCCTCTTGCAGAGTTAGCTTGGTAATTAATTATCACATCCCTGGGCCCAGGATCGCGAGGGGGTGGGCGAAGGCATACAACAGAATTTTATCTCTGCATGCACCAGGTGGGAAGCAGGTGAGACTCTCTTCGGCTCTAAATGAACTGAATGTTTAGGGCCGCATCCATCCCCTGGCACTCGCAACACCCACACCTGCCACTTAACCCCTCCTGCACCAGGCCGTGCCTGGGCCATGGAGCTGGAGGGCAGCGCTCCCGAGAACTCATGGGGAAACCCACCAGCTGCCTCTGTGTGGAACCAGAGAAAAGCCTCGAGCCCGAATCGTCCCTTAGTCCAGTATCCCTGCTTCCTGGCAAGTCAGCAGCCCTTGGAGAGGAGGGCCCTCCAGGAGCTGTCCTGTTCGCCAGGTCCGAGGATCTTTGCTGAAACTCCTGAGTTCATCTGCAGACATTACGGATGGGCCTCAGTCACATTGGCTTACCGGGGAGGGGCAAGGCACAGATCCCAGGAAGGGTGGCCTGTGGCTTCCAGAAGTCCTGCCCGGAGCACCCAGAGATGCTCAGAGAATCAAGCCTGCCCTCTGCTCAGTGGCCACGAGAACCCCAGGAGCTGGGCTGGCCGTGAGAGGCGCCCACGGCTCCCTTACACCTGCCCTTCACCTGGCTTGTCTGCACCTGGTAAATGCACCCATGGCCTCCTTTTCCTTCCACATAACTCTGTGGAACTCCACCGAAATGCCAAGACCATGGCTTGTTGGTTGGCCACAGCAGCCCCCAGGCCACAGCAGGACCCAGCAACCCCTCCAAGCCCTCATGGCTGGGGAGAGGAGCACAGGTCAGCATGTCAGGTCGGCCCTGTGCCTGTTTCTGGTGAGTTTTGTGACCACACAACCACGCTGGTTTGTCTGTGGCCGCTTCTATGCCAGTGTCAGAATCCGTGGCTGGGACGGAGTCCGTGTGTGCCGCACAGCCCAACAAGCCTGCTGTGGGCCTCTGCAGAAAAGCGCTCAGAGGCAGGCGGAGGAGAGGGGCTGAACGGGTGGAAGGTCGGTGACTGCGCCGACGGAGGTCAGCGGGGCCTGCCGCCGCAGAGAGCTCAAATAGCTGAGGACCGGGGCACGTCGCTGGAAACAAAACTGTAGGTCACGGTGACCTTCGCCAGCCTCAGTTTGTTCAGCCGCGCGTGTGGGTGGGGGTGCTGGATGGGGAGCAGAAGGGATGCGAGGGAGCGCCAGTAGTGAGGCTACAGCGCTGAGGAGAGAAGGACCCTTCAGGGTGCGAGGCTGTTTCAGCGAGGAGAGGAGGCCGGAGGGTAGGAGGGTGCAGGGGGACAACCAGCAGACCCTTCCACCTCAGACCCCAGTCATGAAAACTTCTCTGGGGGACCCAAGTCTGCTTTCCTACCTGGGTTAAAACTGCCCAACGTCACAGACACAGCCTTGCCAGGCCTTGCATCTCCGCCGTGGCCCGCGGGCATGGGAGCTGCAGCATGGAGGGAGGAGAGACGCAGACCTGGGTCGAACCTTGCGGGCTGTGCTGTCTCAGCCTGTGCCTGGGTCCGCTCACCGCGTCTGTCCCCCACCCCATTCACGGACTCTTCTCCATAGCAGGGCCCAGAAGACACGGCTACTTAGTTGCCATGTAGGCTTTTCTGACCTGTGGCTCCCAGCCCTTCCTCCCATAGCTGCGCTGGCCTCTGGGTTCCCTGTGGGACCTGAGGGCTCAGCTTACTGCCCTGACCCCTGCTCCCCCGCGTCTTGGCACTCCCCTCCTGCAACTGTGCCTGCCCGTACCACACCGATGCATGCATGGGCTCC
The DNA here is from genome assembly GCF_020171115.1 of Neogale vison. Classification (NCBI taxonomy): domain Eukaryota; kingdom Metazoa; phylum Chordata; class Mammalia; order Carnivora; family Mustelidae; genus Neogale; species Neogale vison. The sequence goes on along the minus strand of NC_058091.1, from coordinate 245,223,252 downwards.
GGGGCCTCTGGTCCTGCAGGCAGCCCAGAACGTGCCATTGTGATCCGTCACTGTGATACCACAGCCAGGCTGGGGGCCCAGCCTGTGAAGCCAGAAAAAAGAAAAACAAGACCAAAAAAAAAAAAGAAAAAAAATCGAGTGTGAAGTTAAGTAGCAAACTCATCATTGAAACTCTCACGTTTCCTGAGATGAGATGATTCCTATTAACAAAACACCTTCATTTTCAGAGAATCCGTGTTCACAGCTTGCTCTGTAGAGCCTGCCCCCACAAGTTATGATTTATATTTTATTACAAGGTGAAAAGAGACAAAAAAAAATCCTCATGGGGGGGAAAAAAAAAAGCCTGCTGACTCTTTACAGCAACTCCCGGGGCATTTGATTTAAAGGGACATTGTCATCTTTAATGTTTTCATCCAGAGGAATTAGAGAGTGCCACCACGATAATTTAGAAGCTCCTGATTTAAGGGGCAGCCGCCGTGGTCCGGCTTCACTGTATTTCCCTTTTTATGGTTCCAGAGAGTATTTTCTGAGAGATAATAATGTTGGGTGATATTTCTCCTTTGTCATGTGGAGGCCCAAGAAGAAAATTAAAATAGGTCCTTTTGTCCCTCCTCTCTGATGCCAGGCGGTGGATCCGGGAGGACTGTCACAGGCACCCTGCAGCCACTTCATCTTCCCAAGGCTGGGACTTGCCTTTTGGTGTCCCCGTGGCAGTGACAGGGAAGCGGGCAGCTGTGTTGGCCCCGCCGGGTAGCCTCGGATTGAGCTCCCGCTGGTCACCCCTTCGCACTGTGGACTCCCACCCCAGCCAGTGGTCCCTGGAGCCTCTTGGCGGCATCCCTGTTTGCTCGCCTCCTGCCTCCTTGCAGACCTCTGTCGCCTCCAGGTCCCTCAGCCCACAGCCTCCCCTGTGGGCATCTCCCGCTGGCTTCGATGGTGGCCTTCCCTGCTTCCCTAATTCCTGGGACTTGCAGGACAAGCTCAAACCCTGTGGCCTGGACCTGGGGGGCCTATGGCATGAAACTGAGATGTGCACGGAATCTGACTCCTTTCCCTGCTGCAGATACAGCTGGATGCCACCTTCCCGCTGTCCCCGCAGCCAGGAGTGGCTGTGCGACTGAGTTCTGGCCCGTGGAATAAGTCAGAAGGAAGGCACACAGATCCGTGCTGGGCCCTCCCCGCAAATTCCTACACAATTTGTCCTCTACTCTCTCTGGCCTTCTATACTGGCCAGGTCCAGGACCCCCCAGGAAAGGAACCTGAGGCCCTATGAGATGGGAGACCCACAAAACTGAAGGTACCTGCGTCCCTGTGTCCTCGTTTGGCTGTGGACTGAACCCCAGCACTTCTCTGGGCTGCGGAGGGGGACTAGATCTGTGCGCTGTTATAGCGTTGACATTCGGGGGTGGTTTGCGATGGCATCTAGCCCCCCGTGACAAATACAGGTCTCTCTAGCTCTGGTTCTAGTCTCCCTTCCAGTCTTCTTCCGCTTCTCCCTCACTTGTCTGTGATACAGTGGAGACACTGGCCATGCTAGCTGGCCTGGGACCTTGCCCTCTCTCTGGCTCTATGATGTCCTTTCCCTCCTCCCATATCTCCCGGGGACAGCCCAGCCATCCTTCTCCAAAGACTTCAGGCATCTTTGGGATGAGAGGTGTTGGCCCCTTCTCAGTTTCTACGTCATTCTTTTTTTTTTTTTTTTTTAGATTTTATTTATTTGTCAGAGAGAGAGAGAGGGAGAGAGAGTGAGCACAGGCAGACAGAATGGCAGGCAGAGGCAGAGGGAGAAGCAGGCTCCCTGCCGAGCAAGGATCCCGATGCGGGACTCAATCCCAGGACGCTGGGATCATGACCTGAGCCGAAGGCAGCTGCTTAACCAACTGAGCCACCCAGGCATCCCTCTACGGCATTCTTTTGGCAAGCATCTCACAGCCATTTGGCCTGGTCTTTGCACATGCATTCACTTCCCTGTGGGGACTTGCCTCTTGTCCTGGCTTCCAGGACATCACACATGCCCGGTTCCCCTCCTGCCCTTCATCTTGGATAGTCTTCTCCACCTCCCCTCACCCACGCAGGGCCCTCATCCAACCTCACAGCCTCAAACCTAGTCAGCACGCTGAGAACAGCCCTGTTTCCATCTCCAGCCTGAACCTCTCCCCAAGCTCAGCCCAACTTCCTATTCAGCATTGCCCCAGGGATTTCTGATGGATACCCCCAACTCAGCATGCTCTCACACGAGCTGCTGCTCTTCCCCGCCTATCCCTACCTCACCCTCAGTGAATGGCAATCCTTGACTTCCAGTCCTCATGCCCAGCCCTCTTTTTTCTCATAACATACCCAGGCTACGCGCCAATCTCTTGGGAACCTGCTCCACACAACACACCTCTACCCCGGCTCCTTCTCACATATGCTGCACAGCATCTGCACCCCAGCCTCCATGTATCTCCCCCAGACTGTTGAAACAGCCTCCTTAACTTGGCCGCTTGTGTCTATCCTTGTTGCAAAACAGTCTTTTCTCAGAACAGCCTGAGGGATTCTTTTAAAATATAAAGTTAGATCGCGTCACTTCTCAACGTGAAACCCCTAAAAAGACTTTCTGTTTTACCCAATGTAAAAACAAGTCCTTACGTCAGCTTCTAGGGACTTCCAGGATTTCTGACCTCACCTCCTTCTTCAGCCTCCAGGCCTTTCTGACCTGAGGGCCCTGGATGTGTCGTCACGAGGTGACCCTGTGGCTCACGCCCCTGCCCCCCTCGACACCTGACTCAGCAGGCCCCTTCTTGGTGAAGCCTTCCTTGAGCTCCCAGATGCCCCTGGCCTGCCCTTCATCTTCCTCTAGCTGTTGTTCTCAAAACACTTCTCATGTTCTAATCAGTGTTCCTGTTGTGGTTTGTCTGTGTCTTTTTCCTTGAATGAGGGTTTCAGAGAGCGAGAATTTTTGTCTATTTTGGAGCCTGTGGCATTGGCACGGCCTGGCACGACGCCTGCCAGGGAGCATTTGCTGTGTGACGGCTCTGCTCCCAGTGCTAAGCCTTCATCACCCGCACACCGACCCTGGGGGCCAGGGGTGGTGGGGGTATTGTGCAGGCTTAGCTGAGGCCACCTGGGTGGGATGAGCCTGCCTGTCTCGACCACGGCAGCCTGCCCCCTCGAATCAGTAATCATACCCTTTGATGGAAAACCTTCCGAAAAGAAGGCTCGAGGCAAGAGACAAGAGTACAAGTTCTCAAGCCAGATGGCATCACCAAACGCTGCTCTGCCAGATCTAGTGGCCTAGTCCACGTGCCGGATCTCAAGAGCATTTTGCAAAATGTATTAATTGATTTTTATAACATCTCTGCCAGACAGAGGAGGAATCAGTTCCCTGATCAAAGAAAACTGTTTTGGGGATAAACTGGGCACAAAGATGGAGCAGGGAAGCCTCAGGGTGCCAGGAGCTGGGTGGAGGGCTCAGATCGGTCCTCAAGCCCAAGCTTAGACTCAGTTGCCTGTGACTTTGTTAGAGATGTGTTGGGGGAGGGGCTGTAGCTTAAGTGCCTGGTTTTGATTCCCCAACCTACTGGCTCCCAGTTGGGTGATTTAATCTTTCTGTCCCTCAGTTTCCCCAGCTCTAAAATGGGGATGCATAGTATTCTTTTAATTAGGATACTGTCACTAGATACTGATTAAAGGGTCAACACTCAATAAATGTTACTAGTAATAACCAATGTCATAGCAGAGCCACTGGCCACAGCCTCCTGCTGCCTGCCTTCTGTGTGTGACTAGTATGTGCCTGGCCCCAGCTCCTTGTCTGCTCAGACCCACAGAAGTCCGGGGCTGGACACATAGAGCCTCAGAAAGTGCTTTTCAGATCCCTCTGGTCCCCCTGGGATTAGGGTCCCCCGAAGCCCCATGGCAGTCCTCCACAGACTCTAAAAGCAAGAGTGTTTCTCATGGGCTGGCCTCTCTGGGCCAGGAGGCTGGGGGGTGGGGTGGGTGGGGGTGGACCAGCAGTGTCCCCCTTCTCTAACCACCAAGGCCCTGCCTAATTTGAGGTCTCACTGGGTCCTGTTGAAGCACAGGCTGAGGACGACAAGTAGCTAGAGTTATGTGATTGGCACTATGGCTTAGCTGGGACTCTACAGCCCAATGCCTGGGTCCAGATCCCCGGCTGCAGCTCTCCAGCTCCGAGATACACAAGCACTCTGGTGCTTGGTGCTTTGGGGCCTTTTTTGCAAAAGGGGCTAATGATAGTTTATCTGTCATCGAGCGTTGTAAGGATTAATGAGCTCACTTAGAACAGTATGATGGCACATGGTCAGGCCTCGGTAAGTATCGGCTATTAATGCTGTTATTACCCAAGATTAATTCTGTGGCTGTGGAAGCAAGCTCTGCCACATGTCATGGGCCCCCAGTGCTCTCCTCCTGAGTGCTGGTGCCTCTGCACCCCGTGGTGGGTATCGTGCCCATATGTCACAGCGGGGCGCCCCTCTGGGAGGCCTCAGCTGTTTGCTCAGTAAGCGACCTGCAGACAAGATGGCAGGGCCAGGCCTGTCACGGGTCACCACTGGGCTCCCACTTTGCACTGGGCAGGAGCGACAACGTGAGAGCTGACATCTGCCTCTTGCATCTGTTTGGGACATTTCCTTCAACTCCGAATTACTAAGAGCTTCCTGACCTGTTGGTTTTGTGACTTCAAATACCACGGTTGTCACGCCTGAAAGCTTCCTCCAGTGAAGGAAGCCCTGGCGTTGGCACATCTGACACCTGCTGGGGTGTCTTGGTTCACTCAGGAGGGGTTACTCTACAGAGACTGTGGGGACGGCTGCCTGCCCAACCCCCCGCCCTGGACGTATTTGTGCACCTGAGCATCCCCATCAGAGCATGAAGAAACAGGGGCTAGAGTCTAGGAAGCCATCCCTTGACATCAGAGAGACTGAGGCCTGGGGTGAGGCCTTTGAGGCTCTGTCATCATAAGGACCGCACAGCTCTCTTGTGATAAAGGCTGCCTCCCCTCCCCCACCCAGACACATGGAGCCTCCGACTCAGGCCGGCACACAGAATGTCTACTGGGACATTCTGTGTGCCGGCCTGAGTCGGAGGCTCCATGTGTCTACTGGGACATTCTTTGTGCCGACATTACAGAGCCTCTCCTCTTCAAAGGGCCGGGCTTCGTGCAGCCAGTTTAATCCAACACAGGCCTTTCAAAGTTGAGCGGCCCAGGCTCTGAGCTTGTAAATATTTCATCTGCCCAGCTGCCCAGCCAGGGCCACCTGCAGAGGGGCTGGGGGCATGCCTTTGGGAGGCAGGAGATCCTGGGCTGCGTCTGGGTCTGTGCCCTCCACCCCAGCCAAGATCAACACCCTCTCCTCTGACTTCAAAGGGAAATAGGCACGTGGGTGCCGAGGCTCAGGCAGGGTTCATGTGGTTAGATGTCCGCCCTCCTTCCTCCTATATTCATCTCACCCTGGGTTCCTCCTCCTCTCCAAAACCGCCACTGCCCAGGGCCATTCATCAGCAGCATACACAGCTGCTGTGAGCATTCCTTCCTCGTGTCTCTGCTTCCCCTCTGCTTTTGAATCCCATTCAGGAGGGGGCTGGCAGGCAGGGAGGCAGGGAGGCAGGGAGGCTGGGAAGCTGCTGGGAGTCTGGGCATGACTAATTCAAAGTGGACAATCAGGCTGTGAATAAGGGAGCACGTACTCCGGGGGACCGGAAGCCCTGCTCAGCCCACACCTTCACTATTAACTTGGAGCATGCAAGGAACACATCCAAAGTGGCCGCACACTGACCCACTCCTTCAAGGAGGCACAGCTAACAACCACTGCTCCATTCACCAGATGCTGCCACTGTCCTGAAGGCCACACTGCCAGCACTCAGGTGGTGTCCCTTCGAGTCTCCACCTGGCTAGGAATGTGTATCCATACCCTTGACCGTGAGCCTGGGGAGGGAGGCACTCTGCCACAGCAGGGCTGGGAGGCTGAGGCCCCAGGACACGTGAACAGAGCGCTGAACCATCAGGGCACAACCAGAATGTCCACAGGGCAGACTTCACGTTTCAGCGTGGGCGTACTAGGTGCCTCCAAAGCTCTGTCAGGTGTGACCCCTGCTGCTCTCTTTCTAAACCTCTTCCTCCCCAGCAGCCAACCTCCCTGCTGCAGAACACTCCTGTTTTCTATTTCTTTCATCTGAACTCCACGAGGAAGTGCCAGCACCAGGGCCCACTGTTCTGCAGGCCACTGATTCTGTGCTCGCCCCACGCCCTTGGTCCTCCAGGGTCCCTGGGAGGGAGGACAGCTGCAGGCATGGTCAAAGCATGGCGGGATGCTCGATCTGGCCTATATCTCCCCCATTCCCCCCAGACAGGCTTATGGCCAAGGAGGCATGATGATCATCGTCTCCACAGATACTCTGAGCATCACCAGCTCCACTTGTCCCCTTAACATCTCCAGGTGTCAGGGGTTCGCTTGGGAGATTTCTGACGCCCTTGCTTGACCTCTGGATCTTCTGGGCCCAGCTCACAACTCACTCCCATTTGTCACGTCTGAGCTGGCCATGGGTGGCGGCTGTAGATGTCTCCATCCCCCACCGTGCCCTGTGACCCGCATCTGTGCGCTGAATGACAGTGAGCCCCACCCCGTGGCTGGTTGCTGGACAGTGCCCAGACTGGAGCTTCCTGCTGGTGCCTCCTTGGCCGTCAGCCTTCAGTGGCATGTCAGCAGGGTTCCCGAGCGAGGGCTGCTCTAAACACACATGAAAGGCACCACGGGACTCCTGTTTCCAAGCTGTCCTCTCCCTGACTTTGAACCTGCTGTCCAGTGCCAGCACGCTTCCCAGCACTGTGGCACGGAGGTGGACTTTTTTTTTTTTAAGATTTTATTTATTTGACAGACACATCACAAGTAGGCAGAGAAGCAGGCAGAGAGATAGGAGGAAGCAGGCTCCCCGCTGAGCAGAGAGCCCGACGCAGGACCCTGGGATCATGACCTGAGCCGAAGGCAGAGGCTTTAACCCACTGAGCCACCCAGGTGCCCTGGAGGTGGACTTTTGAAGCTGGAATCAACACAAGGGCTGGATGGGGCTGAAAAGAAGAATCTCTGGAAGCGCATTTATTTGTGACAGCTGAGAAGGGATATCTGCTGGGGTTTTTAAGAGGAAAACAGCCCTCCGTGGGGGACGTGATCACTCAGGAAGCATGGGGATGCCTGTTTGATGTGCTGGGGGGCTCCTTGGGGTCTCTGTCTCCCAGTAGAGTCGAAGCTCACCACTCCTGAGGCACTTTCTGTGGCCTCTGAAAGGGATGTGGGTGACTGTGTCAGAGACGCCTGTGGCGCATGGCCTTGGCCTCGAGACGCAGAGGCAGAGGACGCAGGTGCCTGGCTAGGCCCTCTATAGCCACATGAGGTGAAGGCTGTCACACAGTGTTCAGCCTCACTGATTCCACACGGTGCCCTACCTCTCAATCACAGACCACGGCAGTCTCTCTGGAACTGAGTCTCTAGGGGAGGAAATGGAGACTCCAAAATGGCCAGGTTAGAGCAGGATGTGCAGCCAGTGCCCTGGAGTCCACGGGACTTTGTCCCTGGGCCTCTGCTTCCTTACCATCAGGACTTGGGGGATGAGGAGGGAGGCCTGTCAGGTGCCTGGAGCAGCATCTGGCATGTGGGCAGCCCTCAGCTCGGGAGCGGCTCTGTCTGGAGGGAAGACAAGAGAGCCCAGGGCAGCTGCTCAGAAGAGCCACCCGCCAGCTTGTACCACCCCTTCTGCCACCTGTGTGGGGGACAGAGTCCTTTGGGCCCCATTTGCACTCCCACCTGGATGCAATCTGCAATCCCGACAAGTGTACAAACAGTTGTTGCGCCCAAAGCACCTGTCTGAAGACAAAACACCCCAGCCATCTGGAGAGGAATGGCTCTCCAAGGGCTCTGCGCGTGGGCTGCCTGGGGCGGCTCACACACCAGGCTCCTTCCCACCTTCCCAGGGCAGATCACACACACATGTGGAGTGGGACAAATGGGATAGGCGGACAGTGCCGGAGGGGCTGGAGCACAGGCTGAAGTCCGACACGGGCAGCCACTGCCGAGTAAAGCGTGATAGTGGGCCACTGTGTGGGGCAGCCACACCTGCTGGTGGTCCTCAGCTCAGCCTGGCCTCCGCCTCCGCCCCCAGCAGGAGAAGCCTCAGGATTCACCTGAAAGTCTTTCACAGATGGGAACAAACCTGATTTTCTTTCACAGGCCTCTGCTGAGTCCAGCCCATGTTCAACAAACTAGTTAGGCATGTTTGCCTGTCCCACTACCAACCTGGACCCCACAGGTCCAAGGACGGCAGCAGCCTTCCTAAGCAGAGGCCGAAGTCTGCAGCCCCTAGCATCCTACCAGATCCTGGGGGAGCTAAAATGGAGCTTAAGGCTTCAAGAAGAGTGTTGTCAGTCAGCTTGCTTCCTACCCAGGATCAGAATGTGTGCTCCTCTGTCAGGGGTCAACACCTCCCACGTTCCCGATGAGCTGCAAAGAGCATTTAAATCCCAGTCCTCCTGTTGGCTTTGGGCCTCCTTACACTGTCCAAGCTGGGAGCCTCTGGGAGGTGTCTGGTGAGGGCTTTCTGGACACCAGTGTTATACGGGGATGTAGAGTGGCTTTGTGCTGTCAGGGAGAAGGCTAGGTTGTGGGGAGAAGCAGGTTCCATCAGGAGAGTGGGGAGTGGAAAGGAGCATGGGAGGGAGACGCCCAGGACAAGGGGTCAGATGACACAGCAAGTCTCCGCCAACCCGGTGATCCTGCCAACCCAGTGCCCTGTGGAGCTGCCCAGGGATGGGGGGTAGGATGACCTCCTTCCCTGGTTCCTTCCTTCTCAACAGCTGTGACCAATCTAAGCCTTTTTCCTTTTTTTACCCCATTCTCATCCTCAATTCTTTGAACAAATTTTTATCAAGCACCTACTATATATCAGGTTGAACATCCACCTTCTGGAAAGCTCCAGGCTTCTCTCTTTCCGGCTCCTGCCTTGCTCCCCAGCTGGACCAAAATGCCTTAGGCAGCAATAACTGGGCTCTCTCAGAGGCAGCCCTTCCTCTCCTTCCCTCCGTTCTGCCTCCCGGGTTTGTGGCTGCCCTGACCCTTCGGCCGCCATCTTCTTTCAGCCACTCTTGGTCCTGTGGGCTCTATTTCTACCATCTACCATCTGGCTTCCCCGCTCTTAGCACTCAGCCCAGAGGGAGAGTCTGGGAGGGGCTGGGTCCTAGGCTGGAGCGAGGCGCCCTCAGCCTCTGGGGCTGGAGGTTGCTGAGTAACACCCATGGGAAGGTGAGGACCAGCGAGCGGATGGTACTGCTGAGGCAGGGGACGCCCAGGATGTGTCACTGGCCATGGCTGGAGGTCTCCAGCCAGCCCCTGCCTCAGGCAGGCAGCAGCAGTGTGAGTAGCCACCGCCCTGCTCTCCCTTTCCCAGGAGAAGACTCCCCTCTCTGTCTCTTGGGTCCTGCCTGTCCCCAGAGCCTAGCTCTCCGGCTGTCTCCTGCCAGGACACAGTGGTGCCCTGGTGCTGGGCTTGGGAGGACTCTTGGGCCCCAGGGTGGCCCACAGGCTGCTCCCGTAGGCAGTCACCACCACGCCCGTGTGGGTGGAGGCCTCTGGCACCCAGCACAGCCTACAAGCTGGGGGGAGAGGGTCTTATAGAGCCTTCCACAGAGTCTAAAAACAGGTGGCTGGAGAGAAGGCGAGGCCAGAGACAGAAGATGAGTGATCTGTTCTCTGAGCATACAGCCTTGGTAAGAGCTCTCCTCTCAGAAACACATAGGTGGGCCTTCTCCACACCTCAGGACAGTAAGGGTCCCACCCTCGCTTGAGAACTTACACCTGCCTCCGGGGCCACCCCTCACAGAGACTCCGGTGTGACTGGTGGGCCCAGGAGGCAGCTGGGGTGCACCCCTGCATTGGGCTCATCTTGCTCTCTGGGCTCTTGCCTGGGGCTGGGGAAGTGTTCTCGGCATCCGGGGGGCCCCTTTGAGCTCTGGGCGCCTTGGCCATTCACATCTCAAGGCTTTTCAAACCTCTGGTGTCAGGGAGCGAGCTTGGAGATGGGTAATGTGACCTTCAGTGCTTAATTGCATGTTGAAGTCCTCACAAAAGCTTTGCAGAAACATAGAGATTTACGAGGACAATATGGTGCTATCCTGGTAAGAAGCTGACATTTAAATTGTTCTCATTTTATATCTTTGTAATGAAATTCTTTGTTTCCTCTGCAGCCATTTCTGAGTATTTACTAACATTCAGAGAGCTCTCTGTACCATGCAAAATCTCAAGTTTCTTGTAGTGCATGTCAGGCGGGGCTCTGAGACAGGAGACCAGAGCCTGATCTACAGAGCTGCTGGGCATTCTTACCCCAGGACATGGAGGAACAAGCTACTCAGCCATCCTGCCCCTTCCTCTCCCTTTAAGTGGAAGGTTTAAAAAAAAAAAAATCACCAAAGCATCATATTTTAATGAGTTTTCTTTGCAATTTGTATATAATAGATTTTCAATAACAACCTGTAATTAGTTCATTTTCTACCATTCAATTGCTCTGCACTGAGGCCATTGACAGCTTCCAGCTGGGATCTTTAAAAATGGAAAGTGCTTGAAGACTTAGCTCCAGACTGTGCTGGAAACTGTAGGCTGGCAGTGCAGCTGGTCGGAGCAAACCACTGAGGATGAAGATGGGCAAGAGGCAGACCCAGCCAAGCATACAGTAGTGAGGGGCGGGATAGCCCCACCCCAGAGCCCTGGATGTGCACAGGGGTCCCCATTGCAGTGGTCCTGCTCCCCAGTGGAGAATCACTCAATGAACATCACCCCCAGTCCAAGGGCTGCCAACAGCTTTTCCAACCAGCTGGGATGGTGGGAGTGTGAGCTGCCCTCAGCTGCCTTCTGCACTCTGCAAAGAGGGGTCTGGAAGGACAGAGCTCAGGTGCTGGGCAGGCTCCTTACATGCCAGTCCTGCTTGCTGATCTGTCCTGACCATCATCCGTGGAGCCTGGAAAGCTCCAGTGGGGGCAGAGACTTCCAAGGCTAAGTGCAGTCTTCCAGCTGACCCCCAGGGCCCTGCCCGGGGACTTGCCTGGACTGGCACACCTGCAGACTCCCAAAAGGCTGGGTGCAGGCTGAAAGAGGCCTGCACGGATCCAAGCAATGTGGGTCTGCTCCTGCCCTGCCCCGGCAGCCATCCCCCTCCCGTCAGCCTCCTCAGGCACCTTCAGCACCGTGTCCCTTCAGGGCCGCACACTGCGCCCACCTGTCTCCCCTTCGCCTCTCTCCTTACCCTCCGCCTTATGATCTCTGATGTGGCGTTCAGGCCTCAGCTCGGAAGTCCCTTGCTGACCTCTCAGTGGAAAGCAGTCCCCCCTGGCAGGCCTGCACCCAGTTATTCTTGGTCCTAGCTCCTACTTTGTTTATCTGCTTGTCAGCGCATCGCAGAAGCTCCCCGTGGGCGGTGTCCCCGTGGGTCTACAGAGCCACACTGAGCCGGGGCCCTTATCTCCACAAACAGGTGTCAGACGCAGAGATAATTAAGCAGCGGGCCAGTAGCCTAACAGCCTCACACAACACTTATCCTGAGGAGGGCTGAACAGTCAGTTAGCGGCCCAGGGAGCAGGAGGGGCGCGACATGCGGCAAGCAGCTTTTGTCTTCATTAAGAAAGCATTAGGTCTGTGTGGGTGTCGGTGCTCACCACACACCTGGGTCACTCATCTAGGCCAACAGGAGCGTCTGGACTGCTAGGGAAGCCACTGGGGTGCCCTCGCTGGCCTGGGCCACCCTGGCTGGTGCTACCCCACCAGGGGTCCTGGCTGTGCGACCCCAACAAAGCACTTCCTCTGCTCCCCACTGGAGATGAGCCAAGACCCTCTGGGACCTTTGGTGACAGTCACGTTGTGTTTGGACCCCTCCGCTTGCCACGTCTCTTTCTCCTTCTACTTCCTCCCCTCACTGAATGAACATGTGCCAAGGGTTTCCTGGGTGTGAGACCCCATTCTAGGCATGAGCACACAGTAGGCAGATAGCCCTTGGCATCATGGGGCCTATGCTAGGATTTGAACCGGTTTTACGCTTAACCAGTAGGCCATAGCCTTGTTATTGTGTAGAGATGAACTCAGGGATGTGAGCACACACAGGAAGATATGTGGGGCTCTGCAGAAGGATGAGAAATCAAGGAAGACTTCCTAGAGGAGGAGACCATTGAGCTGGGACTTGAAATTTAGGGAAACCCACTGTGGGGACAGTGAGATTCTCCTTATGGGAGAGAGCTAATGAGTTGTAAACTGTGTTTAAATGGATGAGAGGCTTCTGGAATTAGGCATTTGGGTTCAGTCATGGTTCTGTTACCTGCTGGCTGTGTGACTGTGGGTTAGCTACTTAAGTGCCCTCAATTCCTGTCTCTTCATCTGTAAAATTGGGTCATAATACTCAGTGCTAACATGATGAATGTTAGGTGTCGTTTTATAGGAATTGATAGTTAAGAGTCCACTATTAACTCAAGTCCTGTTAACAAGCAACCTGATTCAGATGGCACCCTGACTTTGGCTTCAGGGGCACATGGCAAGGTCCCATGGAAGCCTCTTTGGAGGCCCTGTTTATACACCCGAGGTGAGGAGGAAGCATCCTCACCTCTAACCTTGGGAATGGTGGTGAGACTCCCAGCACCTCCTGTTTTCCGATTTTCACTTCCTCCCGTGGCTGCTTCCATTTAACTGTTCTATACCACTGAGTAAATGAGGGACCAAGGCAGCGACTTGGATTTTGGAGCACGTGATTTACAAGTCCTCTGAGGCAACCAGTCTCTCTCCCATTGAGGCTAAGTGTGTCATGCCAACAATGGTCTTGGCCTTCACCAGCACTGGGACCCAAGCACAGGGATCACTTGCTCTCCAAACTCAAGAATGTAAGCCATCAAGTTTTTGATAGTCTCCACGTGCTCTGAAATTTTGCTATTTGCTACCGAGCATTCAGGAACCAAATGGAGGAGGATAAAGCAGCATCCTCACTGTCTGAACTGAGTCTGAACTCACCTCACACAACTAAGGAGTAGGACAGATTATGCGTGGTTGAGGTTTGCACTGTGCTCGGCTCGGGCAGCCTCGAGGACTGCCTGAGTCGGCAGGTCTGGGGCCGTGTCTGGTCTGTGGCTGGCCTTCCTCTTTCCAGGGAACAAGGACGCGGAAGGACAGGCGCCCCCTTCCTTCTGTGTTGTAGCAGTGATGACAGAAAAACATTTATAAATTCGCCCACTGACCATTTCCTCTGTTTCTCACAGTTGCCCTGGATACAGAGGTATTGCCATCAGCAGAAAAAAAAAAAAACCACTGTTTTTTTGCCATTGGGCTGGAGGAGGGAGGGTGTCCCGCTCCTGCACAGGCAGCTCCCCGAGGCTCTGTGGCCACAGGCTCTCCCTGCGGACATGATGCATCTGTGATCCTAGCACATGAAGGCGGGAAGCCCTTCATTCTGCACAGCTCACTGCTCCAACCCTTCCTTCCCATCCAACACATCGCTCTCACAGGATTAATTAAAAGGACAAGTATCTTTCTAAAAAGCAGAAGAAACTTGTGATGAATTTAAAGGGAGAGAAAAATCCTTTCTCAAGAAACATGTTTTCCCCATGATCCCAACCCAAACATTCAGAAAAGTGCAACAACATGCATTATTGAAAAGCTTTTAAAACGAGCAACTTTTAGGTTAGTTTATTGTGATGAATGGATAGGGCCAGTGCACAATGTGCTCGCCAAGGACCCTGGAGCCCGGGCCTCTGCCTCCCAGCAAGGAGCGGGGTCCTGTGTGTGCAGGGGAAGGGACAGCGGCGGGCATGTGCCCTTAGTTCCAAGATCAGACTGTGGTCTAGAATGCCAAAAGCCACTTGAAGAGAATGTCTAGGTGATAGATGGAGCCCCCCCTTCTATGTTGCTGCTATCTGTGTATGGGTGATTGGGAGGCTTCACTCCATCGGACAGTCAGAACTAACTCCCACTGCTGAGGGACCGGCCCTCTGCACCCCTCCCTGGGGGGGGGGTCACCAGTTTTGCAGAGAGGAGGAGGGGGCACCCCACCATGAACCAGCCCAGCTGAGCATGGCAGCTACTAACTTGGGGTTCCTGGCAGAGCCCTCAGCCAGCTGCATGAGAAGACCTGATTAAGAACATCCCCTTCCCCTGCCACCACAAACTTAATACTACCCACTTCTCAGGAAAAGGTTCTCTGAACCCATCCTTCAGTAGAGTGACCGAGTCTTGCCAGGAGTCACCCCACAGACCCTGTCCTTCCTGCCCAAGGACACTGGCAAAAAAAGCAAATGTAATTTCCAAGTCTCCACCTTTGCCAGCCCATCAGCCCCAGGTTTTAAAATTAAATCCAAAATGTTGCCGAAATGTGTGAGATATTACTTTCGAGGTTTTAGTGAGGTTTCTTTAATGTCCACTGATGTCTGGGTAATAAGTTGTATCTATATGTCTCATTTCAATGACCTATTTAACAGTCACTGAACCATGAATCCATTCCCAGAACTGTGGGGATTCAACGTTGAGTTCCTATGACTTTGAAAAACCACTGACGCCACAGGCTCCGCGTGGCCGCATGTCAGGCCTTTATGGCTGGGTTAACTCATTTTGTGGCTTCCTTAATGGCCGTGAGTTTACATTTTATTGCATATCTATTTTGGGGGGTTGGGCTATGATGAATGGTTTGGCTGCCTGGTTCAAAACAAGTCCAAGGCCATAGCAGAATCTAATTTTATAAAATGATGATTATAAAGATTTTCAAATAATAATCCAGGAATGAGGGAAATAGACCCCACATGGCTGAGCACAGCCAGAGGTGAGGTGATGCCTTCCCTCCTTTTCCATAGGTAGCTCATATTTATAACGACCTTCATTAGGGGACCCAGGGAGGCCTTCTCTCTTATCATGGGCAACCAGGACACTTGTGTTTCCTCCAGAGTAAAGCCAGTAGTTTGCTGTTTGGCCCTGCCTGATTCCCAGGAGCAGACCTCATGGAGCAGAGGCTTCTGTGGTGCTGGGAACCAGGAGGGGCTGAGCAGCACCGTGCTATGCTTAGTGACGTTATCCTGGGACATCTAGGAATGGATACCTGGTACAACCTCCAAGTCCTTGACATCAAGCCTTGGCCCCTGGCTCTGAAAATGTGCTGACCTTTTCTTTCCTAGGATCTTCGGCCAAGGGGCCAGAGCCCAGAAAGCTTTGGTGGGAATGTCTCAGAGCTGTCCCCAGGACACCAGCTGCTGCTTTCCTGACCTGGAGGCCTGTCTCCCTGGCTTCTCTTCTTCTCTGGGTCCTGTTCTATGGGATTAGATCATTCGGGGATCTCTGTCTGGGGAAGATGGAGAGAATATTGTGGGAGGGTGTGTTAAGGACAGGAGGGAGGAACTTGTCCAGTGATGAGCAGGTCAGTGCTTAGCAACTGGCTCCCCAGAGGAAGAAAAGCTCCCCCCACTTTTGTAGCATTCGTGTGGTATAAATTTCTGTGGTGTAAATACTTCCACCATGGCTGGTTTAAAGCTCTCAATTGTTTAGCAGCAAAATTCCTGAAAAATCTAGTAATTGGCTCTCGTGAGCTGGGCCTAGGGAGCTGCTGATGCTGCCACACGTTCTAAAATTCAGAGATTTATTTCGAGGCATAAATGACTCTATCCACAAAGCGAACACCTCCCCCAGCCAGTGAAGCCTACCAGTCATTCACACCTCATTATGAACTAGTACACGTTGATATGGGTGCTAGGAGCGGGCGGCGGAGAAGATGACGGGGAACCGCGGCTCATCACAGTGCATCCAGCAGAGCCCCAGAATTGGGGTTAGACTTTGAGCCGCAGCCACAGTGATGCTGGGAACTGGAAAGACACCCCTGTGTCAAGCTCACGAACACGTCCCACAGGGGAGAGCCATACTCCTTTCTCTCCTCACAGCATGGGACTACCTCCGCTGTCTACAAGAACCCCTCCTGCCAGCGAATCACCAGGCCTACTTTCCACGTCTGGTGAACGTCCGCAGTAACACCATGCCTGGGATGTCCATGTGGAGCGGGAATGCTTTTCTGGAAAGTGCAAGTCCATGTAAAGTGTGGGGTTGGGGAGAGGATGCCAGGAGCTGTGGCTAGGGGTCCCCAGTGCACTCTGGCACTTTCACGTTTACTCCCCGAATCCTGGGGCCTGCTGTTAGGAGCGGGGAGCTTGCCAGCAGCACCGGACGGTGCCCCATGCAGGATGCACTTACCACCAGCTTTAAGCAGGTGTTCTCTGACATAAAGGGGCTTCCTCTCTCAGGTTTGGTCTGGCAGCAACCTCCCCTCTCCTCACTGCTGAACTACATAAGGTCACTGCTGAAGCTTTCTGCTCCTGCCTGGCCAAGCCTCCAGAAGCCTCCTGCAGGATCTGCTCTCAACACCGCCAGGTGGCAGCCTGGAAAAACCCCAAAAGCCCCTTCCTCCAGGCGCAGTCATAGACCGCTCCCCATCCAGCGTGGGAGGCAGTTCCCCTCCCCCCAGGCAGCCCCAAACGCACCTATATCATAGTCTTAGGCTCCTCTGACAACATCCAGAAGACCCTTCCTCCAAAAAGAGCAGAAGCAAGCGCTCCCTCTTCCCACCCATGCTCCTCCACCTTGTTTTTAAAGCTCAGGCTTGTTGCAAAACAAATTCAACTGCTTTCACGCGTAGGGCTGGTGACAACCCAGGACAGGCTCCAGAGCTGGATCCTGCCCTGGTGACTTACGGAAGGCTGTGTAGAGCTCGCGGAGGGTCAGGGAGCCATCTCTGTTGTAGTCATCAAATCGGAGGAGGTCGCCGGGTGAGCACCCCAGGAAGTCATCCGCCAGATCCTGCTCCTTCAGCGCGTGCTGTGGGGGAGGAAAGGGATGAGGCCAGAGCAGGCAGTAAGGGCAGGGCTATGGGCCTGGCTGGGAGACGGCTCAGGCCAAGAGGACCTGCGGTGGCCCCGTGAGGGAGGGGTGAGTGCTCCTGTGGTAGCTCTGTGGGCCATGGGGAGGACCCCAAGCTCTCTGGTTTTCTCTGTCCTGACCTTCTCATTCTAGAGATGAAACTCAGAGAGGGCAGGGACTTTCCCAAGGTCACACAGTGGTTGGCGCAGAGTCAGGATGGGCATTCAGGTATGTTTTCTCCCTATCTGGGCAGACAGACCCCAGATACTCTCAGCTGGGCACAATCCTTGAAGACCCTGGTCTACCCCTTCATGCCACAGACGGGGAAACAGAGAAGAGAAGGGACCTGATTAGATCAACTCAGCAAATAAACAGTTGGTGAGCTCAGTGTGGGAGCCAAGGAAAGGTCACTGCTGCATCAGCGCATGCCTGCCCATGCCCCTCGCCAGCCCTTCTGGATATCAGGGCAGCACCTCGGAACCGTAGTGCCCCTCCTGCCGGAAAGGGGCAGCTGCCTTTCTACTGACTGGGCCTGTGTTCCCTGCCTTTGCCTGCCCCATCTGCCAGGGCCATAAACGTCTGCCCATGGGATTCCGGCATGGTGATATGGGTGCACCCTGGCGAACTTTTCTCGGGATGTGGTCTCCCCAGCATGCGCAGCCACATGCCAAAAGGTGACCCTATGTGGAAATTCCAGGCGCCTTTGCTCAGTTGGAGCCAGAGGCTGGGTGTCTGGGGCTAAATTCTTACAAGAAAAGTGCTCAGAATAAAACCTCAGAAGGAAGGAAATTATTTCATTTCATTTTGGCGGGGGAGGGGGACAGAGACATTTTCTATTTAGCAGTCTCAGTTTGGCCTGCTATGTTAAAGGCAATTTAATGTGATAACGTTAAAAAAAATGACCCCTCATCCAGCAAGTAAGTGTTCAATAAAAGGGAGATCAACCATAACGCCGGAAATCAATCTTGCGGAGATGGAAATTTCCCCTTGTCTATTTCTGCATTGGAAATTGATTAACTTTTCATAGGACCGACACGTTTTTCCTTGACGCCTTTGATTCAGTGTCACAGAAGGCCCCTTTAGCTGGGCTCTGCTTGGCAGGCTTATGAAATGGACTTTAAATACATTAAATTTTAAAGAGGAAATCATAGCCCAATTACCATGCTTGTTAATGGCTTTAGGTGCTTCTGGGCACAACTTCGCCAGGTTAGAGCAACTTGCCCAGGAAAGATCTACCTGTTGGCCACCTGGGAGCCCCATGGAGCTCGGTGGCAAGAGCCCACAGGTGCTTCTGTCTCAGACAAGCCAAAGTCACCTGTTCTTGGTTCTCCCTGTATAGTCTCTAGTGCAGGGACCTGCCAGATGGTTCTTCTCTCGGGTAACTGTAACTGACAGGGCCTGGGCTTTTCCCAGAATGGCACAGGTCATGTGTGGGTGGCTGGCCCTGCTCCTTGGGGTCTTCACCATAGCTGGGAGCCAAGTATGCCTGCAGGTGGTGGCATGGTGGCCGCCAGGGCTGGCATGGTGTGTGCCTGGGAGGCTGTGGGCAGCAGCCTCCGGGGAGGCAGGCTCTCAATGAACTGGCACAAGTCGCCCACTTGTGGATGAGCAGACTCCGAGGGTCTGTGGTTCCCAACGCACATTCTGAAGGCAGGCTCTGGGCTGGCTGGAGTAGAGGGCTTTGAGAGTAGGGCCCTGCGTGGCCAGGCCTCCAGGTGATTGCTCTGAACTCAGGTCTTGTGGGTACTTTCTGGTGTCACAGACTTTGGGAGGACAGGTTCTTGGCAATGAACACAACTCGGGCAAGTTGCATGCTTTCTTGGAGCCTTTAATTTTTTTCTCACCTAAAATGATCTGCCACAGTGAGGATAATGGCAGTGCCTCCTACAGCAGAGGACGGCCGAAGGGGTTGAGGGGGAAATACCAACAAAGACAATGATGGTGGCCTTGACCCCAGCATTCCCACCTTCTGAGTGTGCCACATCCCAGGCACCATGCAGAACACCTCAAGTGCCTTAGCTCCTTTAATTGGCCCACTGACCCTGGGACAGTCACAGGCAAGAATCGGAGGTGCACCGAGGTAAGGTGGTCTCCCAACACCCACTAGCTAGTCAACCCCGGAGGCGGGGCTTGAACGCAGGAAGCTTGACCAGAAAGTCTTTGTTCTTAGTGATTACACTACACAGTAAGGGACTCTTCTGTTTCCTATGTCATAAGTAAAGGGCCTTGTTTATTGCCATGTACATAGAGGATGCTTGGTAAACGCTAGGGCACTCGACAGCCACGTCCTTCCTTCCTACTGACCTGGCCACAGCTTTGCTCAGGTCACTGTGCTCCAGGAAGGATGTCTTTAAAGTGGCATCAAAGGTGGGGACTCATCCATAGTATCTATCCTTTGGGTGGGTATCCCATGGGCTCTGAGGAAGAGATGCCCCCATCCCACCAGCCTACTTGGGGAAGCTGACCTCCCCCTCCTTGCATCTCCTGGCACCTGCCTGGGGGGTGGCTATAGGCCATAAGGGGGAGACCAGCAGAGTGGGAGCAGGAAGGCAGGCCTCCCTGGCCTCCCTGGCCTGCCCGTCTGCCGGTCTTCTAATAAGGTTCTCCCTGTAGCAGGAGGGGGCTGGTGCCCCATGATCCTCCTTTTTCACTTTCTGCAGCAGAGAGTCACTGCTGCAGTGTCACCTCTGAGCTGGAGACAGGGACACGTGTGCTGTGCTTGGGGAGGGAGGCAGACTACTGGGTCTAATCCGAAGTCTGCTCAAATGGAAGAGTGCTTGGGTGGGGGCGGGGGTTTTGCAGGGCTTCCTGCCAGCAAGCAGGCTGGGTGTTGGGCTTTGGCTATCTGGACCCTACAGAATGGCCAGGTCCTCGAGGAGAGGACTCGGGGCTGCCCAGGCGATAGCCCTCAGCTCTAGCTTCCTTTCAACGTCCTGCTAAGGCAGGCAGAAGACTCAAGGAAGAGGAGACTTATTTCCTAATGAGAACATCAGAGACCAGCCCCTTGGAAGTATGTCTTTTGCCAGCAAGCCGAGAGGGCATCTAAGCTTGCTTGTCAATATTGGCTGAAGGTGGCTGCTGGGAAGAAGACACTGACATGGGTTTGTCTGTAAGATTCTCTCAGAGGCACTGAATATGAGCTCTTGGACTCCCAGGGGAAGGGTGGCCCTGGCAGGAGGCCGGCCTGCTTAGCATCCTTTAGAGAGACAGTTACAAGGGATTCTGCTCACACGGCTCTCCCTGGTTCTCCTTATCTGCACGCCACATGGAACAACTCCCCAGTTCAGTGTTCAGCACATGCTGGACCCACCTGCGCCAGCTCAGAGCTGCTGAGGCGGCCGTCCCCATCGGCATCCAAGTCGGTGAACAGAGATTCCACCAGCAGGCGCTTCTGGGAGGCGGGGTCCTGTCTGCTGTCCCTGTCCGGGAGCGGCCGCCGGTGGGCCTGGAGCGCCAGAAGGACATTCTTCAGGCGGCCATAGTCGGCCACGGTGCACGGGTCATCTGGAAGAGATGAGGAGGTCACTGCCTTGAGGCTCCTCCGCTGGTGGGGAGAGAATGTTCTTCACCCCGCTGGTGGGGAGTTCTCGGGCATTTACTGTTGGCAGTGTGGGTGCACCTGAGGAGATGGGGCCTGTCTGTCTGCCTGATATTTGCTAAACACAGAACACATGCTTCACAGGACACACAGCTGGGAGCAGCCAGACGGCTTGCCCCGCAGTATTTATTGAGCACCTACTATATGCCAGACCCAGGGCAACCACTGGGTGCAGCAGGGAGGCTGGTCTGGGGGAACGCACCCCAGAGCTGTGTGGCCCATGGAGGCTTTAGGAAAGCCTGCCCCAGTTCCATTCTGTAATTGCTCGTCTTTGCCTTAATCCCACCTTAAAGGCTGCTTTGGAACACTTGGCCTCAGAGATGAGGGAATTTGAGTTAACAGGACTAATAGGCCCTGCTTAAGTTAATTAGGTACGTTCCCAGAGCTGGATTACTTCAAAACAAACATGTGTACACAATTCTATGACCAAAACACAAAAGGAAACTTTAAGAAATGAAAACCGAGGCCTGCAGCCTGGGACTCTTCTCATTCTCTCCAGGCGTGTTTGTCAGGTGGCCACAGAACCAGGCAGTGTTTTGGCAAATGTGGCCCATGATGCCCTGTGACATGATGTAGTTGACCTTGTTGCTGATGGGCCAACTAGGGTGAACTCCATCCAGGGCTCAGCACATGGCTGAGGCCGTGGGGCTGTCAGCAGGGCAAGGTGGTCCCTCTAGGGTCTTCTCCCTACCCTCCTGGGGGAGGGAGCCTTTTTGGCTCTTGGCTTCACTGAGCCCCAGGGTACGGGCATGAGCTCCTTGCGCCCATCCCACTGACGGCCCCTGGGCTGCTGGCTGGGGTGGGACTGGTGGGTCTGGGGCTCTTCCCCTTCGTTCTAAGACCATTGGAGGGCACCAGGTAATAGCTAAGTGTTGGGGAGTCAAGAGGAAGCAGTGCTGGAGAGCACTGGCCCCGGAGCCCACTGGATGTGAGTCTGGCTTTGCTGTAGCCTGAACGTGTACCTTGGACATGGTGCCTTGGTGATTTCATCTGTGAGGTGGGGAGGGCAGGGCCCTCCCCTTGGGGCTCTTGTGGGGTTAAATAAGATACGCACAGAAAGGGCTCTGCGCTGGCTTGGCACCACGTCAGGGCCTGTAAAATGATAGCTACTTTCTCTTTCCTGGTTACCAAAACTCCATTTGCTGAGGAGCAACAAACCAGGAAGCTACTTGGTAGGGAAAGGCTGGTGGGGGAGTCTGTCTGTCTGTCTTCCTTCCTCCCTCCCTCCATAGACAAGCCTGGGAGGCCCAACCACTTTTTCTTGTGCTTGTGTTTCTAGATTTTCTTCTAATTTGGGGTCAATTGATTCTCATCAGAAACAGATGTCTGTTACCATTTTCCCCTGCATGTTTATTTAGAAAAAAAATCAATTGTTGTGTTCAATATAATCAAATTTATTTGCTCTCTGGGACTCTCCATGCTGAGAAGAATGGCTCTCCCATAATCCTAACCTGGCTGATATCCCTCTTTGGCCTGGAGGGATACCCATTCCTGGGCGCTCTCAGGGCCACCAATGCGCAAACCCGTTTCTCATGTCCATGGAGGTGCACAGTGTTGAAGACACTGACTTTGTCCCACGATAAACCCACTCCTGCCCCGGGTGAGATGTGGTGGCCAGCTGGCTTTTTCCTTCTTCCTTGGGGCCCGGATAAAAGTCAGTTTGGGGTAAAGGGAAGAAGAGTTTGTCCCAGAATTTCCCCCAGCCCCCAGCAGAAGCTAGGATGCGATACAGGAGCAGCATGGCTGGGGAGGGAGGTTCTGATGGGAGGGCCCGTGGGGACTGTGCAGAGCCGGGCTCCCTGAGGGAGGGGCAGGCTAGCAGGATGGGCAGATGCGTGTCCTTCTTCAGACCAGGATGGGGCACAGACCTCCCGCGAGCTGCCCGCAGCCCAGGCAGGGCTCCCACGCTGGCAGACCAGGGAAGGCACTGAGGTGGGTCCGTCGGGCGGGCTGCTGCCACCTCTCCAGGCTCTGCTCTGCTGCGCAGCTTCCAACCCTACAGTTCCCTGTGAGTTCAGAGGCTCCTAGCTCCACCCCCCATCCCACCCCCGGCACTGCCCAGCACACAGCTCCCAGTCGGGAAGGTATGCACATATCTAGAGATCAACTTGGAGGAAAAGGGTGGGGAGGGTCCAGCTCTCTGGGCCCCTGGTCTTGCCCCCTGCCAAGGCCCACACCCACTATGCCTTTGCCAGCATTTACTTTCAGATCTGTGCCTGGTGTCGGTGGCACATTGGGACACAACCAACGGAGCTTCCCGTCCTGGACGTCAGAGGTGCCCCCAGAGGGGCAGCTCAGGAGGCTTCGGTGGAGGCAGCCTCCCTTGGGGAGGGCTGTCTAGCATAAGCCCCGAAGGATGAAGGACAGGGCGGGAAGACCACGCAGCAGGGAGGACACCTGCAGAAGCAAGCAGCGTAGTAGCTGGAGAAAGCTGGTATGGAGGGGGAATGAGACAAGGCTGGAGGGAATGGTGGGGTGAGGTGGGATGCCAGGTACTTCCTTTGTCCCTTTGTCTTTACTGAAGGCCCTCACCATGCCTGGAGTGCGTGGGGCCAGAGATGAACCAGGGGGCTCCTGGAAGGGAATCCTAAATCCTTCTTCGTCCCAGAAGCAGTTGCACGTTCCATTAATCTCAGCCTCAAATAATGAAGCTATTGGCCAGGGTTCCTTAGGTCCTCTAGTGTCCCTACGGCTCTGGGGAGCCATGAACACAGGAGGGAAGATACCCAGTGGTGACATTTCTGTACCCACAGAGTTGCCTATTTTTGTCGAAGTCCCAACCCTCTCACTGGGACACCGTTTGATGCTTCTAGCTCCAGCAAGGACGGTCCTCTGGCAAGCTCTCCCCACCTGAGGCAGGCCTTGGTTTCCAGGGTGCAGAGTCACCTAGCAAGGCCCCTATGAGTGAGAGCTTACCAAGTTCCAGTTTGTTTTTTCCTTCCTATCCCCTGGTGTCACCATGGGAGCAGATGGGAGGGGCTCCTCGAGGGGGAACCATGGGCATTTGTGGATCTGCTAGGCCTGGCCTTCAGCTCAAGTCTGTCCGTGCTGCTGCCAGTTGGAAACAGTTGTCTTACAGAAAGAAATATGTGTCCATCAAAGAATGTTTGGAAAGCACAGATGAATATAAAGAAAGAAAAGCCCTCCCAGTGTTTGGCATGGGCTGAAGTGGGGTCCTCTGCGCCAGGATGCTGAGCCCCTGGCTGGCCCTCATCTGCCTCACAGGGCCCGAGGCCTGGCCCAGGCAACCTCTGCTTTCTGATCTTCCTCTTTCCCTCACTCATTGACAAGGGAGTGTCAATACCCCAGGGTTAGGTTCTTATCTTTAGCTGGCTCACCCCTGACCCCCACCCAGCAAGCCCACACAGGGGTTGTGAAGAGGTGGGCATGTGGAAGGACAGACCAGCCACCAGAGCGTGCTCCTGCCCACGGCTCAGCATTCACGCCCCTTCCATCTGGAATGCTCTTCACCCAAATCTCTACGGGTCTTACCTTCACTCTCCTGGCCCCTGATGAGACATCACTGCTTCTAGCATCTCTGCCCCTATTTGGGGTGGGCCTGGGTCCCACGGGGTGAGAGGGATCACCTGTCTCTGAAGTAGGGCAGGGTCCAGGCTTTATCTTTGGCACTCTAGACCCTTGGCCCTTTGGAGGGAAGGTCCCTGGAGGGGGCATGGCAGAGGCCTGGGGACCCCAACCCTCTCCCAAGGTCCCCGTGTGTGCTGACTGTGATGATGGTGAGAATGGCAAAGGCCAGTCCTTCCCGGCAGCCCTGCATGGGGACCGGTTCCTGCTGCTTGTGCAGGTCAGCCTGGAGTAGAATTCAACTTCCCCACTAACCGATCCACAGCTCCTGGGACTTCCAGAGAGAACTCTGGAGAGCAGGATGCTTGCACGTAATGTTGGGGTCTGGACCTCAGCCAGCTCAGCAGGGGCTGCTGAGCAGGGCTCCTACTCAGCAGAGCTGGAATGTGGAGGGGACCTGTTGTATGCACGAGTGGGATGGACACAGTTTGCCCACAGACATTTCTTTCCATATGCTGGGAAAGTCACTTAAATGTTTCCTCTTAGTCTTGGTGGTTTCCAGGTAAAGAGAGGTTTGTGTCACCAATAAGGGTGGCCTTGCCTGGGTCAAAGCCTATCATGAGGCTTGGAGAGTTCCAGGGAGGTCTCCTCTAGACCCATAAGCTCACGGAGCTCTGACCACAGCCCAGGCACACCTCTCTTGGGGCCTTCTTGCAGACTTTCTCCCCTCCTCTTCTTTCTGCTTTCTTCAGGGCCCAGCTCAGCCTCCTCTGTGGGGAAGCCTTGCTCCTCCCCTTGCACACACAGGACAGCCTCCCTGCCTCTGGCTCTCTCCTCTCAGCCCAGTGTGGATCGCTTTTTGTGAGGCCTGTCCTTTTAGGTTGGGATCTGGGCTCCCGCAGAGCAGCCCATGGGGCAAGGACCTAGACTGAGTAGTATGCTTGGAGATGACCCTAAGAAATGCATGGAGGAAGAGGGAAATGAGATCGGAGAGGGGGAAAGCCAACAAGGGGTGGGATGACAGCGTGGGCGGCTAGAGCTTGGTGCCATGGAACCTTCAAGAGACTGTGTCCAACAGGCGTCTGAGCCGCTCCACTCAGGTGTGAGGGTGCGGGGCACTCTTCTGCCAACATCCGTTCCTTGCTGGCCGAGGATTGCTTCAGGCACACTACCCACCAGCCCATCCAGTGCTTCTGAACTCCCCACATGAGGACGGAGCACACTCCTGAGGCCTGCAGGGCCCTGGAGGATGAAGATGTAGGGATCTGAGGTTGGATGCTGTCCGTCAGGGTCATGGGCAGCTGTCTCCCAAAGCCACACACAAACTCAAGGGTTGGCTGAGGGAATCTGGATGGGGTGTTAGCATCTGTCATATCCCCCCCACGGCCCTGCAGGTTCCAGGCAGGCGGGACTGGACCGGACAGTCACACGTGCAGCACTAAGCTGTGAAATGCTTGTTGAGTGAGTTAATCAAGGAATATGGGTGACGACTGAGTCTTAATGGCTTCAGGACAGACTGTCTCGTAAGGAAGCCGGGACGACGGGACCACTCTGTAACAACCTTGCATGTGACTTCACAAAGGCTGCTGATGCCAACCCCATCAATGATGGTCATCACGAGGCTGGACAGAGCACTGGACGGGAAGTCAGGAGACCATCTGGTTCTGCCTCGGCTAGCTATGAGACCCAAGGAAAGGTGTTCATTCCCCACCCTTCCCACGTCCACTTGCTTCCGCAGAATGGGGGCAATAATAATCTCTCACTATCATCCACGGTCATGACATGAAAGGAAACGTAAAAGGACTCTGTAAAGCACATGTAGTCAGCCAGGCCTGCGGGGTTCTTGAGATGAGGCAGGCCTGATGTCACAGAGGGAGCTGGGGCAAGGCTTGTTTGTCACTATCCCCTTCATCAATGTCCAGGGCCTGGCACAGGTGGCCACTGACAGAAGATTTCCTCTCCCCTTTCCTACCACCCACAGACACTCATGCTCTGGGGCCCCTTGGGGAGGGAAGCTTATGTCCCGGTCAGCCTGACAGAGATGAGCAGCCCGAGGCCAGCCACTTTCCTGCCAGCCCAGGGGCCCTCTTTGTGTTGTGGCCACCGGGGCGGCCCTGAGCCCTGGCCCTAGGCTTCCTGCCAGTTCAGGTGTGGGGGGCTCCTCCTGCTCCCGGACCAGGCCTGTTTTGGCTGATAAAATATTGATCAGCCTGCTGAGGAGCCCAGAGTGTGATCCTATTTTCATGTCAGAACTTGGTAATGAACTACATTTATCAAGCCCATTCTCCATGAGAAAGGTCAGCCACAGATCTAGCTAAGTTGTTATGACACCTCATTAATCTAGTTCCTTCAATAATTGTCCCTCTGTGAAGATTCTAATGTTCTCCCATTCCAGCCACACTCCCTCCCCACCGAGCGAGATTATTATAGCTGGAGCACGGGCACATCCGCATTTAATTTTTTGAGCAAAGAGAGATAGGAAGCAGGTAGCAGCCTCTGGAATTAAATGTCCATCAAAGGAACACTTTTCTAGTGCAGAACAAAGGGAAGCAAGGGAGACATTGTGAATATTCCATTAGCCACCCATGCCCCTGCTGGCCGGGGCCTCAAAGGGACCATCATCACTCTGAGGCAGGTGAAGCTTCCCGTTCCAGGTGTGGGTAGTGCTGGGGGCTCCAAAGTCTCAAGGGAAGCAGGTCTGTGAGATGTGGGCTGGAGGCGGGGGGAGATACCACCCAGGCATTGGGGAGCTCAGATTCTAACGAACAGTGAGGGACAGGCTGTGTGGCCAAGGCCCCCGAGGGAAGCCCGTCCTAGACATAGGAGACACCTGCAGGCAGGTGAGGGTGTGGGCTGGAGACACCTGGCACTAGGGAGGAGGGGAGAGTGGTGAGGGCGATGTAGGGGCCAGCCTTGGCTGCCTCTCTTCTTCCCTCACACCCCACCATTCCTTCACCAAATCCTTTGGCCTCTTTCCCCAACATGCTGCCCTGTGTGAAGAGCTCCCCCGTGTGCTGCCCCCATTTCTCTATTGCTGCACTCTGTCCAGCCTCACTCTCCATTCCTATACATTCACGGCTGACTGTTAGGCTGCCCGGCGGGAGTGGAAGCCCCTCAAGGCCAGGGTCTTGCCCTAATGCAGCTCGTGCCCAGCACCCGGCCCCAGCACCTGCATGCAGAAGGTGCTCACGGAATGCCTGTTGCGTGGATGACCATGGAACCCTGGGTGGATGGGCACAGCCAGTGGGGTTAGAAAACGGCGGCAGCCCTGCCCAGAGGAGAGGACAATCTTAGCCCCCTTAGCCAGAGTGACTGAGGCCTGGAGCTCTGGGGGGTGGAGGGGCTGGGAGCCCCTGTCATCTGTCCCCTTAGCGCCTGTGGGAGGGGGTGAGGGGCAGCTCCAGCAGTGGTACGTGAAATCATGCTCATTGGCGTCCAACATCCAAACTACCCTGCCCTAGCCAGGGGGTGTGGACCGTCTTTCATCCACTGGCGTGCCCCCACACCTGCCAGCCCGCAGTGGTGGCCCCACAGACTGAAGTCTGGCATGGCCAGCCTGGCAGTGGGGAGCCACAGGGGACTGGTGCCCTGCCGGACACGGGGGTGCACAGAGGTGGCCCCTCTGGGTCACCTCGGGGTAGGGGGACACACCCAGCTCCCTCTGGAGCAGGAGCGGGGGCTAAGGTAAGTTTCTGCATCCTTATCCTGCCTTTGCTGGTCAGGATGGGCCTGGACAGTGCTGAGAAGAAGCCCAGTGGGTAGGTGGGGGGAACCCATGCCTGGAATAGCAGCTCAGACAGGGAGGTTTGTGGGAGAATTTTGCCACGGCACTGCTTGGGGAAAGGGCCAATGCCATCCTAGGGTTCTGGTCAGTAAGCAAGCACAGAGTTGACGCTGGGGCCCCGCTGTGCTTTCTTCTCAGGTGGCTTGTTGGGGGGGTCTCGGTGGGGGGGGATCCAAGGCCACTGTGAAGACCACACCCCTTGATGGCCGTCCCTCACTGGGGCAGCCCTGCACTTCAGGAGTCCCCTATAAAGCCCAACTTTCCTGGACAGGGGAGCTCAGGACAGATGACTTGACATGAAGGAACTACTCTGCCACTAAACCAGCAATCCTTCGGGGATGGGTGTGGGCTAAGGGACAGGGAGATGGGAAGGAAGGGAGTGCTGGGGCGAGGGCCAGGGACTGTGCTCAGGGACACCAGCGTGTGGGCTGTGGCCTCTCCCTGCCTGAACCACACCCAGGCCTTTCCTTCACCAACTGCAAGGTGGTCAGTCATACCCTTGAGCCACCCTCACTGGATGCTAGCCCCTCCTGGACCTGGCAGGGTGGCCTGGCCCCTAGGCCTGGATCCTGAGACCCTCATGTGGGAACCCCAAGGGAGAAACTGGACGTGCCTGTAACTTTGGCTGCTGTTGTATCTGCTCATGGGCAGACTGTCCCCTGACCCCACCCATTGGCAGCCCTACTTCCCACACTGTCCCCAGCCTGCCTGCTAAGTAATGTCACTGACACCCAACAAAGCTGCAACCACCAAAGCAAAAACTTGACTTTGTCATCTGGCAGCAACATCACGGCGGAGCGTGGCTGTGGTACATGTGTCTCGGTGACGATGTGTCTTTTTGAGATCTATTTTGAAATCACTAAGCTGTGCAAAGAGCAAGAAGCATTTTACTCCCAGATCTAATTTATGAGCCGCCATAACTTTACTGGAGTTTAGCTTAAGAGGAACAGATGTTTAAGTCGATGTAAATTCATGAACATTAACTATCTTTCTGCTGCCATTTCTGAGAAAATTCAATTAACAATAAATGCCAAAACCAATGGGTTTATTTTGAAGACAGTCTTTTGCTAAAACGAAGTAGTATTGCTTTTGGTGCTGACCAAGACACAGAGTTCTGAAAATTCTAGGAGAGAGTGAAACATCCATGATGCAGTCTCTTCCTAAGCCCAACAAGAACAGGTGCGCCCTCAGTCACACCACCTGGTGACCACGTGCTGGCTAGATCCTGGGATCTGTAACTGCTACGCCAATGGGCCACTCTCAGCCATGTTCAAGCACCCTGGGAAGGTCCTCCCACTGTGACCTAAGCTACAGATACTGGCTACTCCCCTACCCTCCAGAAGCAGGTCCACAGGCTTTGCTCCCAGGCGCCCCCTTCTGGAAAGGCCCTTTCTCTAAAGCTGACCTTTCCGCCAAAGCTCACCTCTAAGGAAGCTGTGTTTGATGGCTCCACACCCCACCCCACTCTCATCTTGACCTTGTCCCCAGCCTGTCTCTTCCTTAGATCGCATTCCAGTGCTTCTGTGTCTGTCGAGTGGAGGTCTTCACTCTCTCTGAGAACCAGGCCACGGCCCCCTGTGGTGGACATGGGCACTGGTTAGGAGGCACTGGTAAGCTGCTGCCTGCCCACGGTTCAGAGATGCTCCACTGGCCTCCTGTCCCTGCTGTCCCACCAAGCTCCACCCGGGGCCCCTCCTCACCCATGAGTCCCAATGTCAGAACAAGCAATAGGCTCCCCACACTCATTAGGAGCCCCTCACCCTTTCAGGTCCCAAGGGCTGGCTACCTCATCTGCCAGTGTCCTCTGTTCTTTTCCCTGGGTCCCCAGGAGTCTTCCCAGCTGCCTCAGAGTCCACTGCAAAGGGCCCACTTTGGGTCCACAGATAGAGGAAGACCAAGACTCTACATGACCTTCGGCCCTGCCTGGGCCCAAACTACCCAGTATGCATACCACGTGGCTCCTTCCACGGTTGCCGTGGCCATGCAGACCGGGCTGGGCCAGCGCATGGGGAGGTTCGCGGCTCCACACAGGCCTGGCCAGGCGGACGCAGCCTCATCTCAATGTTTGCCCCGGTATCAGGTAATTGAAATTAACAAAACCGCCCAGACCTCTGTGAGATGAATAGTACATCTGCTCATGAGTGCTCAGTTGGTGTCGCCGTGCAATCTGCCACCTGACATTTACAATCCTCCTCCTACTCCTATTAGAAGAAGCAAAATTGGTGGGATTCCTGGGAGAGGGATCCACAGACACTTTTTATGGTTGACTGGCACATCTATCGGGTGGCCCCAGAGTGAAAGAGTAATGTTTGAAAACTTGAATAAATGTGAAAGCCCTTCTGGCACGAAGAGCCTGAGTTTGTACTCTTGTGTTAGTGGGAAACCCATAGGCAACTAGGGACTTAACAAGTCCCAGACTCGTTTTGGAAGGAGGACATGGACTCCCTGCAGACTCTGGCTCTCCCACAGTTCTGTCCCAAGCTCGGTGCCTGTGTCCTCCCACCCCACCTGTCACAAGCACCAAGAGAAGGAACGGGAGTGTGGGATGAGGGGACAGCTACCAGCAACCAGGTGGAGAGCTGCAGCCCACAGCGGAGGAGAATGTAGGCACCCACCCTTGCCCTCCACCATTCCATTCATTTTGTTCCTGAGACTCCATCACCCCAAACATCTAACCCAAGGGTCCTGCTATTGAGATGGTGAAACTGTAGCGTTCGGGAGTTAGTGGTGTCCATGAATGTCACTGCTCTGAGCCCTGAGCTGCTGTGGTCTTTGAGCAGTGAGGGAGCTGAGGGGGACCTCAGCCCAAGATGTGGCAGGGCCTGTGGTGGTCTCCAGCTCACCGACTGGCCAGGACTGGGCTGCAGGCCGTAGAGTTAGCACTTTGCTCTCCTGTGGCCTCAGGCCCCACGCAGGGAGCTCACTAAGACACCTCTGGAGGGCCAGTGCTCTCCCTAGGAGTCGTGTCCGCAGGAGATCCTCCCTGGGAGGATCTTGGTTCTCACAAAGACTGGGGAGCCTTGGTGGCCCTTAATGAGCAGGACCAGAGACCCTGGGAGCATGCCATTGTAGCATCTCATGCATGTTTTCGAATGTCCCAGTGGACACTCACTGAAGTGAGGCCCCATAACTGCTCTCTGAGCCGGCAGTCTAACACGACGTTAGCGACAGAGTATTTTGCCCCTGGGGGTCTGGCGAGGATTTTCCAAAGAGATACCATGCTGTGTATTGTAAATTTTGCTTACAACCTTATCAAGAGCGGTTCCCCATTTTGGAGTCTCGCACCATCAAAAGCAACATCACGCAAGGACTCCAAACGTCAACATGACATGCCAGTCCTAGGCTCCCTCTGCAGAGGCTGTGCTCACAGAATCCCGTAGAAAGTGCTGATATCTGATGATTCAGGAACCTGGGGTCTAGACGTGTAGATGCCGAAAAGCATATCTTATTCCTACCACCTTTCTTTCTTTTTTTAAAAGAGGTTGAGAGAGAGAGCATGTGTGAGCATGGGAGGGGGAGGCAGAGGGAGAGGGAGAGAGAAACTTAAGTAGGCTCCCCTTGTGCCAGACAAGGGGCTCAACCTCCTGACCCTGAGATCATGACCTGCGCCAAAATCAAGAGTCAAAAAGTTACCGGACTGAGCCACCCAGGTGCCCTCTACTGCTTTTCTTATATTTTTCCTTTATATCCCAGTTTGAATAAGACACATACTCATTTCAAGATGATACAAGGGCTCTGTAAAATATTTGCAATGAAAAGGTGGCTTTGGGTCTGATAGGGTTAAAGAAAAGTGATCTATGTGAATAGCTAGAATCTGTGGTCTTCTTTTTAACCAGTTTTTTTTCCCCCATCATGATTAAATATATATAATGTAAAATTTATATCTTTACCATTTTTAAGTATTCTATTCAGTGGCATTAAATACATTCACAATTTTGTGTGACT
This sequence comes from Neogale vison, assembly GCF_020171115.1. Taxonomy (NCBI): domain Eukaryota; kingdom Metazoa; phylum Chordata; class Mammalia; order Carnivora; family Mustelidae; genus Neogale; species Neogale vison. The sequence continues at coordinate 245,191,505 of NC_058091.1, read as the reverse complement.
ACCAACCTCATCCATCTCCATAATCCTTTCCATCTTGTAAAATTGAAACTCTGTACCCACGAGAAAAGAGACCCCGTTCCCGCCTTCCCCAGCTGCTGGCCATCCCCATTCTACTTCCTGTCTCTGTGAGTCTGACGACTGAGGTTATCTCATGCCAATAGCTGTCTTTTTGTCAGTGGCTTATTGCACTTAGCATGGAATCTTCAAGGCTCATCCATGTGGTTGCATGTCAGAATTCCCTTCTTCTGCAAGCCTGAATAATATCCAGTCTAAGCACAGACCACACTTTGGTTATCCATTCATCAGCTGATAGACACGGAGTTGCTCTCAGGTTTTAGCTATGATGAGTAGCAGGGCTGTAAACATGCCTGTATTAAATATCTCTTCAAGACCCTGCTTTCAGTTCTTTGGGGTATATATCTAGAAGTAGAAGTGCTGGGTCATATGGCAATTCTTTTTTTTTTTTTTTTTTAGGGTTTTATTTATTTCAGAGAGAGAGAGAAAGAGTGGGATGATGGAAAGAGGGAGAGGGAGAAGCAGGCTCTCCACTGAGCAGGGAGCCTGATTCAGGACTCAATCCCAGGACCCTAAGATCATGACCTGAGATGAAGGCTGATGCTTAACCGACTGAGCCACCCAGGTGCCCTTATTTTTAAAATTTTTTAAAGATTTGTTTATTTGAGAGCAAGAGAGCATGTGTGCATGAGTGGGGGAGGGGCAGAGGGAGAGGGAAAGAAACTCCAGCAGACTCCCTGCTGAGTGCAGAGCCCCACACAGCGCTCCATCTCACGACCCATGAGATCATGACCTGAGCAGAAATCACGAGTTGGATGCTTAATCGACTGAGTCCGGTGCCTCAGTCTTAATTTTTTTTTTTTTTTAGGAACCACCATACTGTTCGCCAATGTGGCTGAGCCATCTTCTATTTTCACCAATAGTGCACAAAGATTTCAAATTTTCCACAGCCTTGTCAACATGTATTTTCTGTTTTTTTTTTGTTTGTGTTTTTTTTTTGATAAGGGCCCTCCCAGTGGCGGGTAAGGTGGTGGTCTTACCACTTTTGACACTCCTTAGTCCTCAGATTGTTAAGAAAGGGGAAAGAGCGTGGCCGTGTGGGTGCAGCATGTGCATACCTGTGTATAGCCCCAGCCTGTGGAGGCCAAGCACAGGGATATAGAGAGCACAGAGCCACACCCCTGGGCCATGGAGCCCGCCTGGCAGTGGACAGCAGCCACATCTTGGCACACACCCCACTGAGGACAGAAGCCTCCCGCAGGCACCACAGGGGCAAGGGCCAGGACCCACTTCCCTCTTGCCTCCCTGCAGAAAGATTCCCTTTCTGCAGATCTGGGCTGTCTTCTGAATCTCTTCTTCTAGGACGGCTCTGGGGAGGGCATGAGCACTCTGGGCCAGCAGGAGAGGAGGCTGGGGCCGGGGAGGATTCAGAGCCCCTATCTTGTATGCCTGGCGCGGCCTGTGGTGTTTTTCTCACCATGGTATTGTCTCAGAGGTGTTTGCTCAGACACAGCAATCTTCAGCTTCCAAGCCGAGCCAAAGAGCCACTTGGTTTTAGAGGCAACAAGTACAGATGCTCGCCCCTCCGAATGAGGGGTGTGTGGACTGCAAATCAGTGCCCCCTGAGCAACGGTCTCCAGGAGAGAATTGCTCATATGTTAACACACGCCACATTCCTACCTGCAGAAGCTTTGCTGGGCTCATGGGGACACTGACTTGAGAAGGAAAGGTATTACAGGGAAACGGCCTGCGAACAGTCTCAGAACACAGGGTGTGCTCTAAGCTGGGGATTCATACCTTGACATGGGCTTGGTGGGAAATGGCATCGCAGAGAAGAATGACCTGAACAGATTTTGAGACCTGAAATGACTTGGAGAAGTTTTGGAGGTTTGATGATTTATCTGAACCCCTCCGACTTGTATGACTAACAGTAAATCCCAGGTCAACATGAAACAAAACAAAACAAAACTCCACAACAGCTCTGAAGGAAAGCTGTGGTCTTTGGGGGAGAGGCTGGGAAGATTTCCAGCGCTTGAGCTGTAGGGAGGTGAGTGAAAGGTTCCCCGCGTCTGCACCGCTGTTCTGGGGATTAGCCACACTGCAAATGCGGCACAATTGGGGTGCTCCCTGTGGAGGGAACAGTGGGGACTCATCTCTGTGGAAGCCGACCCGGTGGGCTGTGTCTGAGCTGATGAGCAGGGCGGCAGCCGTGGTTCTGTGTCCGAAACCCAAAGCCTGGCCATGCGAGGAGCCAGGTCCGCCAGGGAAGGGTGGGCAGGGGTTCTGAGTGGGCGAGCAGGGTGTGGCTCCTCCGAAGGCCCCTCCTCCTGCAGCAAACGGTATTCCTGCCACAGCTCAGCCCCCAGCTGGCTGCTCTGTTCCCTCCCCTGCAAGCCGGGGCAGCAGCCCGATGGGATACCGGGGAGGGGCTCTCCTCAGATGCACATGTGGGGAGACGCTTGGCCTTCTGTGTCCTTGTTCTTAACTTCTCAAATGCCAAGAATGGCCTTGGTATTGCCTTGTGTGGCACTAAAATGGATTCAGGAGCTTGAAGAGGGCTCAGGACCCATTGGAGTTGGGAGTGACAGTGACCCTACAGGTCTCTCCCAAGGAGAACATGTATCACTCAGAGCACCCGCAGGGGCGGACGTGGGGGGGGCAGTGGTCCTCAGCTTGAGGCTCTCAACCCTGAGACCCGAGCCGGGCTGCCACCTGCCTGGCATTTTGTGTGGATGCTCTTTGGGGCCTTTGCTGTTCCCGCTCCCATTCCCTTCCCTCCATGCTAGCTCTCCACACGTGCAAGGAGACCCCCCAAGCCATAATCACAGAGAGAACAGGCTGCTCTGTAGCAGGAGGAGAGGGAGAAACAGTGCCCCGATGTGAGGGGCTCTTCCCGCCAGCCGTCTAGGCTCAGGAGCCCTGGGTTTGGGCTGACCCTCTCACCCCGTGCCTGGAAAAACAGGGCTCCACAAAGATGGGGATTTCTAGGGACTCCAAATGAGAGGAGTGGCCAGCAACCACTTTCCACGGCCAGTGTCCCTTCAGAGGGCCAGAGCCGCATTCAGTGAGGGCATTTCCATGTGCCCCAGAGGGGTCAGATGGAGGGTGGCATCTGAGCATGATAGGAAAGAAAATCTAGAAAGATCCTCATTGTAGGGTGCTCTTCAGGGCCCTCAGACACAGAGCCATCAGAGAACAGCTGTTCCTGGGGAGGGCGAAGCGGCTGGACCCCAGCCTGAGCTCAAGGGGCCATCAGTGCCCTCTGGCTGGCCTCTGGGGCAAAAAGGGGCCTGAGGGCCAACAGGGCTCTATTTTCTATGCCACTAATAATTTTTGCCACTCCCATTCGAAAGTTTCTTCTCCTTTCCGCATAGAGTCTAGAATGGTCCAAGTTCCAAGCTGACACGGCAACCTTACTCTTCAACTCTTAGGGAGTTGCTTTCCATTCCAAGGGCTGTGCTCGCATGACAGTCAGCCCGTGTCTTCCACGTGGATGGGGTCATTTTCTTCCGCACTCCCTGGAGCTTTTCTGATCCCTCCGGCCTCCTCTCTCTTCCATGGTGTCACCCCCACCCCCGCTTCCTGGGGCCTCCTCCAAGTGACACTGTTGGCTTTAGCCACCTCTCTGATTTGTCACGTCCTCTCCTCTTCCAACAGGCAACCTGAGCGGCAGTTACATTTATGTGGGGATGTGAATGGGGCAGGAGGGTGGTGCTTCTTGGTGCCCTAGCTGGCTGCAAGATATGTTCTCTCCGAAAATTCGTTGAACTATACACTTAGGATTCATTCATTTTCTCTGTGTGTTATACTTGAATACATGCTTATTCATTTATTTAGAGCCTGAGCGAGGAGGGGGAGAGGGAGAGAATCTCAAGCAGACTCTGTGCTCAGAGTAGAATCTGATTGGGGCTCGATCTCATGGCCCTGAGATCATGACTTGAGGAGAAGTGAAGAGTCAGAGGCTTAACCCACTGAGCTACCCAGGCACCCCAATAACATGCTTATGTACCAGAGGCAATCTGGAATCCTCAATAGCTGAAAGCTATCTGTTGCTTTGGGTAGGAGCTTTGTCCTTGGCGAGGCCCAGGCTAGCATCCACAAGGAGGGAGTGGCGTGGCTGGGAGTGGTTCATAAAAGAGGGTCACCGACGTGGAGCAGCAGTCACTCCTCTGGTCTCTCTGGTCAATAAATCATCCTGGACTGGGCATCCCTTTGGCTGGGCCCATCTTCCCTGGAACTGTTGCTTCTTAGCTCAGGCCTGGGTCTCTGGGGAGGAGGATGGGTGTAGGGCGGGCTTTGCTGAGCATCCTTAGGGGAAGGGATGGAAGAAGCTGAGGGTCAGGAGGTCCCCACTGCCCTGGGGCATCCTCCATGGCCCCATGCTGAGCTCCCAAGATGTATCTGGCGCACGCTTACCCCACATCTAAGGTACCTTGGCAGGCTCTGTGGGTGTGGCTCAGAAAGGCCCTCCCATAGAACACTGCCCCATGTCACAGGCCTGGCTGGGTGTTGGTGGCCCTTGGAGAGGAGGTATTGGTGTGGAGGCGGCTGCCCAGGTGCTCTGTTCTTGGTGCAGGTTTGCCATGGGCCCAGGCACCAGAGGAGTCCTTCTTGGAGCCCTAAGGGATCAGGGCCAGTTAGTAAGGCCCAAGGAGCCTCTCATAGACCATGCCCTGGCCTGTTCTGCCCCAGTCTGCCCATCCTGGGCTCCCAAGGCTGTGAGCACTGAAATGAGGGTTCAGTCCCAGGTGCAACTCAACCTCCACAGGCCTGGCTGTTTGGCTTATGTGATGCAGAAATGGGCATCGGTAGTCACCCGCTCAGAGGGGACAGGATGGACCCTTGTGCAGCCACACCTCTCGGTCCTGTGATGTCTGGCCAGTCAAGCTGGTTGGCAGGGTTGGGCCTGTGGGCCTTGCAGCCAGTCCCCTCCTTCTGAAGCACTCTCCTGGGCAGTATCCTCACTACCCTTCTGGGCACAGCTCAGTTCACCACTCCTAGAAAGCCACCCTACCCCTTGCTGTGGCAATCAGGATCTAGACCTCGAACTTGATTTTCAGCATTAACTGCCCTCTGATGCTAAGTTGCTTTCCAGCATGTGATGCACAGCCACAAAACAGCTGGGGCCTGCTGTGTCAGAGCAGGGATGTCAGGGACAGGGACACCTGTGCCATGGGCACCCTTCCTACAGTTACCATCCCCATCACACCCATGCCCAGTCTCAGGCTTGCCGGCTGGGGACAGACTCGTTGATCCTAGGCAGCGTGACTTTCAGATAATTCACACTGAAGGAGCAGAAGGCACTTTACTCCACAGCAGGAGATAATTTATAACTCGCCTGAACACCTGGATTGGCAGAGACAGCGACTCTGGAGCTCACCCTGCTCTGTGAACTCATGAACACGTGAATTACCACCAGACTTATCGTAACTGTAGATCTCAGGATGAACACATGCCACAGAGGCATGGGGCAAAGAACTCTGAACCCTAGCCACTTGCTGGCAGCCCCCATTGTCTGGACGCTCCAGAAAGCCCAATTCCATCTTCTCCAGCAAGCTGGGCTATCCAGCTGGGGAAGGAGACGGGGACGGGAGGAGTGGGGAACAAGCACAGCCAGCCTTGAGCAGTTCTGAGGTCCTGTCCCCACTCAGCAGAGATGTCCTGACACCCCATTTCACTTGGGGTGTAGGTGCACCAAGTCCTGGACCAGGCATCGGGGGCAGCGGGGATAAGGCGCAGGCCTTGCTCTCCAGGAGGTTAGGCCCCAGGACGTGGAAAGATGAGCACTGGTGGCCAGCCATGTCCTTCAGCCTTGCAGCTGGGGTGGGTTTGCACTCAGGGAGGTGCTGGGTGGGGGGTGGAGCTACAGACACATCCTCCCCAGTAAAGTCCAATAAGGCTCAGTAAGGCCCCGTAAAGCTCTCAGCCTGTCCTCACCCGAATGTGCGGCTGGGATGGGCAGGCTGGTAGCCGCCTTTGGACCAGCCGTGCACTCTTACCCAGCCAAGTGTTACGGGAAATTGTGCTTGCATTCTTAGGTGGGGGCTTGGCCCGTGAACCCTAGGACAGGGCCAAATTGACACTTCCCAACTAAGAAGTGGGCTGTCAAGAATCCTCTGGAACTAATGTGTGCACGCACTTGGCCTTGTTTTTCTTTTTTTTTTTTTTTAAAGATTTTATTTATTTATTTGAGAGAGAGAGACAGTGAGAGAGAGCATGAGCGAGGAGAAGGTCAGAGAGCGAAGCAGACTCCCCATGGAGCTGGGAGCCTGATGCGGGACTCGATCCCGGGACTCCAGGATCACGCCCTGAGCCGGAGGCAGTCGTCCAACCAACTGCGCCACCCAGGCGTCCCTTGGCCTTGTTTTTCTAGGAGAGGAGTGGAAAGTGGCGGCAGGCGTTTTTTGCTTTTTTAGCTGGGGCACATTCAAGCTGCATCCAAGCCCGCCGTGAATTCAATGAGTGGGTCTGGATCCACGTATCAGGATCCAATCTTCCTGAGCAGACGGCCATGATTATCGCTTTTCAATGGCTCAGAAGAACTAATGGATCACAGAAAATAGCGTGGGACTGAAAGTAAATATACAGTGAGGAGGTCTGCTGGACAGGAAGTGGGGCCGCTGCATGGGAACACCGCCGTCGCCCCTCCTGCCTTAGGAGACCCTTCTCCCAGCTCGCTTCTCCGGGTTTCAGGCTGCAAGTTACAGCTAAGATCAAACGCCTCTCGGAGCTTTACATACGCACCACATGCTGAAGGACCATCATCCCGTTCATCAGAAAGCAAACCTGAGAGCTGGAGAGGTGTCCTTTTCTAGCTCGGCTAGATCAGTGGATTTGCCTTTTAAGTGGGGGATATGAGTTGAAGAAATGGAGATCCCACTACAAGTCACTCACGTGTGTGCGGCCCTAGAGAGTGTTTGGTGGTCAGGGCGCATGTGGAGGGTGTCTAGCAGGGGAATTCGGAGGGTGTCTGTGTTGCAGGTTGTGTGTGAGGGTGAGACAGAATCCCTGGGCTTGTCTGCCTCCTGGGTCACCCACGGGGATACGTAAGGTTGACAGGTGAGCTTGGGAAGGGCCCGGGGTTGAATGGAGCCTTGGTCTGTTGGCCCTGTCTGCCGCAGGCATGGCATGATGAGAGCTGGGTGAGCCAACCCACCCCACAATGTGCACTCTGAAAACTCCAACGCCCAGGAATGGGGCCACTGGGGTCACTCACTGGCTCTGTCCCCAGTGGGTGCCCCATCGCATTGATTCTGGAAGCCCAGGTGGGGTGTGCCAGCCTAGTGAAGCCAGGGTCCTCTGGGGAGTGGCTCCTGTGGGTGGGACTCGAGCATGGTCCCCTGGAAGGCCTCTTGGCCCTGCCCCATCTTCCGACCCTGGTGTCCACAGGGACTGTCATACCTCCTCGTTGATAAGGGCCCTGGATGTTCCTCCTGCCAGTGCCTTTCTGGCTTTCAGAGGGTCAGGTTCTTTGGTTAAAGGGGAGACAATCATGGGAAGGAGCAGGGGAAGACCAGAGAGGTGTCCATACACTGCCCAGGCCAGACCTGCTAAGCTCCAGACCTCTCTCCCCTTCCTGGCCTGACATCTTCCCATGGTCCCACGGGACCTGGACTCAACATGGTCAACGCATAACTTGCCAGCAAGACTGCATCTCCTTTTACACCCCGACACAGCTGTTCACACGTCAGACACCACCCCTGAAATCCCACCCATCCTTGGCCAGTCAGTCGTGGCTCAGGTTATTTCTGCATCTTGAGTGTTTCCTACCGCCTCTGTTCTAGCTCAAGGAAACTCACAACACTGCCTGGATGGCCACTCTACCCTGGCTAGTACTCAGACTCCAGTCATGTCCACCCCAATCTCCCTCTACTCAGCAGCTGGAGGGATCTCTGGGGGAGCCCAACTGCCTCAGGGCAAAGTCCCTTTGGCCTGCAGCTGTCCGGCTTCACGTGGCCCCTCCCAGCTCACACACCTGAGCCACGTCTGCGTCTCGAACTGGCCCAGGATCACCTCTGGGCCATGGCACCGTAGCCCTCCCTCGCCCCACTTGGCAAATTCCTAACCATGTCTGCATCTTGGCTGGCACATCGCCTGCCTGCCTGTCACCTTCCTGCAGCTCCCGGCTGGGTTCACACGTGTCTGTGTCCCGGAGCGCCTCACGCAAGCCCTGCACAGTGTTTCTCATCTCCACTGCTTCTGCTTGTCCACTTTGCCCTTCCTGTCAGAGTCCGAGAGCCAGGGGGCACCATAGCAAGTGATCAGTGCATAGCAAGCACAAGACAAATAAACGAAGGAATGACCAAAAGTTCCACATGGGACGTTCGTCTACCATGGCTCCTAGTGAGACATATGTGTTTCCCTCTGCCCCGAGCCCAGCAAGCCAGAGAACAACTCCTGGGTTAACTGAACACAGATACTCCATGCCCACAGGACTTTCTTCTGCCTCCAGCTGGAACCTTCCTTAGTCAATCCCAACTCCTTTACATAAGTGGGAGCAGGAGAAGAGAACTGAATTCACAAGGCCCTAGCATGAGGGGCTCAGACCTTCTCTCCCTGTGCCCCATTTCTCCATCTGTGCAATGGAGCTGGTAATCTCTATCCTCAGAGTGGTTACAGGAGTCAGCAGCTCGGATGGCACAGAGGAGGGGCACCCCCGTGGCCGCAAAATCCTCTGCATTTTAATGGGTATGATTCCCAAGACCTCTAGAATGTGGGGCAAGGGTGAGGTCCATAGAAAGTTCTAGAAATCCAAACTCTTTCCAGAGCAGACAGCTCTAGGGCAACATCCCCTTCCTTTCCGGCACGGAGGAGGGCACCCATGAAATGGCTGTAATGGAAATATAAATTGTCCTACTTCAAAGCACTTTGATATTTTATAATGACCATTATAAACCTGTTCTCCGCGTACCACATAAATACTTCAGCCCCACACCACATTTCCCGGTATCTCTAAAGACACCAGGAGAAAAGCAGGGGAGCCATAAAAGAAACATAAAAATACAGTTGCAGATGAGCCTAAAACTCATTTCTTTGAAGCTTAATTGATGGGAAAAGCTTCTGGCCCCAGAGAACTTAAAGGCCCATCATGCAGATATTTGATTAAGTGTCCCCATATCACGGGCCACACTAAACTGGAAATCATTACACTGTAATTGCAAATACATTAATAAAATGATGATGTGGGTTTGCTCAGGACATAAAGAAAGAATGGAATAATTCACTCAGATTACTCAACAAAATGTAGGGTCTGCCCCTGAGACGGCTGGAAGCAAGGGCGGGTGGGGTCTCAGGCTCACTGGTCCCCTGTAGAGGGGCTCTGGCCTCTATTTAGGGAAACTCCTGGGTCGATGGGAGTGTAGTCAGGCTTCAGAACCACTGCAGGGGTCCATGCATATGACCCCTGAAGGCCCTCAGAAGTTCTTGCCCAGGGGCACCTCTAGTCACTAACGTTCCTGCACACCGTAGGGAAGGGTGACCAAAGGCTCTCACAATGACTCCTTCAGCCTTCTCCTCTCCTACACGACTAGAGGAGAAGAGATGTGTGCAAGAGTCCAGCCACATCTGCATTAACTACCCACAGTCTGAGACAAAGCCAAGAGGACTGTCCTTAACTATGAGCTAGCTTCCCATGGGAGAAAAGCCAGGCTCGGCCCCTGCTCTCAGACCTCAGAGTACAGCAAAGGAGGCCCACCAGCCTCTGCCAGGCATTCCCCTGCACATGTTCCCAGGACACCCTGCCAAGCCAGTGTGCGAGGGCGTGTGTGTGTGTGTGTGTGAGCGTGTGGCTAGGGGAGGAGTGAGGGGTGAGACAAGTGTCACAGAAGCTTCACGGGGAACCTCCTTCCTCTCTCCCCTGTTCTCATCTGCAGGTGGAACACAGCTACCTCCCAACACTTTTGCATCAACTTCAGATCCTGTCCCCCACCGACCGCGCCCCTGCTTGTTACCCCATGCCCTGCTGTCTGCTCATCTGTAACCTATCTGTCCTTCCAGCCCTAATGTGGAGAATTTTTCCTCTAGCAAAACCTAGCTACAAACCCTGGATAAACCACTGACAAGCTGTGTGACCTCAGTTAAGATGCTTATCCTCTCTGAACACCATCCATGATACAAGTACCAAAGGAGTACCTCTCTTATTGACCTACCAGAGACACTGAGCACACTGCAGTCTACCCCCACCCTGGGCCCACGGAGGGGCAGGTCCCTGCAGCAGGTGAACAGAGGGCCTCGAAGCTGCTCCAGCACTGCCTCTTGGGCACCCACATCTTCCTGTATGACCTCCCCAGCTTCAGAGCTGTCTGCACAGCACTGTCCCAGAGGAGGTCCCATAGGATTCCAGGAATGACAGGCAGCTGGGGCTAGACAGTGAGTGTACAGGAAGGACGGCTGGCAGGGATCATCCGAGGGGCTGCAGGTCTCGGAGAGTCTGAGGCCACATCGATCAGAGCTCAGGGAGCCACGGGCTTGGAACCAGGAGGGAAGAAGGCACCAGGCCCTCACACAGCCAGAGAGACTGGCAGAAGTGGGGATGTGAGGAGAGGCCCATGAGGGTCAGAGAGGAGCCAAGCGAAGACAGCTCGGAAGCAGAGGCACCAGAACACTGCTGTCGTCAAGCAAAGCACAGGGGAGGGAAAAGTGTGGCATCCTGCAGAGCTCACTCCGTGCATGTGAGCATCCTCCGTCTTTCACTTACAGCACTGTGTACCACGGGAGGGACACAGACTGTCCACTTGCTCATGCGCTACATTATCACTCCACACACCCAAGGAAAGAACAACATTTGCCATCGGCTCCTGCCTGTAGGCTCTGGCAGGGACTGTGTCCGTGGGTCTGGGCACACAGCACACTTTGATGGACAGCTGCCTGCAATGGTCTCTGCAAGGCCTGCTGGGCACGCCCCGCCAAACAAGACGCTGCTGGAGAGTTGGGGTGCCACGGGGCCTCTGCGCTCCCACAGCATGCACACATGCACAAACATACGCACACACAGAACACACATGCACACATACACACAATGCACACACACATGCACATGTGCACACACAATGCAACACATGCAATACTGAACACACACGTATACGTGGGTGCACACACAATGCACACACCCACATACACACAATGCCCACACACATACACAGACTGAAAAGAGGGCAGTGATCTAGAGAGAAGACGTGGGCACAGGCTGGTTGGGACAGGAAGGGGTGGGATTGTTCTTTTGTGGCTGCCACTCCAGGAGAAGCTAGAATAGATCGGATATCAGGCAGAGCTGCTCAGGGCCAGGGCTGGGGCTGCTGATGGGCCCCAGGCGGACCCATTACCTCCTGGACGCTTGCCTTGGAGGTTTATGTGTGCGTGTCTGATACTGAACTGAACTGAACTAAACTGATACCCTACTGAACTGAAGGTGTCCCCGGGAGAGCTTCTTGTCTGAGACAAAAAAGTGGAAGTGCTCTTCTCGATGAGCCTGGATGGGTTTTTGGCTGAGCGTGTTGGGAGTGGGGGTGGAGAAGGGTTCAAACCCAGACAGGGTGGCTGAGTCTCCTCCCCAAGCTGCACATGGCTCATTTAGCTGCAGAGTTAGGAAGAGCCCATGGTGCTGGGCAAATTTCTTTTACATTCAGATAACTAAGCTGTAGCCCTCAAAGTTCCTCCTTTTTGAGGATCCTGAGAAAGAAAAAGGATGCATGCTCAGTAAGTCTCAGCCCTCGAACAACAAGGCCACCTCTATGCCTTTGGTCACCTGTCTTCAAGCTGAATGATTTTGGGTTACAGCAATCAAAGCACACCTGGCACCCCAAATTTGGCCTTTTTAACCATCCCCCAGAGGACTCCTGTTTCTGGGTGCTCACGGATCCTCACCCTCCAAGGTGAGGGTGAGGTTCCCACCCTCCCTGGAAAAGCCCAGTGGCTAGCATCATTCTAGAGACTTTGAGGGCTGTCGGGGCCCTTCCTTCCTTTTGAGAAGAACCAGACCAGGGAGCATCTTGCCAGCCCATCAAGATGAAAGTTGCTCCTGTCACGTGCTTTATGCATTATAACAAAGGCTCGGGCCACAAGTCCTGGAAAGATCTGTTTTCTTTCAGTTAGCAAAAAGTAAAGCCGGGCACAGATTTTCCCAGGCCCTCTGGAAAAACAGAGACAGTTGATGTGCCTGTTCTCTGAGTCCTCTGTGAGGAGGACAGAGAGAGTGTCGAGGCTGGCTCTGATGTGTTGCCTCTGGGCCATGAGCTGTGTCAACAGAAGGCTGGGTGCTCAGCACAGATGTGGAGGCCGCCCGAGGCGGCCCAGTGTCACCTCTCTGTCCGGGTAATGTGTGAGCAGCCCTGCAGCTTCCCACAGAATGTGCAACACAGGAAACTTTTCAAATACCTCGTCGTCCTTCTGTATCAGGGGGTTTGAGGATCTCAGATCTCCTAAAGCCACACGTGTCAAAAATACACATTTGGTCAAACTGTTTAGCACATGTGAAGGACAGCTTTGACCCCAGAGTTGAAATACAAAGTTTTTACAACAGGGGGCTGCAGGTTGGTAAGATTTATTTTGCTCTGTTCAAGGCAATAAGAGACACTTTTTTTAAAGGCTACACTTTCCATTTACTGGGCTTCTATTCACTCTGTACGACTTAATTCTGTACTGTTATTCTGAGAGCAACACCACTTGAATTCAACTGCTGGATTGTGGATTTCCTCCAGCGACTTCTCTTTAGTCAAGGCCAGAATCTCAGTGGGTGGTGATAAATATCAAAGTACAAGATGGTTGAAGGGAGCAAAGTAAAAACCCCAAATCAAATACGATTATTGATCAACACGGAATGGCCTTAATCATCTCTATGCTAATTCCAGGTATATACATACATATTGGCATTTTTATTACATAAATACATTGACATTTTCAGCTGAGAAAAATATATCGAGCAATTCAAAATTATCATCTTTGGAGACCAGCAAATAAATAAAAATACAGTGGAAGGCCCAGAAGAGAAAATGCAGTGGCTTCTTAGAGGCCTGAGGTAGCGTGTGAAAATTAGTTGGATAAAAATTTTTCAGATGTGTAATGCGGCATGACTTTTCAAAAAGTCTTACAAGCAATCTATGCATATCATAAAAGCAAAACATCCCATTTTAGATTAATTAGGGAGTCTTTCCTGCTTCTTTCCCGAGGAAGACATTCAATCCCGGATCCCTCCCTGTTACTTCTAACTTAAACGAACTATAATATTAATTTTTACTTTGTTACATTCTGGAACTGTAGGTAATAAGTTTAAGTTCCTATTCACTGAACCTAAAAGTGCAAATAAAGAACATTCCCATCACTCCAAAGACATAACCATCCTCCTTGCAGGAAGACACAGGGACCCATGCCTCAGGGATGGGGGTTGAGGGGGAGGGTTGGCCCAGCCCAGGAGACTCACCTGTGCTGCCTGAAGGAGACTGTTTTAGGCTTCAGAATCAAACAGTTCTCTTCCCCTTCCTCCCATTACCCAACATGATGACCTACTTGAGTTTGCTGAATATTTGCCCATATCATTCTTGTTTGGCAATTTGATCTTCCCAGAAATTTTAACTGCTTAAAAAAATGTATTAAGATTTTTTTTTTCTCTTTTATCATATCACTCAGGCCTTATAGCCCCTTAATCTTATTTTTGTGAAATCCTCTTTCTGGTTTGAGGACCATGTTTTTGGAACCTTGCGTCTTCCCCTTCTCACATGAGAGTGGGTCTCCCAGGTGACTTAGAGGGCCGCCACTGCATCCCCCCATCCCCCACACCACCCATCACATTGCTGGGACTTCCTTTCCTGCCTCATGTGGATTAGTACTAATTAGTTCTAATTAGTTCACGTGGATTCGTTCTGGTTTCTTGGACCAGCTCTTCTTTTTAGATTACAGATTACTTTTCTGTTTCACTGCCTTATGCCCCCTCTGCTTTTTTTTTTTTTTTTTTTCCAGTCAGAAAGAAGGTAATTTCTGAGGGCTTTCACGTCTGAAAATATCTTTATTTGGTTTAGGGTTCTATTTTCCCTCAAAAATTGGAAGGCAATCACTTCACTGTTTCCTAGGGTGACAATGCCTATGGGGTAAGAATGGTTCCTGACTCTGTGGATGACACGTCTTTTTTCTCTGGAAGCTTTTAGAATCTTCTCTTGATCCTTGATGTTCTGGAATTTCAAGGAAGATATGCAGCTATGTATCTTCTTTCATGTCCCTGCTCATTTCTCAGTAGGTCCTTCTGTCTGAGGTCCGTGTTAGTTCGGCTCTTGGAACTTTCCTTCTGTTGTTCCCTGGCTGATTTCCCCCCATCCGGTCTCCCTGTGACTGGTCTGGCCAAGTCGGTGGATACTGATGCTCCTGGTTTGACTGTCCCTGGGCTCTGTTTGTCTCTCGCCATTTCTATGTCTTTTAAGATCTCTATTATGTGTTACTTTCTTTGCTTTTTCCTTTGACTTCTTCTATTGAATCTTAGATTTTAGCAATCCTATTTTTAATTTCTGAAAATTATTTCTTGCTCTTTTCTTCTTTTTCACAGCAGCGCTTTCTTATTTTATGGAAACATCATCTTCTCATGTCAAGGGTTTATTAGGTGAACATATTTCGCTCTTGTTCCATGCTACCTGGAGGGAGTTCTTTCGTTCACCTTGGAGCCTCTCTCTCTCTCTATCTTTTTTTTAAAAAAAGATTTTATTTATTTATTTAACAGACAGAGATTACAAGTAGGCAGAGGCAGGCAGAGAGAGAGAGAAGGGGAAGCAGGCTCCCCGCTGAGCAGAGAGCCCGATGTGGGACTCGATCCCAGGACCCCTGGATCATGACCTGAGCCGAAGGCAGAGGCTTCAACCCACTGAGCCACCCAGGTACCCCATTGGTGCCTCTCTTTGATGCTCCTGGTTTCCCCCAAATGTCTCAGGATCTCTGTTTCCCCATTCCATCTGTATGTGAGTAGGTGGGCTGGCAGTTGGCTGGCACCAGGCCCCTCTATGGCTGGCCAGAACTGTTTCCCTGGGAGGGCTGGCCGTGAACTCCAGACATGAGTCCAGGGCCCACTTAGGACACACAGGTAGGGAGTGGGTAGGCAAAGGCCACCCCTGAACAACCCTCCTGGACTCTAGGTTCCTTCAGGCGAGCTCAGCACTGTGCACTTTCCTCTTCTTAGTCCTCGAGAGGACCTTGCACAAGACAAACCAGACAACCCTTACTGTTCACTCAGGGCTACTCTGAGCCTGGTACTTTCCAGCTGCTTTCTTTCCATTTATTTTACTGAATGCCCCCAAACAGCCCTATTTTCCATTTTAGAGATGAGGAAACAAACTCAGAACGGAAGACACCTGCCCAAGTTCATAGTTATGGGATGTGGCAGAGAGAGAAGAATCTCATTCTTGGCAGCCCCAGAGCCCTGTTCCTTCTAGCACGGCCTGCACACTCATCTGAGGCCACACAGGCCAAATGTTAGAACTCCCCGGGGGCTACAGTCACACAAACTGCCCCTCACATTGTCCGTTCCAAGCTGTGCATGTTATAAATTCATAGCATAGATTATGATATGCAGTATAATCACCAGGTCTGACTGGAGCAGAAACAGCCTCCTCTCTGAATATGTAGCTCTGTGATAAGCCTCCCTGTATCGTGGCCAGGGAGGTGGGTGTTCTGATCAACCCAATATTCTTGTAGTTAGTAAAGAGCTTCCAAAGAAGACCTTACTAGAAATAACAGACACTGTCCATGGGTCACTCATAAACAGGACTCTAGGCTTTAGAATCAGCACTTACCTACCCTATAGGGACTTCTGCTTCTCTAAACCCAAGAGGACAAAAATACACACTCAAAGCAAACATAACCGGTCTTGCTCTGATAGCCTAGTCCACAACCTTCGCTAACAACCCTGGCAGTGGCAATGTCACCTGCAGACATCTGGCTCAGAGAGGCTGGTCCCAGGGGCACTGGCCAGCCAGCCTCCCAGAGCACCAAGCCCGATTCTGCCTTTTGGTCAAAGGGCTGGGAGCTCCTGGAGAAAACAAGCCATGAAAGGCCAAAACACACCCTGAGCAGTCAGCCCCCACCCCTGTAGACCCCGTCTCTGTTGAGAAACTTGCTGGCCACGGTCTCAGGAGCTTTCTGATCAGTGACAAACAGCACCTTGAAGGCCAGGAATTAATGTAGAAAATAAAAGATGGCTTTGTGGGCTTTCTCGTGGGTGTAGAGCTACCAGAAAGAATCCCCCTGGTCACGATGTAGGACCCTTTCTCCCTCTGCTGCTGTGGATACTCTAAAATCAGTTCATGCATGGGTTTACAGAGAATCACAGCAGCCTTGCGAGGCAAGCAGAGCATGGGGCATTACCCCCATTTCATAGATAAGAAAACCGCGGCTCAGAAGTGAGAATATTAATCAAATTCTTCCAGGGGCATAAAAGAGTAGCTTAGGATACGAATTCTCTTTACTATTTCGGTTTTTAAATTCGAATTCCATTTTGATCAGAAAGTTGCCCTAGGTGCCATAAGAAGTACCAAGCCTGTTTTCCTGAAAAAGCCTTGGTCTGGAAAAGATCTGAGATGCCTTCCGCTCCCTCAAAATGTGCTGTGGCTTGAGTTGAGGCTGGTCGAGCTTTCTAGCTCCTTGTGCTGGCCCCAAGCCTTCCCTACCCCTACCACTGCCTGGGGGCCAAGGGGCCCTGCTCCAGCTGCCTGGGGCTCTCGGCAACTTCCCAGCACTTCCACCTCCCATAGACCCCTTCAGAAGTCCTCTTCCATGACCCGGCTTAATCACTGAGGGTACACCAAGGCAGGCAGACGTAAACAGAGGTGCAGACCAGGGTTCAGCTGCAAAACTCTCTTTGCTTTTAAAACTCTGTGGATGGGGAGTTAACCCTCCCCACCTTGCCCCCAGGTCTGAGGAAATCACTCTGAGGGTTTCCCCAGGACGAGGAAGGCAAGGGTAGTCCCTGGTGCTAGGTGGCGGGAGGCAAGTGGCGAGTTCCCTGTGTGGTGTCCATGGTCCCTCCTGGTGGCACCCTCCCCGTATCCCACCCTGATGTCCTGCCCCCAGCCGTCACACACTCGGCTCTCTCGTCCGCTCTATTTTATGAATGCATGGAATGTGAAATCCCCAATTCTGAGGAGATGGAAGATGGAAAGTGTTAGCAGCAGCCAGAGACAGCAATGAATTCTACAAATAGCTTTCTAGAAGCCCTCGTTCAAGTTCACAAATCGGGCCCCAAACAACCCCAATTTTACATGCTCACAGATGGAGATGGCCGGCTTCTCATTTCAGGCAAAACCATTTGTCTTAGGCCTAATCTTGTTCATGAGATGTGGACGCCTTGGACTGATTCTGGATTTCCCAAATTGCCTCAAATTGCAGGACAGACAGACCCTTTGGCACGCAGGTCCATTTTGAAAGGACTGCAGATATATTCAACTGGAATGATGGAGTCACGGGCGGCCACAGCTGGTAAGGGCTGAGAGACAGTGGTGTCAACTCCCAACTCAAAAGACAAGGGCTCTAAGGCCTGGTCTTATCCAAAGCCATTGCCAGGGGAGTGTGAGAGTATTTCAAAATGACAGCTGGTGGTTTTTCATTTTCAGCAGATTATTTTTTCTTCTAGATTCTGCCATTAAAACTAGACGTGAGGCTGAGTGTTAGGGTCTCAGGGGAGAGTATGGTGCACAGAACACAAAGGTGTAAATTCTTGGCTGTTAAAACTCACAGCAGAGACAATTTTCTGGAAACAAAGGCTTCCAAATTGCAGAAGACAGGCTTTTTGAAAAATAACTTATTTCTAAAGCTCTAAAATCGTGGGTTTTAATAGCAAGATATAAAGCCATGGAGTCCATAAACTTTAGGGCATCAGCAGTGGAGTTAGGGGGAAAGGATGGGATTTAAGAGCTTGTTTCCCTGCCCCCTCTCCCATCCCCACAGGAGGAGATCAAGTCACTTGGCTGGGAAGTGAGGGAGAGGAATAGAGGATGAGAATAGTCAAGGTTATCACTGGCACCCTCTTCCAGAAAAGGGCCTGAGGCTACTTGTCCTAGAGGTGATCCAAGCCCTGTAAAAGTTGGCGGGGACCCCTGAAGAGCAGAGACCTGTGCCATAGGAGGCGGGCAGTAAGCTGCTAGCTTAGAGGGACCCTGAGTTTAATTAAGTGTGGGAGCCACAAGGCAGAAAGGGCTGTGGAGTCTTCCAGAGAGTGAGTCTGTGGTAGAAGCAGGACAGCCTCAGCTGTGTGTCCTCGACCTGGCTTCCCAGGACTTTGGAGTCCCACAGAGCAGAACTCACCCACAGTCTGCCTCCTCCACTTCCTTGTGGAGGGACTATGGACTCCATACGTGTCTGTGCCTCAGTTTCCCCATCTGAAAAGTCAGGGCTGGTACCAGAGTTCAGCTCACAAGGAAGTCCTGAGGATTACACGGGACAATGAATGGCAAGAAGTCCCTAGCATGGAGCCTGCCACAGAGACTCTGTCTGAACAGGCTCTTATCACTGCTAGTGACCACAGGTGGGCTCTGAAATCAACTCACTTAAATGAGTAGAACCAAGGTCCTCCAGTAGGCCAGCTAATTAAACCATCAGAGTCATCACCATCTTTTCAATAACTGTCAGTTAAAGACAGGGCAGGGGGGGTTTGTGGGGTTTGTGATGGGAATCCAGAACATCTTAGAAGACTTCTATCAGGTCCACAGGCCAAAACAAGGAAACGCATCCTGTGACAACTTCCCTGGGCTTACGGAGGGAAGGCCGGGGTGCAGGCACTGCCTCTGTGTGAGACCGACACACCCAGAGAGGAGCTGTGGGTGGTCCTGAAGGGGAAAGAAACACATCGCTCTTCCAATTACTACATAGGCAGCTCCCCATGTTGGGAGCTGTGCGTGCACGTGTGTCCGTGTGCCTCCTCCTTCTTGCAGATCCTGCTCTCTGAGGAGCTTCTAACAGTGCAAAACCCATTGACCTATAGGGATGTGAGCCCAATGTGCTGAAGAACTTATGGGTGCAGCTGAGCTCTCTGCCAGCCCTGAGGTGTCACGGGCTGCAGGACCCACAGGGTGGGCTCTATGTTCACTCCTGGAGAGGGTGTCATGCAGCTCCCAAGGTGATGGTTATTAGAGGCTTTGAGGCAGGGTCCTCTGAATGTGTGTGGGGTGTCTCCCATGGCGTCCTGCCCTGAGAGGACTCACTCTTGCAGGCTGGGTCCATACCACACTCAGGCAAGCCTTCCTTCCAGCCCAGGCTCTCAGGCCCAAGCACCTCTCTTCGTGCTCCCCCACCTCCTCCTTCTCTAGGTTTCTCTCAAGGTTTGGGTTCCTATTTTGATCCTGTAGCCAGAACCTCTTCAGCAGCAGGTAAAATTAATTTTGCCGTAACACGCGACCCCCAAAGGGTGACTTAAACAAATGATAAGTTTTTGCTATCTTTTTAGGTAAAGGAATCTAGAAGGAGAAAATTCAGAAATGGCATGGTGTCTCTCCCAACTTGTCACAGACCTGGGTTCATCCCAGTTCTCCATTCTGCCATCCTCTGGGTCCAAGATGGAGCTGCTGCACTAGCCAACACACTCTCCTTCCAGGCAACAATATGGCGGAAAGGAAGAAGGAGAACATGGCCCCTCTTCCATACGGCAGCTTTCTGGAAATCTCACAGAGCACCTCTGCTTCATCTGATTGGCTAGAACTTATCTGCATGGCCAACTTAGGAATCCTGAAGTCTGGGGGACGCAGTCTTTTGCCTGAATGGCAATGTGGCCAGGTAACTCAGAGCTTTTGTGACTTAAGAAGCTGGCGGAGAGATGGATATTGGAAGGCAACTACCAGTATCTGTCAATCTTTTATCTGAATGTGTATAGTTCTTTCCACTGTGGTTTTTTTCCCCTGTAATTTCCACTTGACTCTTTTTTTAAAAAGAGCATTTAGTTCTTTCAGGATGATTTTTTACTCTTTCTTCTATGTTTACATTTTAAATATACTTTAAAAAGTTCTATTTCAAACAAGTTACATCAACTCCTAACTTAAAGAATCAAATAGTCAAGATTTTTTTTAATAAAAAACAGCAAGCCTTTGCTCCCTTACTGCCATTTCTGTTTCTTGGAGGCACTCTCTCTCACTATTTCTACTTGATTATTTTTGAATTTACATAAAAAGCATTCTACTGCCTATTTTTTTGGTGTTTGGCATTATGGATGAACTCTCCAGTGTGGAAGAGAAGAATTCAGCCATTTCTTGCAAAAATTCTCTCCCCATCCCCACAACAAATACCACCCCCTACCCTCATCCCTCCAGCCACTGCCCCTCTAGCCCAGCCCAGTAGAAAGAGAGTGCATTTGGGTTAGCTCCGTATTTGGGGTTTATGTTTCTAGGCTTTACAAATGCTATTCACAGCCAATCCATGGAGTGCCGAGTGCTTGTCTTCCGGTCTGTGAGAAGAAGCATTGGGAACTTTTCTGGAGCTTTCTTTTCTACTCCAGAGATAATTTTTGGTGACAAACAACCCCTTTGGAGAGGAGAAAGCTGAGGTCTGCAGGTGGGCTGGACCCAGACGATTGCCCAGTCTGAGGGGGTACACACTGGGCTCCTTCCACACCCCAAAGGGGGTGAGCTCTTCTCTCCCCTCTCTGGGGTATTGAGAGAGTGGGCATGGGGCACAGGTTAGAGTGACAAGGGCTTGGTGGAGTGGAGTGGGGGGCAACCGAACCCATAAACTGAGACATCAACCCTTTCTGGAAGTTTTTCTGGAAAGATCTGCCACCTGACAGCTACAGTGGAGGCTGTGGTGATCCTTGCACACAGGCACTCACATATACAGACACATGCACGCACTCCTACAGACTCGCGGCCTTCCTGCACAGACTGTTCATGCAGTGCCGTGGATTGGACAAGATCCTCCCAGAGTTCACTGCTTCTGAGCAGTGGCAGTAACCCCAAACATGCTGGGTAGTGTGGGGGCCCCCTGCTGAGGATCCGAGGTACTGACCAACAGGGCAGAAAGCCTAGGATTGGACTTGGGAGAACAGGGAGTCTGGGATGTCCTGCACTGTGGGCAGGCTCGGGAGCCCGGGTCTGGTCCCGGCTCCTCTCCTGCTGTGTGCCCTCACGCTGCTCTTCCATCCCTTCAGAGCCAGGCTTAATTCATCCTTCTGTAAAGCCACCCGAATTATGTAGGACTATCCTGAGGAATGAGAAAAATGATATTGGGGGGTGTGTATGGGGAGCATGGGAAGTACCTGGACTGGGTGGGCTGCCCTTAGTAGGGTAGCAAAGAAGAAGGAGATGGAAACTCACACCCATAAGCTCGGCCCCGGACCTCAGGGGAGCAAAATCCCTGATCAGGTGTTACTGCAAGGGGCCCTCATAAATGTTTTCAGAGTAGGATGGATTCTGTAGGATAGACCTGTGAGCTTCCCACCTGGGCCCTTCTGGCAGAGTGTGCATCGAAGTTCTGAAATGGAGAGGACATCATGGAAAGCACTGGGGACCCAGGCAGAGGTCTCTGTGCTTTCAGCTCCCAGCAGCCCTGTGGTCACCCAGCAGCTGGCACTGCTTGTTACCCCTGGGTGTAGATATGCTTTGCCTTCCCAGGGAGACCCCACCAAAGCGCTGTGCCCAGAGACTGGACTCCTCCCTTCTGCGGTCCAAGATGGAGCCCAGGGGAGTGGGCCAGTGAAGGGCTGGGCACGGCGCAGGTAATCAAGGGGACCACGTATAGGTATCGGTGTACCCTAAGTGGGCATGGCATGAGCCCTCTAGCTGATGGCTCTGTGACATTCTGGTCACCCCAAGGCCACGGCTATGCCCATGCAGATCTCAGGTCCCTGAAGCCCCAGGAGCCCCATTTTTTCCACCCCATGGTGAACAGTCTGATGGCAACCAAGTGACAGCAGCGATGCGTGTGCCTGTGCGGGTATGGGAAATGTCATCGCGCATGCTGGCATGGGCCTTGTGCTTGCCCTGTGCCTTCTGGCGCCCGTGCAGCTGACGTAGGCTCTGTCTGCCACTAATTGAATTTAGGAAGGCCTCCAGCCAGCAGCAGTCTCAGGTCTGGAGCAGCTGCTGGTGAGGAGTCTGCAGGCGGCAAGAGGGGAAAGACAGAACACGCGGACAGGTGGCAGCCGCCGCCACTAGGTGTGTACCCAGAACAGCGGAGGGGACGCACTGTAGATGCCTGGGTGCCCTAGTTAACACATCCGCCCAGACGCCTCACTGAGTTTTGAAGAGAGAGAACAAATGAGCAGTATCAGCACAGAACTAAATTGAATATGACCGAACTGGCCTTCGGAGGCGTGCCAAGATCTCGTGGACACTAAGAACTAGCAACGGTGAAGCCAAATTTCGTTGTAAAGAAACCCTCCATCTATTCAGGCTTTAATGGCCAAGAAAGGGTTTCTAATTCTTTATTTTGACCCAACATTCCCTTTTATGTGTGGGCTGGTCTGAGATCTCCTTTGCCTTCCTGAGACCATGAGGCCAAGAGCCAAGGCTGTGCCCTGGTCTGTGGGAGGAGGCACTGGAAATTCTCTGAGACTCCATGAGGGCACATGGCCAGGCCTCTTCAGCCACTGCAGGACAGGGGTGCATTTTATTTTTGAGGAGGAAGAAGTTCAAGGCGTGTCCCAGAGGCATGGGGCCTGCATCTCAACGGGGCTTCAGGGTCATGGAGAGCAGTGATGACTCACTCCGCAAATCCTCTCTACAACCAAGAGCCGAGGCAGTCCTGCTGTAGGAAGGCCTCACAACTGAAAGATTGTCTTGCAAAGCAGAAATGAGGGGGAGGATTAATTTACCTGGCAAAAGAATTCTTACTAACCAGAGAGTTCATCACAAACGTGTCCTGAATGTCTGCTGTGTGCCAGGCCCAGGGATAAGCTGGTCATCACCAGCCATGGCCTTCCTGCGCGCTATGGGTCTACGCCAGTGGGCAGTGAGCCTGGATTCAGGAGGGGATACCATCTGAGTGGAGGAACCCGGAGGGTGCAACTATGATTTAGAGGAAGAAGCATGTTTTGAAGACTCTTGGTGACCAAACCCAGGCCCCTGACTTCAGGGCCAGCCACTTTCTGTGGGGAGAGGCCAGGCCAGAGAGCACAGGTGGGAGGCCCTCGGCCGTTTCAGGAGACTTTCCAAAGCATGTCCATTAGCTGGAGAAGCTAATGGGGGAACCATTGCTGAGTCAATGGGGGTAACTAGGTAGCAGGAGAGTGGAATGCACTCTGGGGGCAGCAGCTGTAGTCTGCTCTGGCCCTGCCCTTCATGACATGTTGCACACATTCTTGGGCTTACGCAGTCTTTGGGACCTTTATGAGGACTCAGAGCATGCAAATGAGACCATGGGGGCACATCCCCTAGCCCAATGTAGGAGTCCATACTGTAGTGTACTCACACACAGCTGTGTGAAAAAAAGGACACTTAGTCTCCTTTTCCATTTTGGGTTTATTTTACAGTGAGGGGTGGAGTCGTTGCTGCATGAGCCCTGGAGTCTGAAAGCCCAGTGGGCCTGAGCCTGAGTGTGGAGCTGGGGTGCACTGGGAACAGGCAGGGCCCTGCAAGTTGCTGGTCAGTGTGGCCAGATTAAAATCACTGGTGGGTCGCAGGGAGGAAAGAGAGAGTACCCGAGATGGGCATTATGAGCCTCAGAGCAGGGCCAGCCAGAGCAAATGGGATGGTCCGTGCAGTTCCTCACTTCCTTCCGGTCTGTGCTCTCAGATCCCTGGCCCTTCCCCTCTGAGAACCCCTTGCTTGCTTGTCTCCTCCAGACTGGGGACCCCCCCGGGGGAGGGCCCGGGTGCTCTCCCCTCTCCTGGCTGGATCCTTGGTGCCTCCTCCCAAGATATGCCAATGGGTAATGAGACAAACAACAAACTGGCAGTGAGTGCAAAAGGCACGTGGAGGACCTGGGTGGGAGCCAGGAAACTGATTTCTTGCTGTGTTTGCCCTTTTGCTATTTTATAAAATGCAGTTTAGAAGGTGCTGATTTCAGCTAAGGCTTCAAGGTCTGACATCATCCCTTGTTAAGCAAAATGGAAGTCTTCCCTTGGACTTCACCTTCCCAAGTGACCAAAGTAAGAACTGTTCCCCCCGCCCCCCAAACTACAGCGCTCTCACATTGCCTCCCAGAGGTCTCCCAGACTCAACTGCCATCCTGGGGCTCCCTGCCAGGCTCCTATCTGAAGACTGGCCTCCTCTGGTCTCACTTGCTAGCATCCTGCTCCCTTGGGATATCGCAGAGCAGGGCACAGGTCCTCCCACCTGTCCTCTCTTGGGCACTGAGATGCCCACACAGCGGTCCCCCGGGGGAAGCGTGCCGGGATCAGACCTTACCCTGGGTCCTTCCTGAGGATGCTCCTACCTCACCTGTCCAGTCTGCTCCCTGCTGCTGCCACGCGTGGGCAGAGGCAACACATGGGCCAGCTCCCACTGGGGGTGACCGGTCAGCCCCGATTCAGCCTGGAGCTCCCTCCACACTGGCCAGCCAGGCATAGTGGAGGCTTGGCACAGCGTGCAGTAGACCCACAGCCACCTCCCGTCTGCCTGGCCTACTGCACCTTCCAGGGGACACAAACTTGCCCTGCAGATCCTGGTCATGTCCTTCCTCAGGGCAATGTGGCTCCTGTAGTCATTTCCTGTGGTGGTCCAAAGAAAAGGACACACACAAGGTGACTTCACACAATGCAGATTTATTTTCTCACAAACCTGCAGGTCAGGGGTCCAAAATGGGTCTTCCTGGGCTACAATTAAGGTGTTGGCACTTTCTCTTCCTCTTTCACTTAGAACCCTTGTGAGGATCCTGGGCCCACCTGGGTAGTCTCCCCACCTCAAAGGCCTTAACTTAATGACCATGGCCAACTTCCCTTTGGCATGCAAGGCGCAAGAGTCACAGGTTTTGGGGAGGGGCCTCATTCTGCCCTTCACACTCCCCAAGTAAACTCATCAGCTCTAACATTAACCCGAAAAGGCTGCTTAGAGGAAATCATTCTGTACGTGTCATTTCCCCAGAAGATCACACAGCAGGGGCCGGACTCTGTCAGAGGGGCTGTGTGCTGGGGGCCCCGCCACCGCCCCCCACCTCTGAGGTAGTGCCTAGATACCTGGGGCTCACTCTGGGGATGGAGCCTGCCCAGCTGGGGGTGCGTCCCCTCTCGGGGCTCGGCCTGACCTGGCCTGCCTTCTCTGAGGACAAGCCTGCAGCACGGTGATAGATTCACAAACGCACTTAAGGCCTTTCTTTTCAGATGAGAGAATTTTCCTGGCACGATTCTTTCTAATGGGATGTTACAAACTATCATGCCCCTTGAAGACAAGTGGGAATGTAAAGAAAAGCACCGAAAAGGAAATACATCTCCTATGCTTCCAATACCCAGAATGAGCATCCAGCTACATGTACAAATTAGAAATTTTTTTTTGAGGGGGGATGGGGGTTGGATCACCCTACACACGCTATTCTGTAACCTTTCTGTTCTTAACCTACTGTCAACATTTCCTTGTGTTGCCAGATGCCCTGCTGTCTGGAACATGATCTCTCACAATGCCATAGGACACTGTCCTTTCTTCTACCTCGGCATACTCAGTCTGCACTTCTGTTCCATAAGCTTTTCTCACTGACAGAAGTCGTGCCGCCCCTGAGTCTTTTAACGGTACTGTGACGGCTTGGAACAGACTCTTGGCCACGGAGAAGCCGGGTCAGAAGGTGCGGAGTCAACTCCAAGAAGACAGGGACACGTCTCTCTGTTTCATAGCGTGTCCACAGTGTGAAATACTGTGGCTATTTGATGACTGACCGACCAGCACACTGATGAAGAAATGTGGGATGAATCTTAAAAATATTCAGCTGAGTGAAAGAAGCCAGACAGGCAAGAGGACACAGTATGTGACTATGCTCAGAAGGGATGGGAGAATAGACAACACGTATCTATGAGATCAGGTGAGTAATTCCCCCCGTGGGCGGGGCGACAGATGCAGGGTGGACTCTGGAGGGTGGGTCCAGGACCTGGCGCTGCTCGGTCGTGACTGGGGTAGGAGCTTTACTGGGGTGAGGCACGTGCGAAAACAGCCTGAATTTAGTCGCTTATTAACAGTATTGATTTTGAGATATTGAGCATATTTCAATTAACCAGCCCCCTGCCCTGTCCCCTTTGGCTTTTTCCAGCGTTTCTTTACTGGTCTTTGGCTTGATTCAAACTCTTCTCTGGGACTCATTCTCTTCCTGCTCCTCTGCTGACTGTGGCCTCAGTGTCCCTCCTAGGAGCACTCCTAAACAACTAGAGAGAGCAGGACAGGTGTACAGGCTCTCTTCCTGACCCTCCCGGCTACTGGGTCTTAGATTCAAAACTGCCTCTGACAGATGGAGAGCTAGGCACGTAGAGCTCCAGCCAGAGCCCTGTGCTTTCTAGATCCCAGAAGGCAGGTGCCAAGATCAGATTTCCCACAAGACTTGCAGGAAGCAACCAATCCCTTCAATGGATGGAGGCCCAGGACTCCTCTCTTCTACCGTGTCCAAGGGCTTAGGGGGCACCACACACTCTTCCCCTCCTCTTTATCCCTGATCATTTACCCATATCATACCTTCTAAGTGAAATGGTCTCTTAACTCCTTTTTCAAAATAGGAAGGAGAACTTTGGGTGATTTCCCCACTATGAGCACCTAGCTATTCCCTGACCTTTTAAAACTGGTTTTATGGTGAGAAAGAAAGAACCATTCTTTAATTCAAAGCCAGCTCCAGGACCTGACCTTAATGCATGGAAATGGGTTTTGGTCCAGTGATCATTTCGCAGAATCTAAACCTGAAAATATTCTCACTTCTGATTTCAAGTTAAAAGGCATAAACATTACTATTAGTGTTTCTTAGAGTTTGTTTTTTCAGGCAATAAAAACTTTTTGCAATAAACCAGCTTTCATTCTTTGTGAACAATCTTTAAGCTCACTAAGTTTGATAGGTTGGAAAAGGAAACTAGACAAGGCAATAAAATCCCAATAGGAAAGTCCCCGATGATGTGATTACAGCTTGAGGGAAATAAGAGATGACACATTTAAAAGTAAACTTCTCTTTACATCATCCAATTATGCTCAGTAAAAATAAAAAGAAGCTCAAAGAAGAGGACATGTTTTCCAAATCTGCTCTAATTTCAGCCAGTTAAGAGCAGCAATGCATTTACCCTTCAAACATAATAAATAAAGTTCCTGAGTAATTGAAAAGACTCTCCATCTCTTCTGAGATGGCATGTCCCATTGTCTGTCATGCTTCCCAATTATCACCGTGAGTAATACTCCCTAACCAGGAAATTTAATTGTCATCTTACCTTGTGTAGCATTTTTTTTTTCCTAAAGCAAAATTTGGGGAATTAAATCTTTGAAAATAAAACTGTTCAATCACAATAACACAATTGTGTATTAACTTTTTTCTCTCCTTGGAGTTTATAAACCTCAAAATTCTGCTCCAAGCAAGAAACCAATTTTAGAAATGAGTTAAATGACTCAGAGTAAGAAGAACATCAGATTAACTTTTTCTGTACCCTTCCAACCGAGACCGAGTCTGAAACAAAACTCCTGACCTCTTCTTGCTCTAATAAATTTTCCAAGGAGGGGTTGGGATTCCAACCGTGCAGTGCTGGCTTCCTTCCAGGACTTTCTAATAACTAGATGAAAACCATTATGTCTAGATGAAAACCATGCTGGGAATGGGAGCCCCTTACCTCTGACCCATTATCTGTCACCTGAGATTTTATGGTTGATTACAGTAAATCTTGCTATTTATTTACAACCCTAATGGAGAAGCATCCTCTTTTCTGTCCTCTGCTATTCCTTTCTACAACAGCAGCCAGCTCTCCCAGTGAGTCCTTTGCTCCTGCATGAGTTCAAATACTTCCTCTCTCTTCCAGCGGCCGTCTTCTGTCTCTATGAGACTCACTTCACAGTTTCTCTGCCCAGCAAACTACATGGTGCCCTGGAGCCTCAAGTCTACTCGCATTGGCTAACTCTCATAGGTCTCTCCTGCGGGGTTCCCTGCTCTTGCTCCTAAATGACCTCCTTCACCACAAAAATGCTCCTGCAATTTCTGAGCCTTGGAGTGTGTACCCAGATAGACAACCCACCAAGTAGTTGAGCCAAGTTTCTTCCTCGAAGACAGCAGTTACAGGTTGGGCGGAACTGTCTCCTAGTGGTTGTCCTGGAAATTACTGGAGTATTTTGGGCTTTCTTGTGCCTGGGGGTGTGGTGGGCAAGGTGAAGGTTGCTGTGGGTACTGGACAGGCAGGTGGACAAGGGCCAGGGATGCCTGATATTCTGTACTGCAGAGGATAGGTGTTTTTTTTTTTTTTTTTTACAACGATGAATTGTCATATGTCTCCTTTTTGGGAAAATGTCTCATTAGATATTCATGTAGGTAAAAACTTATTATTTAAGCCTAAACTTAACTCTGATTATACACAAATGCAAAGTACCTTGTGCATAGTTTTCACAGGCTTGGGATTTTCTTGGATACCACTTCTGTGAAAACCAAGGAAAGAATATATACTGCTTTGTTCAGAACTTCATCAAAAGCTGTTCACCGTGTGGTGCCTGGGTGGCTCAGTTGGTTAAGCCTCTGACTCTTGGTCTCGGTTCAGGTCTCCATCTCAGGGCTGTGGGTTCAGCCCCATGCTGGGCATGGAGCCTGTTTGAAAAAAAAAAAAAAAAAGGCTGTTCGCTGTGATGTCATTGCCAATGGCAATACGTTGTTTGTGGTATGAGTCGCTGGTTCAGTACACCTGTATCAGGTGCATTGGATAGGGTTACTTTCAAGCCAACATCTGGCTACCTCATTATGAATTCTGTTGTGGTCTTGCATGAGCACCCACATATTGAAATACACAGCATTTTACAACCAATTACTTTCTTTGTATTTCTCATTTATATTTCAATTAGGGCATCCTACTTTGAAATTATATGTGTAAGTGGATGATATTATCTATAATTTCCATTTCAGGGCAATAAAGGGGGTATTACAAATAATTTTCTATAAAAAGTGGGCACTGGATCTGAAAGAGTTGAGAACAGTGCACGGGGAAGCCTTTGTTTGTTCATTTGCTTGTGTATTTGTTTGCTGGTCCTTACTCACCCAGCACACGCTGCCTGAAAGCCTTCGAGGTAGGGACGAGGTGCTCACGAGGCATTTAGGGTTGCTCTGATGGGCCCAGATGCTGGAGCCTCTGGGCTGGATGTGTGCTTGTGTGTGATAGAAGGACAGCCCTCTCCCACCAAACTGAAATGGGCTGCCCCTCAACTGTGGGACAAAGGATGGGGTGAGGGCAGGGGACTGTGCGTGGGAGGCGGTCCTGGGGGCTGGCAGCCTGCTCTGGGACCTCCTTCATGTGCTCTCCCACCTCGATACTTCCAGCTGCTTCCTTACCTCCCTGTTTCTAGTTACTTTATGTTGTAAAGGCCTTATCTCCTGCTTTTAACTTGACTACCTTGCAGTACTAGCTCCACTTTTAATGCCTACTTTTGATATAGGTGGGGAGTATTCTGGGAAATCTCCGACCTCCAGCCCTAGTCCTGCTTCTTGGGGCCTCTAAGGCAGTAGGGGTGATGACCACAGCCCCCCTCCATCCTTGCTGTCCCCTGGTAACTTTGGAAACCCTCACTATAGGTGCTTTCCTGCTTCTTCCTGCCGCTAACCACGTACCCCCCAGGGGAGTCTCTGCTAGCACCACAGCCAGCAGTAGGGACAAGCCCAGTTCTCTCTTCCTACGGCCACCCACCGCTCAAGCCTTTAATATATTCCCTGCCTGCTCAACTCGCCTCCCTTCTGCTTTTAAAGCAATAGCATTTGGCCTCCATGTAAGAGGGAAGGCAAGGCGGTTTGTGGAACCACAGCTAAGGATGACAGCATCTGAGTGGGAGGCCCTGGACCACAGGCATGAGCTTCCACTCAGTAGCAGGACCCCCCTGCAATTTTACAAGCCTAAAACAAGGGCCGCCCACCCCCTGCTCTACACCCACCCTTCCATCCACGTTAACAGCCATGTGCCGACTTTTAACCCCTGAGCCCACCCCACACTGAACTGATCCCCCGTTTCCTTGGGGCGGGGTTAATTCAGAGACAGTGGTACAGAACACTCACCACTGGCCAGTCACTCCTGTGCCCTCCTGCTGACTGTAGTCCACCTCTGGGCCTTACATGGGCTGCTGGGAACAGAGCTTTAACCTCTTCCACCTGGGCAGGGCAGCCAGGCCAAGGCCAGACACACCCTGTGCCTGCATCAGCAGACAGAGGGACAGCTCAGGAACTGGAACCACGTGTGCTTGTGGGTTGGATGATTCCAGCACTGCCCTGTGGGTACCTGGTCAGAGTACGTCTTGATTGAGCTAGGCTCTATCCCGAGAGTTCAAGTCCCCATACTGCTGTGATGCTCTAATGCTAGTTCCTAGTGGATGGGTGGGTGCCCAGTGTTGGTCACTAGTGAAGTCCACTGTCACAAGGCCTGTGACCCCAGAGGGAACAGCACAAGTGGTCTGAGTGGACAGGGAACCTGTGGGTCCAGGTGGCGGTGGGGTCACGAAGGGAAGACTCTGCAGGGGTTGCTGGTGCTGGGGGCCTCCAGCTCCCGCTGAGTCCTGCTTTAAGGTCCTGTAACTGAGACTCCCTGGCCCCCTGGCAGGACACATGCCTCCTGATGCACATTGGCCAACAGCATTTGGGAAATTGTACAGTTTTGAGACAGGCATTTAAATGAGTCCTGAAGGCGATGGGGCCTCTTTTTTTTTTTAGCCGCTTAATTGAATCTGTGGCAGTAAATCTTTTAGTCTTCTCTTAGCATTTACAATTTCAATTTACTCCATGGATTTTTGTGCTCAACTCTCAGTGAAAATGAGCATTTGTGCCAAAAAGCTTTTAATCAACCATTCTCAAAATGTCAGCCCCCCTTTTCGCCAAAGCCCAATGGAATCTTTGCACCTATAGTTTTAAAAATATATTCTGTGTACCCAGTCTCTCCTTTTAGTTTCTAGAATCCTTTATCATGGTCTAATCAGAGTAATTTTTGATGTTCATCCTCTCTTCATCTTCTCAGATTTCTTGGTAAGGTGAGCCTTCCACTTCGGTCTGACTTCACTGGTCTTATTAAGATTCTCCATGGCCACTGCCTCCAGGATGAAGATATGTTTCCATGCAAAGTCCTCACAAAGCCCTCTATTTTAGCACACGGAAGGTTAATTGCCCGGTCTTTAATTAAGACGGTCATTTTTCTTTCACGTTGTTTGTGGAACTCCATAATAAATGAAGCCATAAACCTGTCCTCTTTTTATGAGGAGTCTGAGTTTTGAGTGTTCTTGCTTACTCTTTTTTCAAAGGCTGGCCATGGCTAAAGCTAATTTCAAAAAGACTCCTTCATGGAAAAAAAAAAAAGAACTTTTTTTTTAAAATCCAAAGGGATTTTAAAGATGTATGTATTTTTAAAATTTGACAGAGAGAGATCACAAGTAGGCAGAGAGGCAGGCAGAGAGAGAGGAGGAAGCAGGCTCCCTGCGGAGCAGAGAGCC